>NC_060271.1:117698292-118002956 GCF_021613505.1 Equus quagga | reverse complement strand
GGGGAGACCGGCCACGTGACGGCCGCAGCCTGGGCCGGGCGGCCAGGCGGGGAGCGCCGCGGCGGCCCCAGGAGGTGGCGGCGGGCCCAGGAGCCCGGGCCGCGCGGGACTGGCCGTCGGGGCCCCGGACGGCGGCCCCGGGGGCGCCCATGCCATGGAGAAGCTGGCGGCCGGGCTGGCCGGCCTGCGCTGGAGCATGGGCGCCTTCCCGCTCGACCTCATCGTCAGTCGCTGCCGCCTGCCCACGCTCGCCTGCCTCGGGCCAGGTACCGCGGGTCCCGGGAAGGGCGGCTAGGGGTCCCTGGGCCTGCGGGCAATCGGGGACTGTCCAGGCAGGTGAGGGCGGGGCGGGGAGGATGTGGCCCTGCCCTCCCGCTCCCCAGCTGGCAGCCCGCACAGCTCCTGGCCCGCCTCTCGCGGAGACCCGGGGCCCATGAGCCGAGGGTGCGTCTCCTCCTGGGCCCCGCGGACGGGAACAGGGACCGAAACCCGGGACAGGGACTAAGGCCGGGTCCCGGACAGTTTTCCGGCCCAGCTGGAGCCCGGAGCGCGGCCGAGCCAGCCCGCCCGCCCCGTCGGTTCATCCCCTTCCCCTCGCCCACCAGACCTCCCGCCCGGGCCGCGCCCCCCTCCGTCCCTTTGTCTCCGGCCTCTCACCTAGATCCTCCTGCATCCCTTGGGCATCGAACTGTCTTCCCACCGCCGTGGCCCCCTGCCCCGCTCAGCCCCTCTTGGGACCCTTCTTGCACCCTCCTTTCGCGTCCCGGGGAGCAGCGTCTGGTCCCTGGGCGCGCAGGCCACCTTGGGGGGAGGCCCGAACGAGTGAGTCCTCCCGGCGGCCGTGCCCCCAAGCCCCCGGCCCTCCCCTACATCTTGTCCCACTTCTCCTTGGGGTCCGGGATGCTCTGCTGATGGGACCCTGCTTGGGGGCCTGAGAGGGGACGCCTGGAGGCCACGAGGAGCGAGGGGACCGTTTGGGGGAAGGGGGCTGCTTGGCTGGGGGAGGGGCAGGAGCCGGGGCTGGCAGCCAGGCCGGGGGTTTTGTGTGTGAGAAGAATAGGGGTTTGGCCCGCGTTGGCACACTCGCTTCCCTGAATGCTAATGGGGCCCGCGGCCACAGGCTCCTCTCCTCTCCGCGGGGCCCAGCAGCCCCTCCTCCGACCGGCGGCGGCGAGGAGACGAATGGGCACAGCGCGCATCACAGTGTCCAGGGAGCCGGCTCCGTGGGAACGTCGGCGCCCCGGCCGTCGGCAGGAGTGCCCGGCAGCCCAGCGTCTTGCTTGGGATCGTCAGCGTGTGGTTCCGAGACTGTCCCTGTCGACAGCAGGGCTGGATGTGTCTACATGTGACTGGGACATGCTGGCCCGAGCTTCTGCCCGGCCACTTCCCACACATCCTCTTTGCATCTCCCCCTCCCGGGGTCCTGTCTGAGCTCCTCCGTCTGGGCAGGCCTCCTTTGACACCCCTCCACCCCTGTCTTGTCTCCTACTGCTCACCAGTTACAGTAGTCAGTTTATTGTCTTAACTGGCCTGCAGCCTCCTTGAGGGAGGCATCCTGCCTAATAAAGATGATGGAGGGACGGAATGAATGGATAAGTGAATGAACTGGCGTGATGGCCCGGCTGTCTGACTGTGATGCTGGTGGCTTTGTTCACCGTGTGAATATGTGATCACAAGTGTGTCTTGAAGGTCCCTCTGTGCCTGTGCACTTGGGAGGGGCCCCTTAGTGGGACCATGGGACTGAGTTGTGTCATTGGAGTGACAAGCCCCTGTCACTGTGGGCAGGCGGCTGTGCTGGCTCAGCTGTTGGTGACCATGGCCCATGGCTGTTGGTGTGTGCCCTGTGTAGCTGTGGCCTGTGTCTCTTGGAAAGATGTGCTGGGGCTTCTGAGAGCTCAGGAGGAGGTTCCAGAGTAGGAGAGCTTCCTCTGCCCCAGAGGGTGAGGAGTTGAGGAGGAAGACTCAGACAGGCCCTCCCCGCCCCCATGGGAGCTAGCCCCTCCTCGCAGATCCTGAACACATCCTCCCCCGCCTCCCCAAATGCATACACTTCATGGAGCCCCCCGCCATCAGGGTAAAGGTGGCAGAAATTTAGTAAGTTGTGTCTGAGGAGCCTGGGAAGGAGGCCTCCCCCACCCCCATCCGCCTACCAGCTGCAGCCGGGAGACGGTCCACTGGCCTCCTGGAAGCTGGGCCAGCCCCTCCTGCTCCCCTGGAAACCGTTGCTGGGGTTGGAGCCTCTGGGGCCCAGGCCCTTCCCAACACCTCTGCCCCAGTGCAGCTTGCCCCAAGACCAGGCCCCCCTTCTAAATCCACCCCCTCCTCCAGCCACCATCACTGTGTTCCAAAGCCTGGGAGAGCTGAGAAGAGGCTTCTTTGAGATGGGTTAGGGAGTACCTGAGACTTTCTCCCCTCCCCTCTGAGTCCCCTGAAGGCAGGGGACTGCCTGTGCGGTGGGTGAAAGAAAGGGGCTGCCCCTGAGAGAGCGAGGTGTCAGCTCCTCTGAGCCTTCCCGTTCTCCTGACCTGCGTGACCCATGGCTCTGGGGGAGCCCTCCCAGCTGGGACCCACAATGGACAGTCCCTTCTTAGCCTTCTCCGTCCCCCCAACCAAGGCCCTCCTTGCCTGGCCTCGGCACTGACTTGGGGGCTGAGAATTCTGCTGGTGTGAGTTCGGGTGGTTTGGAGGCCCAGCTCGAGTGTCTGCTGGTCAGTGGCTCTCCCTTCCTCACCCTGCCCCCAATTGGCTTGCCACTCCGTCTGTGCCAGCCCAGACACCCTCCACTCAGTGCCTCACACTTGCCTGTAATCTCTGTTCACATGTCTTCCACCTCCCTTGGGCTGAAGGGCTCCCGGAGGGCAGGGGCTGGGCTGGGCCGCTGGGGCCCGGGACAGCAGGCAGTCCACTGAATGATGAATGAAGGACAGCGGCTGGCTGGTTGCTGGGGCCCTGTCGGGAGCCTGAGCCCTGAGAGACGGGGCTCACTCAGCCCGAGGCCACAGCTGGCAGCCTGCCTGTCCCTCGAGCATTGCTGACCTGGACGGGGATCCTGGGGAGCTGCCCCGGGCAGGGTCTTGATGAGGAGGTGAGGAGGTCACCCTGCCTATGCTTTCTGCTCCTCCTAACGTTTTTTTTTTCTTTCCTTCCTCTGCTATCCTCTTTGCCCCTCCCAGGGGAGTATGCTGAGGGCGTCAGTGAGCGAGACATCCTGCTCATTCACTCCTGCCGCCAGTGGACAACAGTAACAGCCCACACCCTGGAGGAGGGCCACTATGTCATCGGGCCCAAGATTGACATCCCCCTGCAGTACCCAGGTGTGCCCAGCCAGGGACAGATGGCATAAAGCCGGTGGCGGGGGTGGGGTGTGGGCAGGAGGATAGAGGGTGAAGAAGTCTTGGGGGAAGCGGTTGCTGACCAGCCTTTCCTTGGAGGTGCAGGGTGTGCGAGGACATGGCTGGCAGGGTGGTGATTAGAGTTAGGGTTAGGGTTAGGGTCCAGTGGCTTTCATACTGTTCTGTGAGCCCTGGTTTTCTGGTTGCCAACCTTTGATTCACATTTTATTTTAAGATAGATTTTAAAGATTTTATTTTTTCTTTTTCTCCCCAAAGCCCCCTGGTACATGGTTGAGTATTTTTAGTTGTGGGTCCTTCTAGTTGTGGCATGTGGGATACGTCCCAGCATGGCTTGATGAGCGGTGCCATGTCCACACTTAGGACTGGAACCAGTGAGGCCCTGGGCTGCTGAAGCAGAGTGCGCGAACTGAACCACTCAGCCACAGCCTGGTCCTAAGATAGATTTTAAACTAATGATTAAAAGGATATCTGGGCGCTGGCCCAGTGGCATAGCGGTTGGGTTCGAGTGCTCCGCTTCAGTGGCTGGGGGTTTACCAATTCTGATCCCTGGTGTGGACCTACCCACCGCTTATGAAGCCATGCTGTGGCAGGCATCCCACATATACAGTGGAGGAAGATAGGCAAAGATGTTAGCTCAGGGCCAGTCTTCCTCAGCAAAAAGAGGAAGATTGGCGGCAGATGTTAGCTTAGGGCTGATCTTCCTCAAAAAAAAAAAAAAAAAAAGGATATCCACACTCTCAAATTGCTACAGATCAAACCCTAATCCAACTAAAGACCTGTGGTATGGACTGTGAGCTGCCTCCTTAACCCTTTTTTGTACAGACCCTCAAAGAGAACATCTCCTGCCAGGATCTTCTCAGTATTGTGCAACCAAAAACTTCAGGCACAAAGGGATGCTCAACCTGATGCATCTCTCAGCTTGAATTCTGTTTCTCCCAATTTTTGTGTTAAACTCATTTTCAGGGATTGCCTTTAAGTGAATGTTAAAATTTTAGACTTTTAAATAAGGTTATGCTACTGAACTTCAACTTTATGTCTATATTATATATGATATTGATGTCCTACATGAGATTTTGTTTGAAGAAAGGATTCTGCTGCTAAAAATAAGAAAGCCCTTTAATTTTATGATGAAACAGAGGGCCTAGGAAGGGAAGCGACCTGCCCAGGGTCACACAGGCAGCAGAGCGGAGGCTAGAACCCAGGGATCTTGTCTCCTGGGCTGGAGTCTGCTGTGCCACACCAGGAATACACAGTTCTTGTCCCCTCTGTGGAGGGATGGGAGTCTGGCTCCATCCCAGAGATGCCCCCATGCAAGCCCAGGACCCCACGGCGTTCCAGACCCCGGGATGAGCATTTTCATCATTTCATCCTCCCTGTAACCCGGTGAGAAAGTCCTCTCGACACCATATAACTCACAAGGAAACTGAGGCTCCAGGAGCTTGTCCAGTTTTGTGTTTTTAACTGCTGATTGGGTCCCCCTGCCCCGCAAAGGCTGGGAACCCTTTGAGCTGGGAAGGCCCACAGTCCCTGCCTCACAGGTACTGCTGCGCCCCAACCCCGGGCCCTGCCTGGGTCTCCCCTGAGCCAGTGGGACAGGTCCAGGCCCTTTACAGGGCTTCTGCTCTTTACAACTGCCCCTAGAAGTTGGTACGCCCTAGTCCCCACACCCCATTTAGAAGATGAGGAAACTCTCTCAAGTGTCTTTCTGACCTGGGGTTCTGCCTGGGCCTGGAGCCCTGAGGGGGCCTGCCCAAGCTAGAAACTTCCCAGCCTCGGTGTCTGGAATTGGTCCAGGGAGAAGTCCCAGGTCTTCTTGGGATAAAAAAGCAAAGATTAGAAAAAGCCCTCACTAAGAGAAATGTGACTTCAAGGACAGCGCCATTTCAGTTGTGTCATGAAAAATCTGGGAAACCAAGGCCCAGAGCCTCCTAGGGAACTACGGGGCCAGGGGACTCCTAGCCTTTTCCCCCATCTCTTTTGGTGCCCCCTGAACGCATGTATACGGTGGTGGTCAGGGGTGACAGCTGCAGAGGTGTGGCATCCCCAGCCCCATCTTTCCGGTGGGCGGCGCCCGCCCGGACGGGGGAGGGGCCGGCCCCGCGGGCTGACGAGGGAGCTCTGAGTGCACCGCTCGGCGCTGGCTCCAGCTGATGAATTAATAATGGCGCGGGCGGCCGGCTGGCTGCGGACCCGCCGCGGGGCGGGGGGCGGGCCTCGTGACCGGGTGTCCAGGGAGCCGGGTGACCTGGCTCCTCTGAGGCCGCCCTGCCCGAGGGCCCAGGCGGCCGGGCGCCCTCCCAGTGGTGCCCTTCCCTGTGCGCCAAGCAGTATGCTTCCATTTTACAGATGGGAAAACTGAAGCCCAGAGAGATTAAATCATTTGGCCGAGGTCACACAGCTGGCGGGTGGCAGAGCTGGGATTCAACCAGGCCTGTGCGACTGCAACGTCTGTGCCTTTACCCACCGTTCTTTATGCGGCGGCTGCTCTGGGTCAGGGTCTAGGAGGAGGGGGTGAGAAAGAAGACCGCTTCGGGCTGGAAGGGACCGTCAGGGCCGCGCGAGTGCGTCCTGGGAGGGAAGGACAAAGAGGAGGGGCGGGCCAGGGTGCGGCAGGTCCCGAGAGCCGCAGGGGACCTCGGGGCTCACGTAGGGGGAGGCGGGAGAGGAAGCTGCCCCCGCAGGGCTGCAGGAGGAGGAAGAGGCTTCCAGGGGCCGCGGCATCACTCCCGGGAGGTCTCCCTTCCTTCCTCGGGGCAATAATGACCTGTGTCGGGCTCCCGGCTGCAGCGGAGGGGGTGGCGCTGGCTGCCATGGTTACATCGATCTTCCCCGCCACATCCTCCCCCGGCTTCAGCCCTGACTTGGCTCCAGCTCTCCCCACAGCGGGCAGCGGGCATTTCTCCCTGCCTGGCTGCTTGTGGTTGGGGGGTTTGTGTGTGGATATGGGGGAGGAGACGGGGGGCGGGGGAAGGGGGCTCCTCACTGCTGATGGCCGCAGGCCTGGGCCTCCTGCTCCTTGCTAGGCCCCCTCCGCAGTTCATCCCTGCTGCCCTCCAGGCTGCGGCCCCTCCCAGGCCTCTTCCCAGCAGGGTCTCAGAGTTGTTAGGGCCGGAGGAGAGACTCGCCTTCACTTTTCTCCTGGGCACTGTCCCTTCTCTTTCTTGGCTCTCATTTCTCTTCCTGCTTAGGTGCTGATGCTGCCGGCTCTACCCTTGGCCCTCTGCTCTTCACACGCTGCACTGGGGGGGGGGGGGTCTCAGTCTGGGTTTCTGGCCGGGCTTTGGGGGCTCCCGGGACCCCCGGCACTGTACACAAAATGTTGTGTGTGTTCATGCTAGGACTACACTTTGGGCATTTTTCTGGGAAGAGGATCCCCAAAGGGTTAGGATCCTCTGTTCTTCCTTTTCCCTTCCTTTCCATCTTACCTGCCCCACAGCTGAAGCTGCCTCCTGTGGGCTGCGGACCTTCAGTCTGTTGCTTCTGACCAGGCGTCCCCAAGCCCTGCACCCACATGCTCACTTCCCCAGGGGCACCACCTGGGGCCCTCACTTTGTAGGATTGGCCCCTGTTCCTGCCAGGTTCCCAGTTTTGGTTAAGAGCTCTGCCTTCTCCATTTCTGACCAGGCTGGTGGCCCGAGTCCCCTCCTCTCCTGCCCACCGCTCGTCAGTCACCCCAGTCTGATGAGTCTCTCTTGCACGCATCTCTTGGTCTGTTCCTTTTTGCTCTTCCCTCAGCCTCTGCCCTGGCTCTTCTCCAGAACGCCTTACTGGGTTATTTACCTGAATGGTCTCCTGTTATCTTACAGATTCAACTCAGATCTTGCTATTTCCCTGCTCAGAACACTCCAGTGGGTCTCATTTCTTATGGAATGAGGTCCTACCGTATGGCCTTCACAGCCTTTCGTAACCCAGTTGCTGTCTTGTGGAGCCCGCCCCTACCTCGCCCCCGTCCCCCATGTCCTGCCCCCTGGGCACTCACCATTTTGGGCAGGCCGTCGGCCTTGGTGACTCCGGGTCTTTGCTCATGCTGTTTCTTCCACATGGAATGTCCATTCTATAAAACTGTTTTCATTCTCGAGGTCCCCTCAGACTGCTAGGCAGGTTTCCCGCAACTCAGCGGTTCTCTAGCTCTTTCCTCATGAGTCTGTTGTGGCGCTTGTCACATCTGCCATCATTGGGTGCTCACTGTCACACTGACTATGTCTGAATTTCCTTGAGGGCAGGCTGTTTTACCCAGATTTGCACCCTCTCTCAGGTCTAGCCCAGTGTCTGGCACATAGTGGGGACTCCATAAATGTTTGTGGAATGAATAATGAATGGACTATGACTGAAGCAACCACCAGGAAGACTCCAGAAGCTAAAGAGTCACCTTGTCTTCTCTTGGTCTGTTGTCCCCTCTCCTATACAAGAGTCTCTTCCTTCTCTGTAAGGCCTGAGAAGAGGCCATCATCCAGATGCCAGGGGGGTTCACAGGCTGTTTTTGTCCTCATGTAGGTAGGCACATAAAAGGGGTCATTCTTTGAAGTCTGTGTCTGCTGGGGACATCTGCTGAGCCAGCTAAAACATGGCCCTGGACTGCAGGTTGGGAAAGCCTCATCTGAGGGCAGCGGCTTTGCTGGCTCAAGTCAGAAGCCTCTGGGACAGTGGGGCAGATGTTGGACCAGGGCAGGGTCTGGGAATAGAGCTGGGGTCTGAGCGGCTGTCTCGGGGCCCCTGCTCTGCCCAGTGCATCGGTGTGGGTCAGCAACCCAAGGTGGATACAGTGGATGCCAGATCCAGGCAGGGCCCAAGATCCTCTGCTCCAGCCCCCTCAGATAAGGACCCAGATTGGGGAAGGGACTTGTCTAGGGTCACAACAAGTCAGAGTGGGGCTGGGACCAAGCTAGGAGCCAGCACCTCCAATGCCACACTGATGCCTGGTCAGAGGCCAGTTCTGTGTCCACGTGTTTGGATGCCAGTTTGCGTGTGGGTTTCTTTGGGCAGGCAGCTGCTAGCTTCATCATGCACCCACATGCTCTCCACGGGGTGAGGGCTGGGCTCCAGTTGCTAGGATCTGTGCTTACCTCCCTGTTGAAACTCAAGCCAGCTGACCAGCCCCTTCCACCCATGCTAGTGCAAACCTGCTCTTCTGCCCACCTGAGTTCCAGGGGGGCCGGCTGAGATGAGGGTAACAAGAAGTAGGGACCGTGAGGGCTCTCGGGACACAGGCCAGGCTTCCAGCAAGCAGGCCTGCCCTAGCCTCCTGTGTTCCCTCCTGTGCAGGGAAGTTCAAGCTCCTGGAGCAGGCCCGGGATGTGCGGGAGCCAGTGAGGTACTTCAGCAGCGTGGAGGAGGTGGCCAGCGTCTTCCCTGACCGCATCTTTGTGATGGAAGCCATCACCTTCAGTGTCAAGGTCAGTCCTTCCCGCACCAGCATGGCGCCGCTGTGCTACCCCTCTCCCTGAGGGCACCACTGACACTGGTTGGAGGGTTGCCCTTAGGGTCCAAGAGGCGGACGGTGTCCCTGTGGCTTCTGGCAGCCCCTCGAGGGCCTTTGGCACAATCTGGCCATGTCAGAAGAGCAGGGTGTATGACCCACTGGACAGAAGAACTTCCTGGAAAAGGTGGTGAAGCAGGAGGAAGTGTGTGTGAGGGTCACAGCTGGGACCTGGAGACCTTTCAGGGCTGCCTGTCCTAGCGTCCACTGGTAAGGGTGGTGGGAATGGGACACACAGTGCAAACCGTGCCCCTCTTGTGTACAGATAGCTCTGTACTGTTTACAAACCCTTTTTTTGTCCATCAATTCATTTCTCTTCACAATAGCCTTGTTGAATGGGTGGAGCTTTATATCGCCCAAACTGTAAAGATGATAAAAATGGCTATTTATTGAATATTTTCAAAATATGTCATTGTACATAGAGTCTGTTTAATCCTTACAGCAGCTCTTCCAAGTAAGAGTTATTACATGAAGTAACTTAAGCCCCAAAGGTAACTCATTCAAGGTTGCACAGCCCCCGCCGTGGCCTCTCCGGGATGGAATGCGGATCTCCCCGTCCCGTGCTCTGGATCTGGTCCCGGCCCTGGGAAAGCCCCAAGAGGAGGGCTGCGCTGGGTCCGGAGGGCCTCGCAGGGTTAGCTTTCCCTGGGGCCCTGGCTAAGGCCTCGCCCTGTTTCTGGGATCCCCAGGTGGTGTCGGGCGAGTTCAGCGAGGACAGCGAAGTGTACAACTTTACGCTGCACGCGGGCGACGAGCTCACTCTCATGGGCCAGGCGGAGATCCTGTGCGCCAAGACCTCCAAGGAGCGCTCGCGCTTCACCACCCTGCTGCGCAAGCTGGGCCGAGCCGGGGCGCTGGCCGGGGTGGGCGGCGGCGGCCCGGGGGGCGCGGGGGCCGCAGGCGGCGGCGGGGGCGCCAGGCCCATCAAAGGCAAGATGCCCTGCCTCATCTGCATGAATCACCGCACCAACGAGAGTCTGAGCCTGCCCTTCCAGTGCCAGGGCCGCTTCAGCACGCGCAGCCCGCTGGAACTGCAGATGCAGGAGGGCGAGCACACGGTGCGCGCCATCATCGAGCGCGTGCGGCTCCCGGTAAACGTGCTGGTGCCCAGCCGGCCGCCGCGCAACCCCTACGACCTGCACCCGGTGCGGGAGGGCCACTGCTACAAGCTGGTCAGCATCATCTCCAAGACGGTGGTGCTGGGGCTGGCGCTGCGCCGCGAGGGCCCGGCGCCGCTGCACTTTCTGCTGCTCACCGACACGCCGCGCTTCGCGCTGCCGCAGGGCCTGCTGGCCGGGGACCCGCGCGTCGAGCGCCTGGTGCGCGACAGCGCCTCCTACTGCCGCGAGCGCTTCGACCCCGACGAGTACTCCACGGCCGTGCGTGAGGCGCCCGCCGAGCTGGCCGACGACTGCGCGCCCCCGCGCCGCGCGCGCCTCTGCCTGCCCGCGCCCCCGCGCGCCCCCGCGCCCGCTCGCGTGCCCGGCTCCTCCGGCGACGGCGAGCAGGAGTACGTGAGCCCCGACTGGGCCGGCGCGCCCGAGCCCGCCGCGCCGCCCGCCGAGATCCCCTACGAGGAGCTGTGGACGCACCAGGCGCCCGAGGGCCTCGCCGAGGGCAGCGTCCGGCCGCCCCCGGGGCCCGACCTCATCTCCTTCGGGGCCGCCGGGCCGCCCCGCCTGGAGCGCGAGGCGCCGCCTCCTCCCGTGCCTCCCAAATCCGAGGCGGTGAGTGGGCGCGGCCGACGCGAGACGGCTGGGAGCCGGGGCGCTGCTCTGTGCGCTCTGTCCTCCAGGGAGCTGGCCCGCCACGGGGCAAGGTTCGGGCCTGAAAAGCAGGCTCTCCTTGGCCCAGCCTCCGTGTCTCGGCCTCCAGCCCCTGGAGTGTGTGGCAGAGGGAGGTAGAGGTATGCGGGAAGCCCAGAAGGAAAAGGGGAAGGAGACGCAGGAGGATTTCTAGTAAAGCAGACCAGGGATGGCGGCGCTGCGGGTTGTGGGACAAAAGGCCAGTGGTCCCTAGCCCCAGAGAATTTGGGATGAGCCCAGAAGAGCGTTACCCAGAAGGTTCCACAGAACAGGAGTCCTTTAAGTTGGCCAGTGAGAAGGTTCCATGGTGAAATAAATTTAGAAAATGTGTGTATGGTTTCCAGGCTTCCCCCTCCTTCTCACTTTGGAGCCACAGAGCGTGGGTATATTAAAGGCTCTGAGAAGTCCTGCACTGAGGAAACCTGTTTATCTGTGTTCAGTGCAGAATTTCCCAACCATACCTGTCCCAGAATATGGACAACACCTGTTAACATCCGATGGCATCCACTCTATTTGACCTATAAGGAAGGGATCCAGATGGCAGATATTTTTCCTTCTTTTTCTCTGCCCACCATACCTTTTTCCTCTTCTTTTTCTCCTTTTCCTTGAGGAGGGGATGGTCTTCTTATCTGATTGTTTTTGATCTCCTTCCGTATTCTTTTTCTTACGTTCATGATGGATTTCCAAGGCCACAGGAGACAGTGTTGGTGTTGTGGGTTCTCCATGAGTGAAACAGGCTGGAGAGACTGGAAGGAGTTGGGGAGTGGGGGGCTGGGTGAGGAGTGGGGTGTAGGGCAAGGCAGCCTCTTGGCAAAGTGGGGCAGAGTGTCAGTCCCAGACACCCCCCTGCCCAGCTGCTTAGGAAAGGGAAGATAAGGAGTGTCACCTGCCTGGGGACGGGGTGAGTCATGGCCCTCTGCTTGCAGGTGAAGGAGGAGTGCCGCCTGCTCAATGCCCCTCCTGTGCCTCCCCGGGGTGGCAATGGCAGCGGCTGGCTCTCGGGCAGCCCCCCGGTGCCCCCGCGCTTCCCTAAGCTGCAGCCTGTCCACTCTCCCAGCTCCAGCCTCTCCTACTACTCCTCTGGCCTCCAGGATGGGTGAGTCCCTTCCTTCTCTTGGTTCTGGGTCCTCCCAAGGTGGACTGAGGCAGGGGAGGGTGGGGAGGGCACCAGTGCTGAGGAGGAGGAAGACTGCTGGCCTGGGGCTTCAGAGGGTACAGGTCTCTGAGCAGGAGCCGAGGCTTTGGGGTCTGGCGTCTGGGGGCCTGGGGCCCAGTTCCTTGCTCTCCACCTTCCTGCTGCAGTTTGCCCCTTTCCTAAAGGATGCGGATCGAATGGGAGCATTGCTTTGGTTTCCTCCAGACTGGGATCTGCCACAGGATGGCGTGCTCCCTGCTATTTTAAAATGTTTATGTAACTCAGTTTAGTTTAATTTTTCCTGGGGTGGGGGATGCCAGAAGAAAGAATAGGGCAATCCCAGAGGGTCTCAGGCCTTGGGGGCTGGGGTACAGGCCAGTGTTGCTTGGCAGCTTCTCTGACCTGGCAGAGCAGTGGTTGTGTCGTGTGTGTGACCTTGTTGCATCTCCCTCTTGCTCGGCCTTACCCTTCTGTGCATGTCTGTCTCTGCCCACAGGGCAGGTTCGCGCAGTGGCAGTGGCTCTCCGTCACCAGATGCCTACTCCCTCTATTGCTACCCATGCACCTGGGCAGACTGCAAGGTGGGCGAGTCTTCCAGCCGCCCACCCCCGGGACCCTTGCCCTCAACCACACAGCCCAGCCAGGCCTCCCGGGCCCTCGCAGAGCCCCTGAGCAGTCGAGCTGCCTCCCTCTTGGGGGCTGACACCCCTGTCAAGGCCTACCACAGCTGCCCGCCTCTGTTCAAGCCCTCTCACCCCCAGAAACGCTTTGCTCCGTTTGGAGCTCTCAATCCCTTTTCCGGGCCTGCCTACCCCTCAGGCCCTTCAGCGGCTTCCTCTTCTGGGCCCACAGCCACCTCGGGTCCCCTGACTACCTCCAGCCCTGCTTATTCCCCAGGCCCAGGCTCGCCAGGCCAGGCCTATTCAGCTGCTCCCACCTCTTCCTGCCCCTCCTCCTCCTCTTCCTCTGAGTGGCAGGAAGCAGCCCCGGAGCCCTTCGATCCCTTTGAGCTGGGGCAGGGCAGCTCCCCGGAGCCTGAGCTGCTGCGCTGTCAGGAGCCCAGAGCTATGGGGGCATCCGGGCCTGGACCCTGCCTTTCGCCACTTGGACCCTCCAAGGCCTTTGAGCCCGAAGGTTTGGTGCTGCGGCAGGTTCCTGCCCCACTGTCACCAGTGGCCCTGCAGGGGCCCGAGGCAGGCGGAGCACGACTCCTTCTCACCCAAGGGCGCCTAGAAGGGCCTCCTGCCAGTCCCCGGGATGGGGCGACAGGCTGGGGAGGCCGGGATGCCTCCCCCTGGCAGCCCCCTGCTGACCTGTCTGCACTCTCCCTGGAGGAGGTCTCTCGAAGTCTGCGTTTCATTGGGCTCTCAGAGGATGTGGTGAGCTTCTTTGCCCGAGAACGCATCGATGGCAGCATCTTCGTGCAGCTCAGTGAGGACATCTTGGCAGACGACTTCCACCTCACCAAGCTGCAGGTCAAGAAGATCATGCAGTTCATCAAAGGCTGGCGGCCCAAGATCTGACCTTCCCAGCTTGTAGCTGCACAACTGGAATGCTGGCACAGAGGCCCTGGGGGCCAGCCCTGGCTCTGCAGGGGGACAGCACCCCCAGAGGAGGGTCCTGCCTGTGGGGAGAATCTATGCCAAGACTGAGGCTGCTAGGCAGCCACTCAGAGTGAGTCCAAGGGAGACACACTTGGAAATGGAGTCCTCTGGGGCCGGATGCCTGCATGGGGACGTCTTGCCTTTGAGTGTGTAGAGGACGTGGAGAGGGGGCTGGAGGCACCAGTGCCACCCTGGCCTGGTGACACGTTGCTGCGATTCCCATGAGGGGAGTCAAAAGACCTGACACCTTCCCGTGCCCTGCTACAGAGCTTCACAGACATCTTGCACTTCTCAAGCGTGTAGGTTCAGGTTAAAGGGAAGGAGGTGGCCTGTAATTTAAGCACAAATTCCCAAGTGCCCTCTCTCCTCTGTGCTATGTGGGCTTTTGGCTAAGCTGCCCCAGAGTCGGTGTGCCGATTTCTCTGTCTCTGGGATGCCCTTCCTTCCCCCGCTCTGCTCCACCACAAATGAGGTCCCTGGCCCTGAGCACGGGTGTATCATTTACATGCCTTGCCACTGCACCTCAGAGGCACCTCTGGGTTCTGGCTCGTGGGTGACGACTTTGGAAGAGCTCTGCTGTTGACCTGCTTGCCTGGTTAGGGAGGCAGATGCCCCCTGGCGTCTCTAATGCCCTGGCCCTGCCCTGAGCTCCCTGCAGCTAGCCCTCCATCCTGCCGGCTTGGGTCCTGTCTGCGAAGACTCTGTCTGTGGAAGAGCAGGTAGATTGAGGTCCTTCATTCAGAGGCAAGTGGCCTTCAATCACTGCCACTTCCACCGGTCTCCCACCCCCATCACTTGACTCCGGCCAACACTGGGTGTGTCCTTCTCTGGTTTTCTGTCACTGGCACAGGTAGGACGGGTGAGAAAGCAAGCACAGTAGCTTGGGAAAACCTGCCTTTTCCACCTCCTCCTAGAGCTCAGTCTTCCTGTGCTTGTTCACTGTTTCCACTCAGGTCTGTGTGGCCGAGATCTTGAGCCTGGAGATCTGCTTGGCACCAACCAGAGCAGGCTGGCCAATGAATACAACCACCCATCCCCCGGTGCTGTTCCCTACTCACCCACCCAGAGCCACACTGATTCTTCTGCTTGTGCCCACTGGCATCAGGCCTGAGGCACCAGCCTTCTCTCCTGTCTTACCTAGCCTACCTAGATATTTATTTTCTCCATTCTTCTGTCCTGAGTAGCGAAGTCATGCTGGAGCTCATGCCCCAGGCAGGCTGCCTCTGCTCTGAGGGAAGGGGAGTCAGGAAGTAGAGCACAGAAACTGTGACACTGAGACATTTGGTTTCCTTGCCAGTCACTTAATGAATCCTTGAGGACTAGGGAAATAAATGCTAGACCACTGAAGAATAGTGCAAGTGGAATTCTGGGCGTCAGCTCCTTTCTTCTTTTGGAGGCCATGGGGACCGACAGGCATAACGTATATGCTCCGGGCGGAAGGTCTTTGGAATGGTTTGTGCACGCAGCTCGTTCGTATGTTCCAGAGGCAGCTGGTAGTGCTGGCCCTTATTCCCTTCCGAAAGCCCCTCACCAGCTCCTACCCTACCGGAACCTGCCAACTCCCACTGATGTTTCAGCGTAACTCACATCTACCTAATGCTGCTGAGCGGAAAGACCTGACTTAAGCTCCATGCCATTTGCCAGGGAGGGCCCAAGTTTAACTTCCTGCACTGGCTGAATGCTCGCCTTGAGGCTCTCTCAGACCCCCACATTTAGAAGCTGTTAATGGCCTTAGTGTAGAGGACCAGAACTCTGCCTTCTACTGGTCATCTGAAAGCCCCAACTCAGAGATGACTTGGTTTGAGTCTGGTCTCCTAGCCACCAGCTGTGAGTGTTTAGTAGGGCCAGAGCTAGGCCCTGCCTGCCAGTCCTACAACAGCTGGCACCCAGGGAATAGCTGAGGTACCTGCAACCAGAGCAGAGGCAGGAGCCATCGGTACTCTCTCGAAGCTCAGGGTGCCATGTGATGGGGCTTCAATTACGATTCTGCACATGCTCGGTATGGATCCTTTTGCCAGACCCAGTTAGGAGCCTCAAAGCTGTGTACCCAGTCTGGGTGCTGCTTCTGCCAGGACACGAGTGTAGGAACTTTTCACACAAGAGGGCAGGGGGACGGGAAGAGCAGCCCTTTCGGAGCAGAGGTGGTGGTGGGTTGACTTGCCGTTCCTGTACTGCTCCCACATGCGGTCTCTGATCATCGTGCGGGCACTGTCCATCTTCCATGCTCTGGGGCCGCCAAGACGTGCAGGACACATTGGCCAGGAAAATGTTATCTCCTCTACTTAACCCCATTGTTCCCACAGACACCCTGAGGAGCACATGTGAATGAGTCACACCAAGAAAGAATGGGGTAAAATTGTGCAACAAGGAAATGCAGTTTGGGGAAAGAAGTCTCTCTTGTATCCTGGTCCTCCACACCCGTTACACTTCCACTGCTCTGCTTAGCCAGGGCCTCCTCCCCACTGTCAGCAGAAGCCCAGCTCAAGCACTGAAATACAGTCAGGTTTAAAAGGCTTTAGGCTCATAAAGTTCCACTTTCTATCATCAGTCTCTCTCTTAAGGTGCTGCCTAGAATTCTCCCCACACACTCATACCCCAAAGCACAGGGCTTTGTTCCGGCTACTTGAAGGAGTGGTTTAAAGCAGAAAGGCCAAGACAGAAGAAAAAGGAACAGGCAGGGAGAGAGGTTGACAAGAGTTTGGTTTTTATTGTTGTTTTTGGCTGGGCGTGGAACTGCCCTCACCACCACTGGCTAAACACTTCACCAGGAGGGCGAGACGGTCATAGCTAAAGGCACTTTAATCAAGGCGCACACCCATTGCCAGAGTCTGTTTTCCTTCTGGTTACTCTGATAAATGTAGACGCTGCTCTGCTGGAGAACCACCACTGTTGGCAGCTGGGCTCAGCGTGCGAGCGAGCAGGGTGTGAGGGTCTGCTCACTGGTAGAACTTCTTGTTAGGGCTGTTAGCGTGGTCAACTAGCAGCTGGCACGGGGTGAACTGTTTTCCATAGGCAGCCTCATACTTCCTGAGCCGGTCCACTATCTTCTGAGCACCGTACAGATCCACAAAGCGGAAGGGCCCTAAGTGGAGAAACAGGACTTTGTTGAGGGAGACAGCAACTCGAGCTCTAGGATGAAGCCAGCTACCTTCCCAACCAGCAAGACCAACCTCCTAGACAGGGTGGGAAGCCGAGCCCAAAGACCGCTCCGATGTCTCCCTCTGCAGGCGTAGCCAAGATCCCTTCCTGCAGGCACATGACGGCCTCATTCACAAATCTTGTCACCAGGCGGTACTGAATGTCTTCATCAGAGGAGCTGCCAACAGGGAGAGATGTTCAGGCAGAGGAAGAGTAGAAGGGGAGGGACAGTGCAGGAGCCGTGGAGGCAGAACACGAATGAGGCTGGTGCTGCTGGTGCTCCAAGGACCAACTCTGCAGACAGGGTGCCACCAGGAGGCCAGCCTTTCCCTTGGAAAAAGCGGACAGCTACTCGCCCTAATGAACCTGAAACTAAGCACCTAGAACAGGGTCTGGCAGAGTAGACAGTATCTCTTGGAACCAGCAGCTGTCAATTACACACGATTGTAAAGGGTTTGGAGGGTGAAGGGGCCTAGGAGGATCGTCTCAAGCTGCTCTCTGGGACCTTCAGAGGGAAGGCTGGAGCGGGGGTCTTCCCAAACAAAGCTCAGCTGCAGCTCTCACCCTGAAGCCCGGCAGAGGACAAGGTGGCATGTGGAAGGGCAAAATGTACAAAGCATCTGGAGTGTTCTTTCTGGTCAGGTATGGTGATCACAACAAAGGAGATGGAAGAAGGGCTGAGAAGCTTAGGCTGATGAGAAACATGTTTCCACACTATTAGCCACTCGGTTAACTTACACCTCAGACTTAGGAGGTATCTTCAGACTTGCCAAGATACCATCCATGTCAGAATTCAAATTCTTACTCTTCACGCCCTCCTGGTAGATGTAAAAGCCCTTCCCAGACTTGCGACCTAAAAGAAGCAAGGAAAGGGAGTTACAGATTCTCAGAGCCCTGCCTGAGAGCTCTGTTCCCTGCTAGTCTGCTGTGTAGCTCTAGCCTCTCATCTGCATTCTTGAATTTGTATATCTAGCCAGCCCTAGAAATTGAGGGTTTCTCAGAAGAGCTGGCAGAGAAGGAAAAAAGATCTTGTATTTCCTGGACCTTGGGAGTCTATGTATGTGGATGGGAAAGGCCACGTGGGTGAGTTTTAATGTCCAGATATGCAATGCCAGGCCCGATGCCCAGGACCTAGTGCTGATTTTGCTAAAGCTGCTTTGCCAAGAGAGAAAGCCACCTCTCTGGTGGGCCTCAATCCTATACTCTGTATTTAGAGGTTTTACCTTCTCTACACAGGTGGCCAGACAACATGGTCAAGCCTGGACGCAGAGCTTGCTCTTGCAGTATCACAGATGTATCAGAGGCCTTGGGCAGGATGAAAATGCCTGTCAATCCTGCAAAACTTGGGCAATAGCAGGGCCTCAGGAGGCCAGAGTTCTGCCTTTTGTCCATAATCTACGGGCCCAGCCTAAGAAGAGGTTGTCTGAAATCTTTTTTTTTTGGTTGTCAAGTGACCCTTTACTGAAGTATTTTCCTCAGCGGGTCTTAACTAGCTGGGCATTCCACTGCACCACTGTTGATGTCATCTATGACCATCATGAGGGTGTCAACCATAAACATTGCAGCCCACAGACTAGGCAGTCCCCAAGATCTCTTCAAGGGTTCCACAGAGTTCTCTGGCCAACGACTGGTGCTGCATCTGTCAGGCAATGTTGACAATCTCATCAAAGGTGCTATTTCCACTGTGCTTAATGTTTTTCTGCTTCCTGTCTCTTGGAGGTTCCTTGAGGGCTTGGATGAGCGGGGCAGAGGCAGAAGGTACCACCTCGATCTGAGCCTGTTGGTTGCCTTGGTGATGTGGTTGCCCACCTTTTTGGGAGACAGACCCAGGGGGCCGACCTTAGGGGCCAGAACAGACGTGGCACTGACTTCCCCACTGGTGCACCTCAGATACACAGCTTTGATCTCGTTGGGGTTGAGGTTCAGCGGCATGGTGGGGTGGCTGGTGTCAGATGGACCCAGGTTTGGGACGACCAAAGGAAACTGCACCTTGGCCTCCTCCGAGCCAAGGGCTGAACGTTGAAATCACTTTTGAAATTCCCTAGGACAGTGGGCTCTATGTTTAGGAAATGCACTCTTCCATATGGTCCTTCTGTAGCTCTGTGGTCTCAGGAAACTTTGTAACTAATAATGCTAGTTATGTTTCCTTGAGGCTACTCACCCAGGAAGCCCTTGGACACCATCTGCTTCAGCAGGTCGAGGCTTCCACCTCCAAACCGCTCCCCAAAGGCTTTGCCCAGATCTTCTGCTACGTGTCTTGCTACATCTACTCCAACTTCATCCACCAGTGTGGCAGCGCCCACAGGGAAGCCAAAGCTCGTGGTAAGGGAATCCAGCTTCTTAGGGTCAACTCCTTCCTGAGTGGGAAGTAAAGCAGGGACCTCAGGAGACGGCCATCCCCAAGCCCCCACAAGGGCTCCCTCTGCTGGCCCTCAGAAATAGCCTTGTGCGACGCCCACTTTTCTTCTGGGTGCCACCTGGCCAGGCCTAGGACTGGGACTGTCAGTCAGGGAAGCACAAAGACGTTTGGGAGCCTCAAGGGGAAAGGCTGAGCATTTGCTAACCTATAGCACTTTAAGGACGTTTAGAGATGAACAAATTATTCATTTCCTTCTTGTCTGCAATTCTGAATCTCAACAATAACGAGATTCCATGGCTGGCAGGGCTGTTTCCCGTGACCGACAGAAGAGACATTACCAAGGAGCAGTGCTGCCAAGCTCTGATCCCTGTGTGTGACAGTGCCTGGCGAGGAGGGGCCGCCCCCTTTCCTGCCTGTGAGTGACCTGTATGACCACTGGAGGGGTCTGCGTGTGGCAGAAGCAGAAGCAGCACCAGTCAGACCACATGGGCCCTGTTCTGGATGGTCTCTGCCTCAAGGGGGATGGGGAAACAGCATAGAAGAGCATGTCAGGAGGCCTTTGGCCTAATGGAGCAGGGAGGAAACTAAGAGGGCAGAGCTAAAATTCTGCCCATTTTAGTGCGGCATAAGCCCATGACTTCCCACCACTGTGCAGAAAGGGAGGGCACGAAAGGGTCTTTTTGGAGAAGAGCCAGGGGTTAGTCTATTAAAAGGAAGCCTGTTCTTCATCTTGACATTACCAGTTTGGAGGACTATAAGGGGTGGAAGATGCCTCAAACATTCTGAGAGCAATACCAACCTGGAGAATTCTGATGACTTCAGACATCATGGGGGCGAGACACCTGGTGGTATAGAAGCCAGGTCCATCCTGCCAAGGGAGAGAACGTGAGCTCACTGGCCCCTCTGTTGTGGGTACCACCTGAGTCTGAAAGCAGTCTCCCTTCCCCAGGCATCATTTCAAAGTGCCAGGTGATTTATAATCCCAAGCAGAATCCTTAAAATTAAATTGCAGGGGGGGCTAGCCTGGTGCTGTAGCAGTTAAGTTCATGCACTCTGCTTTGGTGGCCCAGAGTTCGCAGGTTTGGATCCTGGGCACAGACCCATGTACCGCTTATCAAGCCATGCTGAGGTAGGCGTCTGACATATAAAATAGAGGAAGATGGGCACAGATGTTAGCTCAGGGCCAGCCTTCCTCAGCAAAAAGAGGAGGATTGGCAGCAGATGTTAGCTCAGGGCTAATCTTCCTCAAAAAAAAAAAAAAAAAAAAAATTGCAGGGGAAGCCACAGCCAGGGGCAGCATGGCTTGAATCAAACAGCACAGCATATAGTTTCAGTCACCTGAAAGGTCTGGAATGGCTGGGAGAACCTGCCACATCCCAGACACTCCCCACTCTGACCCAAACTCAGTCGTACAGTCCATACAACTATTTATACTGTAGACGACCAAGGAGAGATCATATCAAAAGTTGACATATTTGCCCCAGAAGAGTTACAAACAAGGCTGGAGGTGTAAGGAGTCTTAATAGAACTTTTGCAAACCTGCTTCTCTCTTAGAGAGCTCCTTACCTTAACCACAATGATGACCTTCCCCTGCTTGAGGCCAACTGCTACAGCAGAAGCGGTCGTGTCCTTAGAAGTTTTCTCGGTTGTGATGATCTCCAGCAGCTGCATCTTGTCCACAGGGGAGAAGTAGTGCATGCCAATCACCTGGCAAGGGGAACAAAAAACCAAGAGACTTAAGAATGCCGAGGAGGGAACCTAACAGCTTTCATATTTTGCTAGAAGCACTGGAGAGAAGGGCGGTCATGAGAAGGGAATACTGCTCGATACAGTCAAGTGGTTTGGTTCCATGGTTCTTTGATAAAAAGTTCAGCATGTCCAGGGAGAGCTTACTGGAATCCTCCTCTTCCATCTGCTTCTAGGGTTTTCACTAAGGATAACTGATCCTACCAACAATCAGTGCCGAAATCACAGCTAAAGGACAAATGAGATATATCAGGGAACAATGAATGAAGGCTCCGCTTAATGATGTGATGGTTTTGGTGAAAGGGTCCACGTTTTTGGGCAGGGGGAGGTGGGACAGGCAGAAGAATTGGTTAATATCCTGGACTATCAGAGATGTATTTGGATTCTATACCGGTGGGTCTCACGACCAGGATGCTGGGTTTAAATAAAATTTCTCGACACTCAAATGCACCTGAAGACTCGTTAAACTAGTGATTCTCAAAGTGAAGTGCCCAGACCAGTGTTCGCGTTCACTGGGGATGTCAGAACTGCAGCTTCCCAGGCCCATCCCAGACCTACTGAATGAGAACTTTGGGGGCAGGACCCAGATCTGTGTTTCAGAAGACATCCAGGTGATTCTGACACACGCTGAAGTTTGAGACCCACCTCGTTAAGCTAACAGATAGTCTTCAAACTGAATTGTGAGAAAAGTCTAACTCATGAATTTATAGTTTTGTTCCCCTCCACTTGGGCTGTAAGATATAACTAATAATATCTATCATTTATTGACTGCTTACTATCCACTGTTCTTTAATACATTTGTCATTTATTCCTTACATTTAATCCATTACTACTCTGTGAACTGATCAGTCTCATTATCTAGATGAGGAATAAAGACATCAGGAGGTTAAAATTAGTAGCTCAGGTCAGTCAGTAAATGGCAGAGCCGGAGTCCGTCACAGGTGGGCCTGACTCCAAAGCCGGGCACTTACCATATGTAACACACAGGTCACTTAAATGTTCCATACACTTACCAATCCAAAAGTTGCTTCTAATCCCCAAATTGCTCTTTAACCTATATCTAAAACATTTAAAAGGGCAGGACCTGATTCAGATTTAGCACTTCCAAATAAAAGGAAGTAGCCTTTTAAAGTACTGACATATAATTTATGCACAATAAAATGCACAGAACTTACGTGTTCATTTCAATGAGTTTTGACAGTTCTATAATCTCTACTCCAAGCAAAATCTATTTATATCACCCAAGAAAGCTGTGACAAAGGTGACCAACTTGTCCTGGACTGCTGGTACTTTTTCAGTTGTGGCACTGATGGTCCTGGGTCCCAGGAGAGCCGTCAGTCCTGGGCAAACTGAGATGATTGGTCACCCTACTTGTGCCCCTTTGGCCTCACTTAGATGAATGACATAAGGCAAGCAGGTGATAACAGCTCGCCAAGACACCTGGACGCTAGGACTGCAAAGTGTGATGCCTGTTCCAGTCCACTGGGGGGAGTGAGAGGTTGGCATCAGAGCAACAACAAGAGATCCTCCTCTGCTGATTTTCAATGCTGCGGAGGAGCTTTGAGTGATGTGACATGGTCCGACTGTCCATCTGCCTTTATACTGTTTTTGTTTCTTCCCTGAGTGTCACACTATCACTGCCACTTCTCCCTATGAACTTTTCCTGCCATTACTGTACCTGCCTCTATCAGGCCCCACATCACTTCTAACCTGCTGGGTGCTAGAAAACAAGATTACCTTGTGTTAGAAGCTATTAGAATAGGAATAGGGGCCAGCCCCACGGCCCAGTGGTTAAGTTCGCGTGCTCTGCTTCGGCGGCCCAGGGTTTCGCCAGTTTGAATCCTGGGCACAGACATGGCACCACTCATCAAGCCATGTTGAGGCGGCGTCCCACATGCCACAACTGGAAGGACCCACAACTAAAAATACACAACTATGTACTGGGGGGCTTTGGGGAGAAAAAGGAAAAAAAAAAAGGATAGGAATAAATAGGTTTTTGTGTTTTTAGTACATGGAATTTGTAATAACAATTTCAGCTGCTTAAAGGTCTTTTATATTTCCTGCCTACTTTTGGCTGGTTCTGGTTAGCTGAGGCTCACTGGTATCCTCCAGAGAGGTGAGGTGTTTTTTTTCTCCTTGAGTGAGTTCACTCCCCTTGATTACTCTGGTAGACAGCAGGAGCCCAAAGATAAATGTCCAGGCATCATTTTAAATACCCACTGAAAGTGTGTCAACCCCGCTCCCCCTTCATGTCCTGGGTAGAAGGTCTAACTGAACCCACAGGGGGACCCATCCCACCATACCCCTGATCTTCCATTCCTGGATCTGGAGTTGGAATCAAACCCATCCTACACGGTCCCCAGCATCTGCTCTGTACTGATGTGATATTTTAGAGTAGCCCTTCTTATTTTAGGCCTATCTTCCAATACCTAATTGTAATAAAGGTAGGTTTTATAGTCTGAATCTGAAAAATAATACCCATTAGGAATGCAAATTACCTATAAAAGTATATTTTGCTTGAACCTCACTTATTCCTGCATTTCACAATGGTTATGGTATCAGCTTTTCTGTGCCCAGTTTTGGGAAATACATCAACAGCCCCATGCCCTTCAGAATCCACACCAGTCCCTTCTCATGTTCTAAGCCTTCATCAGTGAGCCCAAAGCAGCAAAACATCTCAGGCTTTTCCTCTGTTCAGAATTTACCTTCTCAGGTCTTTTGCTGACAGCAGAAATTTCATTGATTGGGAGAGCAGATGTGTTACTGGCAAAGACACAGTGATCTGGAATCACCTGCAGGGGAAAAGCATTTAAGAATGCGACACGTAGGGCTGGGAGATGACTAGAGTCCAAAGTAAAGCTAACGAGTGACACCCAGGCCCAGCCCACCCTCTTGCCCAGAACTGCTCAGACAGTAGATACCATTCGCCCTGACATTTACGATCATCTAGGGCATGTGTGTTGAGGGTGTTGGCCTTGTTCTCTTCCCTCTTCAGCATTCTTCCAGTTAGGGCCCAGCATAAGGTCACCTGCTCCTAGCCTGGAGACTACATCTAGCAGTTGGGTAAGTAAAGGTGCTTCAGATAAACAATGAAAAGGTGGCCTTGACTCAAACCTCATTCATTTCAAGATCCAGCATGGGTATCAATCCCTCTTCTTGTCTGGATCTGCCCTGAAGTCTGAAAGCTTATGATACTCCACCCTTCTCCTTTATAAGGCCAAGCTATAATGTGCATGCCTATCTCATTTTATACAGGGTGTTACTAGAAATGGTACACTACTATCATTATATCTACAGTCCATGAACTCTATTAAATATGAGCTTTATCAACCTGGAGAGCAGTCTCTTGGAGACTACCTCAGTATTCTGTCCATGATCACAAGTTATTTACGTTTTTATTCAGATGCTTGGATGGAAAACATGGAAGGCACACCTGTCAAATTTGTGCAAATCTAGGATAGGCAGAGGTGACATGAGAGATGAGAATCAAGGTTCAGGATAGATTCAGCACACGGAAAAGCTGAGTGTAAAATAAGATCAATTATAATGGGGTAAAGGTAAAGTACTGCATTAAGGATTTTGTAAAAGGGAAAAAAAGAACTGGATAAGCACCTGATGGACAAGACGTGGCTTGGCAGGAAACTTGTGATAAAGGTCCCATGATTTTAGTTAATCACGAGTGTAACGAGAGTCGACAGTGAGCATGCCTGTACGGGAGCTAACTCAGTCTCCAGCTGCATTCTTAGTGGCATGGTGTCTAATGCTGGTGGTAAAATTCTCTATGAGGAGCAAACCAGTGTCTCCAAAGACGGCTGGCAACAATTCTTCCCTCCTTGTACCTGTCTGTCTCTCTTCCCACCCAGAGTCGAGTCTATTCCCCTCCCCATGAATCCTGTGACTTGCTTTCCTGAATGGAAGGCAGCAGAGGTGACAGAGCCAGTCCAGGCCTCGCCTCACAGAGCCCGGAGCTTCTGCGTTTGCTCTCTCTCGGAAGCCCGTGGCAGCGCCGCAGAGACTTGTTCACACACTGCACTTCTGATCCGATCCCTCTTCTATCTCTTTCCTTTGATCACTGGCTTCCTGATTGCTAAAACAAACTTTTCTCCACTGGATACTCCCAGACCCATCTTCCAAAGCAAATACCATCACCTAGTCACTTGGTAAACCCTCTTCCCTCCACTTCGGCTGTGCCTGCCCCTCAGGATCTGCCTACACTGGCTCAGCAGTGTGCTCAAAGCCCTGGGAACGTTATCTCAGCTGAAATGCCACCTAGCACAGATGGCATACAAATCTACCCAGCTCTTCCGAATTTTCTCCCTCAGTTGACTCTACATTACACTTTGTCCAAAGAAAAGATTCTGGAATGTGTGTCTCACAAGCAGAATCTGTTTCAAACAGAGCTGCTTGTCTCTTAAGACTTAAGACTATATCTTAAGACTATATCTTAAGACTATAGCTCACTACTCAAGACACCTAGAGTGTTCCCAAGTCAGTGCCATTTCATGTACACCATTTGCTAACCCACATTCTGTTTATTTAGCTGTAGGCCAGTCAAGGCCCCAGTTCTATCTTGTGCCTGGATTACTGCCATTTCTTCTTCTCTGGGCTCCTTCTCTACATGCCCACCTCAACTACTTGTTTGTTCATGTCATCCCACCTCAGACGTGGCCATGTAGAGCATTTGGATCAAGACCAAAGTAGCATTTACACAAAATGAGCATCTGAAACCTGCCTGGAGAAACTGTTTCTCCCCTATTTCCTTTGCTGCCTAGACCTGAAAAAGTTTAGTTATGGCTTGTGGCCAACCAAAAATGTCAAGACACCTGGCTACACTTCATGAGGTTATTTGTATGTCTGAGTGACTGCACCCCACAGAAGGCTAAGGAACCCTGTGCTCAGGTTAATCAGCTGCTTGATTGTCTTCCCTCAGGACTGAGATTTGACCTTTATAACATGCACAGTGTGCATAAGCTCACATAAAAACTTATGTTTGGAAATGAATAGTCCTATAAAAAGAACCATGCATTTCCCATAATTCCTTTGAAAAACCCCACCTCTGTGTCCTCCACTCACTACACCAGGATTCAGGTACCACAGGGTGCATACTTACCGCCTCTACTTCCTTTAGCACTCGGTGCTTAAGACTAAGGTCCTCAAAAACAGCTTCAATCACCATGTCGGCCTTTTCAAAACCCTGGTAATCAAGCTGCCCAGTCAAGTTGCTGAAAATGGAGTCCCTTTCAAATGATGTTAGAGCTTTCTTCTTCACTTTATCATTCAATCTAGAAGAAACACACTCCTAGTCAGAGGTGAAGAATAGAAAACTAACACTTATTGAGTGTCCGTGGCCAGACGCGGCTCTCTGTGTTTTTCACCAACCCCATTTTGAGGGAACTGAGTTGTTCAAAGAGGCTCGGAGGGCCTCGTGGTCAAATAGCTAAGTACTAGGGTACCCAGGGTACTAGGATTCAAACACAGGTTGACCCCCCCAGCCCACATTCTTTCTACTACAAGATACCTCTGAATGCCCAACTCACATAAACTGTATCACTCATAAAAGTTAAATTTGCTTATAGGAGTAAACACAAATGCTAGAATGGCAAAACCGAGCAGCTCTGGTAATTCTCTACCTACAACAGGCGAAAGAGCCAACATGTGTCCTGGACCACATGGATTTATACTTGCTTACATATCATTTTGTTATTCTGTAACTGTAATCTTCTAGAGGACAGAGACCAAGCATTATTTCTTATATTCTTAATCTACTTCCCAGTCAGCACCTAGTAGCACACTGTATTGATTACATAAAATATTAACTCAAGGTTTCTTCTTTCCAGAGAGAGCTAAAAAGGGTTCCTGTTACTCAGACATTTAACTGATTATTTTTTATTGCCAAGGAAAACAGGCTCTCTTAGGTTTTAATCTGACCACACTTTCAGAATAAATGACCTAGAGATTTCCTCTGAGTGAAGAATGAAGCCAAACTCAATTCACTAACTTTCTTAACCAAAAGGAAAATTAAAGCCACAAAATAAGTTCAAAGAAGTATTCCAGTCTTAGAAGTATGGGTTCAAACCTCCTGGTTTCTGACAATCATGTCAGCAGTCAGCAGTAAGATGCCTGTCAGAGTTGAAAACATTATTAGTGACTCTAATTCGAATGCGTAATGGCACTATTCCTAAGAGGACAGGAAATGTGTGTTCCAGGTCGGCAGCACTGGGAGGGGCACCTGCCCGAGTCTGATGTTTCTAAGGCAAAAAGGGAAACCTGGGACATCTGGCTCCAAAAGAGAGTGCAGGCAGGAGGCAATTCTAGAGCAGCAGTTCCTCATTTCGGTGACGCTGAAATGCTGCTCGGGGATGCCTGCATGCTAGTCTCAGGGCGAGGCTGTCAGCTAGCACACGTTTTTTGGTCAGAATCTTTTACTTCAACTCCTTGCTATCTTACAATAATCTGCCAAAATTATTAAACCTGCCAGGTCCTGGATAGCATTTTGGTAGGAATACATGAGCTTCTCTGCAGAAAAGGGGTAAAAACTTGCTTAAGCTACATAATCCATTTACGAAACCAAGAAGAGTTCGCTGAGCTAAAAGTCACACACAGGACAGTCGAAGTGCTTGTCTATTACACTGGAGCAGAGAAATGAGCTAAAACCCATTCCCAGCTTGGCCAGGCTGCTGCTCCATTTCCCCCTCTGCAAAACAGGCAGTGTGTGCGGGAGAAGGAGGCAGGGGTGGCGGGCAGGAGGGAGAATAATATTCACCCTTTGTTACCTCAGAGGCAAGGCGGAGACACAGTGGTAAAGCCTCAGACACGGTGGAACCAGATCAGCTGACTGCTCCTCTGCAGTAACGCCACTCGAGAAACACGTGGTTCAGGAGCTCTGACCCCAGTCCGACCTGCACCGTGCAGCTTCTGCACATCTCCTCACACCCTAATCTCAGTTCTCTCCACAAGGACACACAGTCATGCGGTTTCAGTGTTCCATAACAATACAGCAATGAAATGGAAACCATCAACATTCACAAACATGAGAACTTCTAGTCTGATACCAAAGCCTTAAACAAATGGCATTACAGATTCCAATGATGTTAATGGTTTATAATATCCGTAACAAAATAAAATGAAGGGAGGAATTAGCATTTCTAAAAATCAAAGGAAAGGTGGCTTAACTGTGGAGTATCTAGCACTCATCATGTTCAGGAAAAGGAACCTGTGACAGCAAAAAACAAAAAACACTCTAACTCCTGGCAGAGGCAGAGAGCAGGCTCACCCTTTGAACACTTGTTGCTGTCCTCGGCCCAGCCCGGCTAGGGTAGCATCTTTAAGTATAGTCTTCAGGCCCTTATCCACAGAGACTTGGGCAATGCCGGCTCCCATCAGCCCTGCACCAAGAATGGCTAAGTGCCTGAAAGGAAAGGATGAAATGCCTTTTGGTAAACAACTCCTAATCATTTTAGTAAAAGTGGGAGACTGCCCAAGTTATCATCCAATAAACTAAAGCAGGCACAACAATAGAGTATTTCAAATAGTTTTTATCTATACACATACATCTTTAATAAATGATTGATTTTCAAAGTTAAACACAAAAATCCATTAGGTCCAAAAGAATTGGTCTTCCCCAGAAGCCAGAATCCTATTGATCTGCAGTCACGCCTGGAGGCCACTGAAAACACGACAAACCGGTTTATGCTTAAGTCAAGATGAGGATTTTTGTTTTCCAAAGAAAAGCCAACTTGCAGTGATAAGCCCAAAGACGAATCTCTCTTCTTCGAACCACTTATTTGCTAGTGATTTTACCATTTTCCAGTCATCTTTCACTTCTGAAATCTGCGCCCTTATCACTCCTCACTTGGAGCAGATCAAAGTCTCCTGGATGGTTTCTTTGCTGCCAGACTGTGCCCCTCCCTCCAACAATCAATCCAACAATCCTGCTGTTTCCACCCCCGAATTCCTCTTGAACCTGTGAGGACCATGTAGCTTACCCCACAGTCTTCTGGAATGGCTTCACGTATATTGTTTTTGTCTCCTCAATTAAATTCTAAGCTTTTTGACGGCCAGAGATCATATCTGATTACTCTTTTTAGTTTTCCATAGATCTGGAACAATACGCCATATTCCCATAGTAAATAACTATAAAATTTTTTTTCAGAACAACTTTCTTCATAAAAGATGCCCAAGTTGACAGCACTGTAGACCTAAATTTGAGTTGTAATGCAGGATAAAGTTTCATTCCTAACAATTCTTATTATAATGTTCAAAAATCATATTCAAGACCTGAAAAGAAAACCTAATTTCAAGTCCTGGGAGCATCTCTCCAATGCAACTTTGTAATAATACACATATTTATATGGAGAACAATGAGAAAATAGGGTAGAGACATATAAAGAATAGCGGCTGAAAAATATAAAGAATAGTGACTGAAAAAAAGACTGATGTATTTACTACATCAAAATTAAAAATTTCTGGGGGCCGGTCCAATGGTGCAGCGGTTAAGTGTGCACATTCTGCGCTTTGGTGGTCCAGGGTTCACCGGTTCGGATCCTGGGTGCAGACCTATGCACCGCTTGGCAAGCCATGCTGTGGCAGGCGTCCCACATATAAAGTAGAGGAAGATGGGCGTGGATGTTAGCTCAGGGCCAGTCTTCCTCAGGAAAAGAGGAGGCTTGGTGGCAGATGTTAGCTAAGGGCTAATCCTCCTCAAAATAAATAAATAAATGAATAAAAATTCCTGTTTGACAAATGACCTGACAAAATTGAGAAGAAGAGAATAGGAAGAAATTTGCAACAGAAATAGCTGACAAAGGATTACTACGAGGCAATATGAAGATGATGCATATATCAATTTAAAAAGACAACCCAGTAAAATGAGCAAAGGCTTCTTTAAAACAATTCACAAAAGCAGAAAGCAAAGTGCCAATAAAGATGCTCACCCTCCCTAATAACTGGGGTAAGGCAGGGGAAGGAGGTGGTGTGTCACATGGTTTTGCGATTTTGCAGGACTCAATATTTTTCTCTTTTGCTTCTTTTCTTTCCTGTTACAGTCGAGTTTCCCTCTTACATAATTAAAAGGTAGCAGCAGCATCTGCCTTCCATTTATGCTGCACATGGGAACGGGTGGCTTTGTTGTCCTTGTTAATCTGTCTGGCTTTTGTAGAAAGTGTGAAGAGATGCAGATTTAAGTGGCATCATTATTCTACTGCAACATTCACCCAGTGAATGCAAGACACTGTCAGGGTCAGCTGGAACAAATGCAAGGACCGGTGCTGATGACTGCATGTGCAGGAGAAGTAGTTATGGTTTTTATTTCATATTCCATGTGGAAATCAGCCTTCTAGGCTAGAGTCTTACCTATTTCATCCAGACTTCTTATCCATTTTATCTTTTAATTGGGACTGTAATCTCATTAAAGGTGAGGGGACAGAGAAGCTAGTAACTACAGCTGCTTCTCTTAAATCCCTCACAGTAATTCAGCAAGGGCAGTGTTGCTCAACTGTGGCACTACTGACATTTCGTTTCTTTTTCTTTTCTTTTATTTATTCTTCTTTTGAGGAAGATTAGCCCTGAGCTAACTACTGCCAGTCCTCCTCTTTTTGCTGAGGAAGACTGGCCCTGAGCTAACATCGTGCCCATCTTCCTCTACTTTATATGTGGAACGCCCAGCACAGCATGGCGTGCCAAGCGGTGCCATGTCCGCACCCGGGATCCGAACTGGCGAACCCCGGGCCGCCGAGAAGCGGAACGTGCGAACTTAACCACTCCGCCACCAGGCCGGCCCCAACTACTGACATTTTGGGTTGGGTAATTCTTTGTTGTTCGGCCTGTCCTATGCATTGTAGGATGCTTAGCAGCATCTCTGGCCTCTGGCCACTAGCATCCCTATCTCCCCAGTTGTGACAACCAAAAATGTTTCCAGATATGTCAAATGTTCCCTGGGGGCAACAATGCCCAGGTTGAGAACCCTGAGCCAGAAGGTGAGTTTAGGGACATTATTAAATTTAAGATGCTGAAGAGCCATTTAGGCAGCATAACAATGACAGGCTTGCTGAAGAGAATAGATATGAAACAGGCAAGTAGAATCTCCAGTGCTTAGGTTGTAAGCTCAAAGAAGGACAAGCCTTTAACAATTAGAATAAGGCTTTATATTTTTTAATGAGGAAGACATATGAGTTTCCAGAGATGGTATCTCAAGTCACAGGAAGCGATAAGATCATTAGACAGTGCCAGCGTGTGTGAACCTAAACCAGATATCTAGGAGACATCAGTAGCAAGAAAAGGCGGCCTCCATAGGAGCCGTTAGAGAGTTCTGGAGAAAACTCAGCACAGGCAGAATTGTGAAAGCCAAAAGTTCTTGGTAGGAATAGGGATCCAATGTGCTCAGGACAGAAGAGGTTTGGGGCAAGACTGAAGCTCTGTAGAAGTTCAAAGACATCTTTAAGCTCGGCACGCGGTGAAATCCACAGGGGCTTCCTAGGTAGACTTTCACTTACTTAACCTCCTTTTGCGGAGCTCCAAATTTATTCTTCTTGCACAGGACCTGACCATGGTAAAGTCCTATCAAGGCCTTGGATTCTTTGGTCATTGCAAGCTCTCCGAATTTCTGAAAAGTAAAGAAGAACAAGAAAAGGCAGAACTTCAGAGTCTTGGTGAGGTAGTCTCTTGCTGGGTTTCTCTGCAGTGCAGAGGTGACACACACAAAGCCTCAGGTCCTCCGGGGTCTCAGTAGTGCCTGTGCTGTGGAATCTGTCTGTCTGTCTTCTCCTGATGGACCCTTTCTTTACTCTTCTCATCCACAGCACTTTCTGACTACTGCTTTGAAAAAGGTTTTGGATATATGAGCTCTCATTCTCTCACCGGAGGTTGGGGAATCTTTCTCATAGAGTTAGAGTGTCAGAGCCAAAACGGACCTTCACAACCAACCCTCTCATTTTAAAGATTGGGGAGAGGAGGCCCAGAGAAATTAAGAGAACTTGTTCAAAGCCACACTGCCTCAAAATGGCAGAAATGGAGTTTGAACCCAGGCAGCACAACTCCCAACTCCCACTCTCTTTCCGTGTAGCAGGCTGTCCCACGTGACACCCACCACTTTAAACAGCACCATGACACTTACAGAGAACAAGTCTCCACTTAGTGGTTAAGAGCATAAGATTTAGAGTTTGGGTTTGACAGAACTGGGGATGAATCCTGGCTCTGTCTTTTCCCAGTTGTGAAGCTTTCTCCATCCTTAAAATGGGAAAAACAATATCTATTTTACAGTATTGTTGTGGGAATGAAATGAGAACTAGTAAAATGACTAGGGTCTCAATGTTAGCTATTATCACCATCAATATTACTAGAATTTACTGGTACGATTACATGGTTACAAACAGCATTTCAGAGAAGGAACCTAGTTAATCAAGTTGCTTTCCTGTCCTAATAGAACATGAAACAATGTTCTCCTGATCTTGAGGCACCAGGTTCTATTCAACAAATTAGCCATTTTCAACTCGTGGGCAGAGATCCACAAGTGGTCATGAATTTAGTGGGTTGTGATAAGTAGAATGGAGAGAAAATATTGAATACAATGTACATAGCGAGGAGAATTATTGATCTGTGAAATTTATGCTTCAATTTCTCTGTACATATGCATGTGTCCCTGGTCATGATGTAAAAGAACAAATCAGAAGTGCACAGCAATGAGTGACCTAGTGCAGAAAATGTTTTCTCTGGCACTTGTCCTGAGCTCTTCAGATATTTTCTGTCCTATTAGCAAAGAGCAATCATTCTTCAATGATTGCTTACAACTTAAAAACAACCCAAACCACGTAAACCTACAACTCCACCAACTTGTTAGAAAAGTGGAAGGGGTGAGGCTGGTTCATGCATCCCTTCTGTCGTCTTTTTTAAGTAGGTACAAAACATTTCCTTTCCTTTTCTTTTTTTCTCCCCAAAGTCCCAGTACATAGTTGTATATCCTAGTTGTAGGTCATTCTAGTTCTTCTAACGTGGGACGCCACCACAGCATGGCTTGATGAGTGGTGCGTAGGTCTGCGCCCAGACTCTGAACTGGCGAACCCTGGGCCGCTGAAGCGGAGCGTGTGAACTTAACCACTTGGCCTTGGGGCCAGTGCCTCCTTTTATTTTCTCACTCACCAGAGAGAAGCTGGGCTTCAAAGTTTTAGCTCCTGGCTCTAACAAGTAAGAAACACATTCTTCTATCAATGTCTTTCATTTTATCACAACAAAACCAGCCCAATTACAGAACAAAAATATGCAAGCAATTCCTTTGGAAAGGATTAGGACTCTGTCCCTGCTCTTCCTAGTTACACCCTCATTATTGAGAACAAGCGCAAACTTCTGCAGGCACCAGGGTTTTCTCAGCATCCACTTGCTCACTGAGATTAGTGATAAGAAACGATAACCACTGGCAGAAAAATTTTTTACTAGGCTTTGGATACTTTTTCTTTTTTCAGCTTTATACAGGATTTTAGATCTTGGCTTTTCCTGTATCTAATAAAAAATTAAAAGCAAATAACTTTACCTGAGATTCAGAGAGATAGCCAGCATCACTCCCTTGCTCGATTCCAGTCTTTACGACCTAAAAAACATAAAAGCCCTTGTTCACCGCTGGAATGGATTGGAGAGATGTACAGTGAGGCTGAAGAAAACTGCTAGTGGTGTTAGTGTTCACAGTCAGTCAGAGCCTAGACTGGAGGGAGAAAGGGAAGAGACTGAGTGCCTGGCTGCATGGGACTCACTCAATCCTCCACCTCTCAGGCTACTGCTAAACCTAGCATGAAATGGAAAGAAATAAAATAGAAGAAAGAGAATTAAAAAGTCAGAATAGGAAAAGAACACAGAGGTTCCACAGCTCAGACTCCACCTCCTCATCCACCTCCTCATCCTGTTATTTTGTCAGAGAAAGAATGGTCATTACCCCCTTCCAAGTCCAATAGGCTTACCTTTTCCTCTTAATTACCTTTCCTCCTACTTAAATTACTCTTCTAGTTTCTCTCTTCTCTAAATGCAGGCAGATCCCCAAAGTTCCAATTTCAGCCCTTTTCTCCTCTCTGCATTCTTCCTCAGGCACATCCTCTAGTTTACCATACTAATCATGAACTCTATGAAATTCAATTTAACATTTGGGATAAGTACTATCCCAAATACAACGGCAAGTATAAAACATGAAGAAATGACCCTGTACTCATCATCATAATTTATAGGAATGACAAAAACCCAAGTAAACAAATCTACATCCTTAAATCTGACTTTTCTGTCTAAATTACTGTTGCTTGAATTTCTTTTCTTTTCTTTTTCTTTCTTTTTTTGCTGACGAAGATTAGCCCTGAGCTAACATCTGTGCCAATCTTCCTCTCCACTTTATACGTGGGTTGCTGCCACAACGTGGCTGATGAGTGGTGTAGGTCTGCACCCAGGATCCAAACCTGGGCCACTGAAGCGGAGTGCACTGAACTTAACCACTATGCCAGGAGGCCGGCCTCCCTTGCATTTCTTGAAATAGCTAAACTCAACACTTTTAAAACTTAGCTCATATCGTCTCTTGGGCAAGTCTGTTACTACCTTCATATTTTCACTTTTACTATCATATCTCAGTTCTTATTCAAACTTCAAGTCTGAATTACCAAGATAGCTTCCTAGTTCACTGCTCTACTTTCTCTCTTTTTCTAATCCATTTTTACTCACTACCATGAAAATGGTTCTCTATGATCCATATAGGACAAAGCTCAAATTTCTCAACTCATTATTGACAAGCTTCTAAAATCTAGCTTCAATCTGCCTCTCTGCAGACATTTCACTATCCTCCTACAAAAACTGATCATTAAATGTTCCTTGAAGAGTCTCATGTTTTCCACCTTCTGTAACTTTACTCAAAATGCCCATCCTACCTGGCACTACTTCCCCCCACCTGTTCTCTACCCATTTCTTAGGGTTCGGGTAAAATCCTATGAGGTTCTTCCTGATCTTTCTGGCTTACAGTGAGTGTTCCCTCCTCTGTGTCCTCAGCAATTTTCCTCTGTCCCATTATCTGGCATTAATCCTATGCTGCCTGTTAATGTCCCTTATACTGTTATCTGGTTTACCACATAAACATGTCTAATCTCCCTGCCCAGACAGTGAGATGAACAGAGTTGGGGGATCATGTTTCACATTTTATGTACTTTGATGTCTTCTGCTCAAAATACATTTGTTGACTGATCCATTCTCCAATTTTGAAGTCTTTGATTATATGCTCCCCTAATCTTGGACTTTCCAGACTCAAGAGTTCTAAGCTTTAAAGTCTATCTTTACATAGAAGTTTCTTTAACCCTGTGATTATTTTAATTTCCTCCTTGATCTTTTTCAGAACTTCCCTGTATCATTACATTTTTTTTATAATTAAGGCAATGGGGAAGTCAATGAGACACTTCAGGTATTGACAATGGTTTTGACTAAGAATAGAATACAGTCATCAATTTTGTTTTAACTACCTCTTAATTGATGCCCAATATTTTACTGGCCTTGTTATACTGATACAACACAGGTTCTTTTCCTGGTTTATAACTGGTAGTTTGAACTCAACAACTACTGAGTATGCCTGCACTAAATATCCCCAAATATATCACTTTATTTATTTATTTTTTTTAAGATTTTATTTTTTTCCTTTTTCTCCCAAAACCCCTGGGTACATAGTTGTATATTCTTCGTTGTGGGTCCTTCTAGTTGTGGCATGTGGGACACTGCCTCAGCATGGTTTGATTAGCAGTGCCATGTCCGCGCCCAGGATTTGAACCAACGAAACACTGGGCCGCCTGCAGCGGAGCGCGTGAACTTAACCACTCAGCCGTGGGGCCAGCCCCTAAATATATCACTTTATATGAGTGCTTATAGCTTGCTATGCTCCTCTTTTATTTTTGGTAAGTAATTTAATAGCAGAATTAAGAACATTAGTACTGGCATACATGGTCCAGAATGGCAGTAAAGAGCATTGCTTTATACAAAAGGAGGAAATAGGAGAAATGTGGGAGTAGATAAAGACTCACATCAATTATTTTCAGAGGTGCAGGATAAAGGCCTTTGGTCTGCTTTCGTACTTTTTCTTCCACCTTTTTGTAAATCTGTTGCCTGACAAATGGAATACCCATGGCGACCGATGTCAATTCTGTAAGGTAAAATGCTTTTAGATATTTACTGGAAAGAGCCTAGCCTTCCTTGTTAGTTTGTTCTATAAACTCTATAAAAATGCACTAATTCTAGCTCTCTGAAAGAACTGCCCTTTACTCTGATATACAAACTTTAAATTTCAATCTAAGCATTTCTTGAAACATGCTTTAATTAGTCGATAAATGCTAAAGCTGGGTGTTGGGTATATGGGTGTTTATTACACTATTGTACTATTCTACCTTTATATTAATGTTTAAAATTTTCCAAAATAAGAATTTTTTAAAAAATGTCTTTAACTAACCAGCGTAAGGTTCAGCACTTGACCCCAGAGTTGTTGCACCCCTTAAGGTTGACTTTACGCCTAGAGTAAATGATGCATTTACCTCTTCCTTATTTTGAATAATTTACAGCAAATAAAATTAAACTCCCAGGAAAGAAACTTTGCCTTTGTTCTTTAATAATGATACTCACTGTCCACCAATCCTTTGTCTCTCTTCGGAGAGATTTTCTTATCAGCTAGTCCTTTGGCAAAAGTAACTGCAACTTCTTCTAGGTATTCAATTGTCCGTTCCTCTGGAGGCTTTAATCCTGGTCCTGTAAAATGAACACAACAGACTGGAATGCAAATCAGGCTTAGATTAGTCCCAGGTAGGCAAAACCCAGGCATGCCGAAGCCAAAGGCTCAGTACCCACTTTCCATGTCAGACTAGAGATTGGCAGCTGGCAGAGTCACGAACTATGGACTCAAAGAAGAGAAGTAACACCGGGCAAAGGTGCAAAAATGTGCTTAGGTAGAAAAGAGGGTCTTAAACCATCTCCGCCTGGCTTCCACTTCTGAGTAGGATGTGATATGTCCCATAAGGCCTGTATTCTTGCTGCAAAACTGGAAAAAAATGAATAAATTGCAAAATCACATTCGTAAAGACATTGGAGAGCTGTGGAAGCATCAAGGACTACAGGAACTAAAATTCCAGAGATGGAAGAGCTGTTGAAGGTGAACTGATGATTGCCAACATTATCTTTTCTGGGAGTATGTGATACTTTGGGGCATGTGTTAAAGATTGGGCTTAGCTTAAGCAGAAGGATGCTACTGGGGGAAAGTGAAATGATCAGAGTTTTTGGTGCACATGCAGCAGATAAGAAGCTAGAAGAAACCAAATGCCAGTTTAGTTTTCCCCAGGGACCATCTGTGGTGTTCTAAGGTGGTGTAGGAGGCTGGAGGGACTGGGTCAGGAAGCTAGAGTGAACTCTCTCAGAGCATCACGATTTGTTTAGAACATAAAGTACTTGTACAGAGAAAGAGGCATGCCCAAAATGTGCAACTCACTTTCCACAATGCACCTGCCTAATACTGAAGTTGCTTGAGGCAGGAGACTAAAGAGCTAGACTTAAAGAATCCAAAGGCTGTGTTCGCAGGGCTGTGAAACAGACACTACTAGGCTCAGTCAAAAGCCCAAAGAGCCACACTGGAGGAGGAGGTGGCTGGAGGTGAAAAGGCAACCTTGTGTAGTTGTGTGGTACGCAAGAGACAAAATTCCAACAGAGGGAGATGCCTGCAACAAATACGCAACCAATCTCTCCCTTAGGAAATCTGCCCTGTTTGGAACCTGCGTGGAGGAGGAAGAAAAAGAACTAAGCCCAGAACTTCCTAATGGCAGAAGTGCACAGGGCCCACAAAAATCAGATGGAGCCTGTAGGGAGGCCAAAGCAACTGGCATTTGTGAAGCAGAATACTGGACAGCAGTTGCTACACAAAAGGAGAGCTCCAGAGTCTACTCAGTGGCCCCTTAAAACTTTGGCCGAGTATTATTCTGCACATGCACAAGAGGAAACCACCTGAGGCCAGGGAAAGAACCATCATAGGGGCACGAAAAGAAGCAAGAAAAAAATGGCCTATAGCCAGGAGACAATTTGACTGACAGAAACAGATGCAGAAATGAAACGATAGAATCAGCAGACACAATATTAGAAAGGCTACTGTAAATTCATGCCATATGTTCAAGAAGGTAGAGGAAAACAGAAACATAATAAGGATAAATTGAAGACATAAAACTGAATCAAATGTTACTTCTAGATACGAAGAAAAACAATAGTTGAAATGAAAAATACACGGAATTGGATTAATAGCAGATTATACCCTGAAGAAGAAAAGATCAGGAAACTTGAACACACAACAACAGAAAATATACAGACAATGAGAAAAACAGAGCTTCATTTTGGGACATTATCAAGTGACCTAACATATATAAAATGAGAGTCTCAGAAAAGGGTGAGAGGAGACAAAAATATTTGAAGAAATAGCCAAGAAGTTTTGAATTTTGATGAAAACTAGAAGCCCATTATCTAAGCTCAATGAATCTCATGCATAACAAACATTAAAAAAAACCAAGGCAATAAATTGTTAAAACCAGTAATAAAGGGAATTGTTAAAACCAGTAATAAAGGGAAAATCTGAGAGCAGCTGGGGGCAGGGGAAGACATATTATGTACAGAACAACAAAAATAAAAATGACAACAGACTTCTCATCTGAAATTATGGAGGCCCCAACACAAGGTAGATAGTATAAGAAAAACACTGGAAACGTGGAATTCTACCCATCAAAAATATCTTTGAGGGGCCGGCCCGGTGGCGCAGTGGTTAAGTTCACACATTCTGCTTCTCGGTGGCCTGGGGTTCGCCGGTTCTGATCCCGGGTAACGAAATGGCACTGCTTGGCAAGCCATGCTGTGGTAGGCGTCCCACGCATAACGTAGAGGAAGACGGGCAGGGATGTTAGCTCAGGGCCAGTCTTCCTCAGCAAAAAGAGGAGGATTGGCAGTAGTTCGCTCATGGCTAAACTTCCTCAAAAAAAAAAGAAAAAATGCAGATAAAGCGAGGCTAAGAGGTAAATTTAGAGCTTTAAATGCTCGCGTTAGAAAAGAAGAAATGCCTAAAACCAATGATCTAAGCTTCCACCTTAAGAAACTAGAAAAAGAGCAAATTAAACCCAATAGCAAGGAGAAAGAAATATATAATGAGATAGCTGAAATCAATGAAACAGCAAACAAACAAAAACAGAGACTATCAACGAAACTAAAAGCTAGTTCTTAGAAAGGTCAATAATGTTGATAAATTTCTAGCCAGACTCATCAGGGAAAAAAGAGAAGACACAAATTATCAATATCAAGAATGAAAGAGGAGACATAATTACAGAGTATAAAGATACTAAACGAATAATAATGAAGTATCATGAACAACTTTATTGCAATAAACTTGGGAAGTTAAATGAAATGGAGAAAATCTTCGAGAAGCAAACTGCTACAGCTCGCTCAAGAAAGACCCCGAATAGCCCTAGATCTATCAAGGAAATTGAATTGATGTGTCAAAATCTTCCCAACAAAGAAAACTCCAAGTCCGTATGACTTCACTGGTGAATTCTATCAAGTACTTAAGGAAGAAATAATAACAATTCTACACAAAATCTTCCAGAAAATAAAAGAGGAGGGAATATTTTCCAACTCATCTTATGAACCCAGCATTACCTTGATACCAACACCAGGGAAAAATATCACAAGAAAAGAAAATTATCCCTGAGACCATTATCTCTTACGACCAGACATAAAAATCCTTTACAAAATTTTAGCTGATCCAGCCAGCAATTTATAAAAAGGGTAATACATCATGACCAAGTGGAGTTTATTCCAGGAACACAAGCCTGGTTCAATAGTCAAAAATTAGTGTAATGACATTCTAATAGACTAAAAAAAGACAAAACTACACAATCATCTCATTAGACGCAGAAAGAGCATTTGATAAAATTCAGCACCTATTCTCAGCAAACTATACATAAAAGGGAATGTCCACAATTTGATACAGGGCATGTATGAAAAACCTACAGTAACATCATACACTCGACAACACCAGGGTGAATGCTTTTCCCCTAAGACTGGAACAAGTTAATATCTGCTTTCACCACTTCTATCCAATTCTGTACTAAAAATCTTAGCCACTGCAGTAACTAAAGAAAAAGGAATAAATGCCACCAGATGGGAAAAGAAGACGACAAAATGTTCTTATCTATAGACAATATGGTTATTTACATGGAAAAATCCTGAGGAATCTACAGAAAAAGCCACTAGAACTAATAAATAAATTTAGCAAAATCACAGACTACAAGGTCCACAAACAAAAATCAATTGTATTTGTATACATTAGTAATTAATAATGAGAAATTAAAGTAAAAAAGTATGATGGCCTAAAAGTATGAAATATCTAGATATAAATTTAACAAAATGTGTGCAAGATATATTCAATGAAAAGCATAAAATACTACTGAGAGAAATTAAAGACGAACTAAATAGAGAGTTATATCATGTTCATGGTGAAAAAATTCAGTATTTGAAAGATATCAATCCTCCCCAAATTGATACATTGATTCAATGCAATTCCAATCAAAATCCTAGCAAGTATTTTTGCAGATATGCATGAAATGATTATAAAATTTATATGTAAGTGCAAAGAAACCAGTATAAGCAAAATAATTTTGAAAGAAGAGAACTAAGTTAGAGGGGGTCCTACTACCTGGTTTCAAGATTTACTACAAAAACATGAAAATCAAGACAATGTGATAATGGCTTAAGTAAAGACGTATAATAATTAGAAACAGGAAATCTGGTTTAGACCCAAACGTATGGGGTCAACTGATTTTTGACCAAGGTGTAAAGGTAGTTCCATGGGAAAAGAAGAGTCTTCCCAACAAACTGCACCAGGGTATTTGGATATTCATAAGCAAAAAAAAGACTCAGTCTTTACCTCACATCATACATAAAAGTTAACTTGAAATGGATCACAGACTAAAATGTAAAGCTAAACAGCAAAACTTCCAGAATACAGGAGAAAATCTTTGTGATCTTATTAGGAAAAGATTTCTTAGACACGATACCAACAGCGTGACACATAAAAGAGGACCTTGATACATTGGACTTCATCAAAATTAAGACATTGAAAAGATAAGCCACAGACAGCAAGAAAATATCTGCAATTCACAAATCTCATGAAGGACTTAGATCCTGATATACAAAGAACTCTGAAAACTCAATAATAAGAAAAACAACTCAATTGAATAAAATGGGCAAAACATTTGAACAGACACTACACCACAAGATACACAGAAGGCAAATAAACACATGAAAGAAACTCAGTATCTTTGGTCATTAGGGAAACACAAATTAAAACCACAATGAGATATTACTATATTCCTATTAGAATGTCCAAAACTAGACAGACAGACCATGAAAAGCAGTTAGTAACTGGAACTCTCATATATTGCTGGTGGGAATGCAAAATGATATAACTACTTTGGGAAAACAGTTTGGCAGTTTCTTAAAAGCTAAAAATACATCTATCATATGGTCCAGCCAATCTACTCTTTGGTATTTGTCCAAGAGAAAAGAAATATACGTCCACATAAAGACCTGTGGGTGAATGTTCATAGCAGCTTTATTCAGAACAGCCCTAAACTGGAAACAATTCGAATGTCCATCATTTGGTGAATGGATAAACAAATTATGGTATATCTAAACAATGGAATAACACTTGGCAATAAGAAGTAACAAACTGCTTATACGTGCAACAACATGGATGAATCCCAAAAGCATTATGCTAAATGAAAGAAGACACAAAAAGCTACATATTAGAAATGTTCTATTGTATGATTATGGTAGTGTTTACACAGCTATATACATTCATCAAAACTCAAATTATACACTAAACATTGGTAAATTTATTATTATGTAAATAACATCTCAATAATGCTGATTTTAAGAAATGCAAGAGGGTGATGAACACACAATCTGGAATAGTGGTTTCCTTGGGTGAGGGGAGGCAAAGAAATTGCACAGAGCGAGGCCACACATTAGCAGATGTCAATTATTGGTAATATTCTCAGACTGGTTGTTTTATACACGTTTACTATATTACCAAAACAGACACCAAACACTGAAGGAGGGTTATCACAGATAATGACACAGGCAATTTAAGAACCAAAAATAATGACTTAATTCAATTCCGTGCTCCTGATGTCCAAATTATAAAGTAAAATAGAAACTGGGGTGATGTTTAAAAGGATTTAGTATTAACTATTTTTAGAAAACTTCACTCTTCAGAATGATGACTCATTTCTTAAGAGTGAGTTTCACTCTAACCAGTATTCAAGATATTAACTCTTTAAACATGAAAACATGAATGCATAAAGATATATACACCCCTATGTTCACTGCAGCATTATTCACAATAGCTAAGACTTGTAAGCAACCTAGGTGCTCATCAAGGGACGAATGGATAAAGAAGATGTGGTGTATATATGCAATGGAATACTACTCAGCCATAAAAAAGGATGAAACCTCGCCATCTGTGACAGTACAGATGGACCTTGAGGGTATTATGCTAAACAAAATAAGTCAGAGGGAGAAAGTTAAACACCATATGATCTCACTAATAAATAGAAGATAAAAACAACAACAAACACACACACAGAGACAGAGATTGGACTGGTAGTTATCAGAGGGAAAGGGGTGAGGGGGGAGGGCCAAAGGGGTGATTAGGTACACGTGTGTGGTGATGGACTCTAATTAGTCTTCGGATGGTGAACATGATAAAATTTACACAGAAATCGAAATATAATGATGTACACCTGAAATTTATATACTACTATACACCAATGTTACTGCAATAAAAACCAAAAAGATATTAATTCTTTAAGAAAATAAATAATTTGATGTGGCCCAACTCTGAGGCACGCTAACACTTACCCAGGGGTTCCACCAATTGGTCAACCAGTCCCATTTTCTTTGCTCTGTCTGCACGAATGTTTCTACCAGTCAGCATCATGTCGAAAGCAGCAGGCACTCCCACCTAACACGCAAGCAAGGACCAGAGCAAAAGAGGAAAAAACATTAGAGTGCTAATTACAGCTTACAAATTATTCAACTGAGCAAAATAAATATTAAAATGAGAAAGGTCAAAACAGATTTTTATGCTATTTATCAGTTAAATTTTACATAATAATACTTATTTAGGTAACTTTTAGGATTAGAAACTTTCCTCCAGCTGAAGCAAAAATGTCTTTATATCTCTTCTTTTAATTCAATATGTAGGATTTCTGTCTTATGGAATTGATAAGGTGGAGAAATAATTTCATGTTTCCCAAAATTGTGCATTTATGTCATCCTGAATTTCTTCTCTATCATTTATAGAACATTTAAAATTCCTATATTGGAACTAGGGGAGACTGAGAAACCTGACAGTTTTGACAACGTCTTTAGAAAGAATATTAGGCTCAACAAAAATAGAATTAAGCTAGGACTTCTTATGTAGGTACTAGAAGAATGGCTTATAGCAACATTCAAATACCAACCATAATAAAACAAAACAAAAGAAACTCAGCAGTATTTTCTACATACATATAAGGCTTATTCATTCTTTCAATAAATCCTCTTGAGAATTCCTATGAAAGAATGTATACTATTTATTATCAGGTTTATTATACCGTAAACCTTCCTATTTTTCTGCGCCCAGCTCACATCAACTTCCCTCCAAAGAGTATTTCTGCTGAGCGTTGCTTTCACTGAGGAATCTACAGCGCCAGAAGCTATGAGGTTCAGTTGCCCTGGAGCCTGATGTTCAGATTGCTCTGCAGCCTCCAGGTCTGATGGGCCTTCGCCTCTCCTTAAGAATTCAAAAGCCTGATGGGCCTCTTTTGGTTCTATAGAACACAGCAAGGAAATCATCCAAAATCAGGGGAAAGGTCTGCTTCATATTTATCGTGAAATATGACCCACAGATTTGAAAAATGGGTAAGATGATACCGTGCAGAGAAGGAACAATGAAACTATAAGCTCCAGACAGGGAAGACATGTATCTTATTTATCTTTATTCCTTCTTCAAGGACTAACAAAGACCTTCATTAATAATTTTAATCAAGGCCACATTGAGGTAGCGTCCCACATGCCACAACTATGAATGACCCACAACTAAAATATACAACTATGTACTGGGGGGATTTGGGGAGAAAAAGCAGAGGAAAAAAAAGGGGGGGGCTGGCCCCATGGCCGAGTGGTTGTTCTTGTGCTCTGCTTCGGCAGCCCAGGGTTTTGCCGGTTCAAATCCTGGGTGTGGACATGGCACCGCTCATCAAGCCATGCTGAGGTGGCATCCCATATGTCACAACTAGAAGGACCCACAACTAAAAATACATGACTATGTACTGGGGGGCTTTGGGGAGGAAAACGAAAAATAAAATCTTTAAAAAAATAATAATAATTTTGATCAAGGTATTGAAAAAATAAACAAATATCAGGAAGAAAAATTTGATCCTATACACTCACATATTATTTGGTTTCTAAATTCTGCAATGAATAGCCACATTATGCCTTTTGTACAAGAGGAAATAGATCTAAAGGGGCATATAGGTACCGAGGTTCTGAAGTTCAGAATAGGGTCTCAAACTCACCATTTTGGGCAGCCTTTGTGTGCCTCCTGCTCCTGGTAAGATCCCCAGCAAAACTTCAGGGGAACCTAACACTGTTTTTTTATCTTTTGTTGCTATTCTGTATTGGCATGAAATGGCAAGCTTCAAACAAATGAAAGAAAATTAGAAAGTTAGAAAATGTAACTGTAACATCTTAGGATCTGTGAAGGTCTAAAGATTACTTACAAAGTGGGAATGTGCCCACAGAATAAACTGAAATTTCTTGGCTGGCATTTGATGCTTTCTACAATTTACCTTTTCAGTCTTATTTCATACTTTTCCACTAATTTAATAACCTCTTTTTGGGTTGCAGAACTCCTTAAAAATCTACTGAAAGCTCTGGAAGCTCTCAACAGAAAAAGACATACATAATTGTACACGCAGTCCAGGTTGAGAAGCTCTCTATCTAAACAGACTCTCCTTTCCGATGAGCACGCCTCCTTACGGCGTCCCATTACGCTCCGCTTAGACTTGTCTTTGATCACACCACACCATACACAGAATGCTTTTTTCCCACTATTTTCTGGTTAACCAAATTCTGCCCATCATTTAGGACCAGGCACATATTTCCTTATTTAATATATGTGAAAGTGCCACGCATAGAGCCCAGCAGGTGATACATGCTCAATAAATGCTATTTTCTTTTACCCTCCTTCTTTCCCACATGCTCCAGTCTAATAAGCATCTCTTCTCTCAAATTTGATATTATTTACCATATTTACTACTCACAAAGCACTTACATGTATTATTACGCATTGTGTGTTTCAATTAGACTCAAGCAGCTCAAGAGCACAGATCGCACTTCTGAGTCTTTGCCTCACAAACTGGAACCAGGTTTTTAGAATTGAAAGGGACCTTAAGGAGCTAGTTCAAATCTTCTCAACTTATCAATGAAAATATCACACTTTGGTTCACTAGCTCTGTGCCATGAGAATAAGCATTAAAACCTATCCAGAAGTCTGACAGCTAAAAAGAAAGCTGGTTCTCCTCCAAGAACTTTTTGCAGGCAAAACGGTAGCCTAAAGGTTCACAGATGATGCATCTCCCCAGTGAGCTGAACAGTCTCAGCGACTTTGGGATCAATCTATACCTCAAGTCCTCCTCCTAGGCAGGATCCACTGATGGCCGCCACAATAGGCTTTGGGGACTTCTCAAGTTTCTCAAAGATTCTCTGTCCTTCCTGGGATATTTGCGTTACCTCTTGATTGGTCTTGCAAGCAGCTAACATGCTGCAGGAAACATGAGAGCAGAGAAGGAAAGCAACCAAGATGAAACTACAGCCTACTTTGTTTAATACCTCATCTGCTATATCCCTATCCTGTCACATACCAATATTTGGTGGTGAATCTTCAAATACTCAGAATTTTAAGAATGGTTTTGCCTCAGATAGTACTAACATCAAGCGACATCGTCTCTCTATAACGAGTGTTAAATTTCCAGATTCAGAGAACATGAAACAAAACGTGTTGCATAATTTATTTTTGTTTCTATAACAAATCACTAAATTACAAAGCTCTGTACACGAGAAAATCATTTTCTGGTATTTTCACTATCAGATTAAACATTTTCACTATCAGGTAGCTTTCAGATTAAACAGCAATCAAAATTACAGGAGAAAAAGCTTTCAACTTGTTTAGAGGGATCTAAAACCTTTAAATAGATCCCTAATGATTAAAATGATCTGCTACAATAATATCGTACTCAATGACCTTGGATTTCAATTTGTTTCATTTGCTACTTGCTTTGTTTCTGAACACATTTAAGCCGTGGATTTTGTACTTTTGATCAACCATAACTACTTTTTCATCATTGTATATGCTGGGAGTTGCTCAGCTAGCCTCATGTAAGCTGCAAGTATTTCCCTATGGCTAGAGGTAGCTACTGTCAGGCACATCAGCATCTTGCTAGGCTCAAATAACCAAGCTAGAAGAAAAAGCACTTGATACACATAATTTTGCTTTTTTTTTTTTTTAAAGATTTTATTTTTTTCCTTTTTCTCCCCAAAGCCCCCCGGTACATAGTTGTATATTCTTCGTTGTGGGTCCTTCTAGTTGTGGCATGTGGGATGCTGCCTCAGCGTGGTTTGATGAGCAGTGCCATGTCCGCGCCCAGGATTCGAACCAACGAAACACTGGGCCGCCTGCAGCGGAGCGCGCGAACTTAACCACTCAGCCACGGGGCCAGCCCCATAATTTTGCTTTTTTAAAAAAATAAACATTAAATAAATAGGATATTTATAAATTTCTAATTACTATACATAAACATAAAGGGGTACACAATGTGGAGCAAGGTTTAAAAATAGGGGCCGGCCCCATGGCCAAGTGGTTGGGTTCACACACTCTGCGTTGGTGGCCCACGGTTTCACTGGTTCAAATCCTGGGCAGGGACATGGCGCTGCTCATCGGGCCACGCTGAGGTGGCGTCCCACATGCCACAACTAGAAGGACCCACAACGAAAAACATACAACTATGTACCAGGGGGCTTTGGGAGAAAAAGGAAAAACAAAAAATCTTTAAAAAAATATATACATACAAACACCTTAAGTATAAATTGCTAAGCCTATAATGCTGGCTATCATTGCCTAAAGTACAAAGAAAAATATAACAAATACCCATATTTTGAAAGAATTAGCAACTGTTAACATTTTAACCGATTAAACTAACACTAAGATATCATTTCTCCTCCTTATATATGCCTTAAAGAATTGTAAACAAGTTATATACACAAACATCCTACCATTTAAAAAAAAGAAAGAAAATATTAGCTGTATCAGTAATGTTCCCTTTGACAATCTCAAGTCCTACAGGGCACGTCATTTACCCTGAAACAACCATTTTCGTGTTTGTAGTGCATCCTTCCAGACTAACTACATAGTAGTATGCATAAATAATATAAAAAAGTATTCATGGATGGTTTAAAAATGTTTCCATAAACTATATACTGTAAAAAACATTCTGCAACTCATTTTTTTCCTTAAAATTAATATTATGTCTTTGAGTTCTAACATCATGTTGTAGATCTAGTTAATTCCTTTGAACTGTTTTGTAATATTTATCATACGAATGTTCCACATTTTACTTATTCACTTCCCTAGTGACTGACATTCAGCTTGTTTCAAATTCTTCATTATTTTAAAATTATACAGGACTGAATCACACCTTTATACCAGTGGGTCCTTAGAAACCAGTGGTGGGATTTCTCTAGCATATATACCTAGAAGAGGTATCGCTGGATTATATGACGCATGCATTTTCAATTTTACCAAACGCTGCCAAATTGCTTCCCAAAGTGGCTGTACCAATTGGTATTCCCACTAGTAATATATTAATTTTCTCATTTTCCCAAGTCCCTGCCAACACGATATTTTCAGACTTTTAAATGTTTGCTGGTCTGATGGGTAGCAAAAACGGCATCTCACTATCAGTTTTAGTTTTACAGTATTTTTTATTTTATTCAAATATTCCTCCTTGAACTGCTTTCGACTTGTTTAAGGAAAGGCGATATTTAGTTTTACACATGGTTTAAACAACAAGCCCCTCTTTTTTATCAACTTTCTTATACCCTTGAAAATAACTTAAAAAAAAAAACTTTCAAAGAATTTACTTCCACCTTCCTTCAAAAGGAAGAATGATTAGGCCTAAGAAACATAGTATTAGCTGAGATAAAGGTGACTTCACATTTCCTAAAACTTACTTGATATCAGCACCTGCAATAAAACAGCCTGGCTTTGATGAGATAAGGACGGCACTTCTGATTTGATCGCTGGCCCAGATTTCATTCATGACTTCTACGAACTCTGATTGCAGTTCCTTATTCAGTGTATTTACCTGCCAAAGGGAAATACACATGAGTCTAAGGGTTTAAAATTTGAAATACTAGATGTGCAAATCACCATCGAGTGCTATTTTGATTGTAGGAAATGTTTATTCAGCAGAAATAAATCGTTAGAAGCAAGAAAGAGAGGCAGGGGAAAAAATCCAAACCCAGGAGCTTACTACTCAGGCAGCTTTGGCCAACTAGAAGCATCATTCCTTTTAAAAACAGGTTTACTCAAAGGAGGAACTCAGGGTCACAGACCGAAGAGTTTGACTCATATGCAGGCTATAAATAAGTCTACAAACATTTATTGGTATGGAAAAAATTTGTATAATGTTAAGGAAAAAAAGGAATCAAAATTAGACATATAGTATGATCTTAATTTTGTAACTATTGTTTGTTGAAACTGCATTAAATGTTAAAGGTGACTATCTTTGGGGTTGGGGTATGAATGACTATTATTTTCTTCATTATAGTTTTAAAATTTCCTACCAAAGGCATGTGTTATTTTTGTGTTCAGGAAAAATACTCAACTTAGAAAATTCTAAAAAATATCTTAAGTTTGACTCATTGGTCAGTGGGTGCCAAGATTTACTCTAGTGAGGGGGACTGGCTCTTATTTTCCTTAATTCGTGATAGTTGTTAACTGCTTCCATCTAGGTCCTCCTATTTCATCTAGGCTTCTGGTAACAAGATTTCTGAAATGTGAAACCTTTACACCAATAAATAAAGAAAACTCTTCTTGGCAAAAGACTGCATTAATGCTGCAAGCTTTATTGAAATTGCCAAAAACAAATGAAACTCCACTTTAAATAGAACTTGACTTGAACTACGTGAACAGCACCAAATCATTCAGATCCCTCAGGAAGCTTAACCACATTTCACCCAGCCAGCTTACCCTAAATAATGACTCAGGTCAGGCAGGTAAGGAAGAAAGCAGATTTCATAACCTCACGGTTAAGATGGGCAGGAGAGTTTTGACTCTTATAAACAAAGTTTATCCTTTGGTTCTTATATGTCATCCCATCATTCAACACCGTAACAGACAGCTAGTTTTATTAATCCTTGATGTTAATCTGACACCTACAGTCACCTAGAAGGAGTTCTTAAACAAGAACCACTGCTTCAGAAAACTGCAATCCTTAGGCAATTTGTTAAACTCTCATAACTGATTTTACTATCAAAACTCCAAGTTTGCCAGGCCGGCCCAGTGGCGTAGCAGTTAAGTTCACATGCTCTGCTTCAGCAGCCCAGGATTCGCAGGTTCGGATCCTGGGCGCAGACCTAACACTGCTTGTCAAGCCACACTGTAGCAGCATCCCACATAAAACGGAGGAAGATTGGCACAGGTATTAGCTCAGCGCCCAATCTTCCTCAAGCAGAAAGAGGAAGATTGGCAACAGATACTAGCTCAGGGGAAATCTTCCTCACAAAACAAAAAACAAAAAATCAAACTGTAAGTTTTGATAAGATTACTGCCAAATTGGTGGATTTATTTCTTTCCCATTCAGGACTGGATTCATAAACGTAGTTAGTAGAAACAAACTGCAGCAAGTTAAATTAGGTACCTTTGAATTGGGTGAGTTAATTCGAACAACTGCCACATCCCCTTTGACTCCATAGTTAATATGGGTTCTGGCTAAAAAGAGAAGGAAAATTTATTTGTAAACATGTTTATTGCTAAATAAATCTAAAAAGCAACATAAGCACGTCAATGAGAAATTAAACTTACTCAGCAAAGCAGAGGACCCTGCAAAGTTGCGGCAAATATAACCTGTAAGAAAAAGGTATTTCAAAATTAATTATTTTACCAAACAGAATTTTTGTAGTACCTGTTATATATAACAAAGCTAGGATTACAAGAATAACAAAACAAAACTAGAACAATGTGTTCTAGGCCATTATTGTGATCACTACCATATCTTTTTTGTTTCAATTATCATGTCATATGATTACTTGGATACTAGACGTGGTAGGTAGAATAATGGCCCCTCAAAGATGTCCACATCCCCAGAAAACTGTGAACATGTTAGGTTATATGGCAAAGGGGAATTAAGGTTGCAAATTGAGTAAGGTTGCTAATTAGTTGACCTTAAAGGGGACAGTATCCTGGACTATCCAAGTGGGCCCAACGTAGTTACAGAGGGGAAGAGAGAGGCAAAGAGAACCAGAGAAACAGCAGCATGAGAACGACTGGACCCCATCTTGCAAGCTTTGAAGAAGTTAAGGAACACAGGCTGCCTCTAGCAGCTAGAAAAGGCAAGGAAACAGATTCTCCCTTAGAGCGTCCAGAATGAACACAGCCTGCCAACACCTTGGATTTTAGCCAGTGAGACTCACTTCTGACCTCCACAACTGTAAGATAATAAATTTGTACTGTTTCAGACACTAAGCTTGTGGAACTTTGTTATAGTAGCAATAGGAAATGACTACACTTAGAACTAAGAAATCTACAAAGCAATACATTATGTCAGTTCCTAATATGTATCTCAACCATGTTCTCTAGACCTGTCCTCTTGCATTTTTACGGAGAGATGGACTTTTAGTGTTATGAAAAGTAAAATCAAGGGGCACTGGTGGCTGTTATAAATCAAACAGTCTATGTCACACTTTGCTATTTTAAGAATTTATAAGTGAAAAAATCTGTGTTGCACTCAACAAGAACACTCCTACTCCATGGGTAACAAAGACCAGCTATTCTCCTCCCTCTTTCCTAATCACTTCACTAATTGAGGCTCTCCAGCACAATGATCAGATGATCTTTTGAGCACAAGTCATCACAAGAGAAGTCCCAACAGACTACAATCTGGACTCTGGATAGAAGGTAAGGAACATGGGGAAATTCTAGGCAAAAATTCCAAGTTCGTTCTGGGCATTACTCTACCTGCTTTCTAGCATTAAAGGCTCCTCTCTTCCCTGCGCTTAACCAACATCTGCTGTAGGCGGTAACCAAACTGTTCTGGAGGCCACCACAGGGTCAACATCCCTTAATTACAACTTCTAATCTTTCAAAACACTCTGCTCTTTCTGCCTCTGTCTTTCGTATTCATGGTTCATCTCAAACCACATCTCCTGTGCACCTCTTTAACTCCTTACTCCTTCTCCCTACCCACATCTTCCAAATCTTGTCCAATTATCTTAGGAACATGTTTTCTCTCTCTTTGGCTCCAAAAATAAAAACAAATCATTCCTTAATAATTGATAACTGTAATAGCAGAACACATGAAACACTTGTACCAAGCAAAAGGCATAAGTTTTAAAGTAATATCAAAGATGATAAAGAACTAGTGCTTTAATACCATCCAGTGGCTCCTTCTCTAGTTATACTAGCTTTCCTCAAGTATAAATTCTTTAATTCTTAATTAATAGTATTAAAACTTTTTTATTTCTAATTGTCCTTGAAATATACTGCATTGGGCAATATTAGGGGCTAAATGGTCTTGGAATCCACAGATGTAATTTAGGAGAGTGTGGAGTGCCTGTCTAACTTAGGAGTGCTATTATTAAAAAAAAAAGTTAAAATCCCTAGCAACTTCTCAGTGGCTAAACCTTTCCACCAGCCTGTGATCACCTGTCTCTCTCTGTGCCTACTCTCTTACTCTAAATCCCCTACCTTCATCAGGTTCAGAATTTGAAGGATGTCAACAAGAGTCTAAGATGTGCCTTAGCATGCAAGGATAATCAAGGGCCCTGGACAATAAAATCAAACCATTTCGCGGGTGACGTCAGCAACATGGCGGAGTGAGCAGCTTTTTTTGTCTCTCCCCCTTTGAACTACAACTAATTGGACATTCATCAGTTAACAAAGGATATCCACACAGCATCTCAGGACACCTGAGAGACCCGTGCTGCTATACATCAGAAGGTGGACAGACATTGCCCTGGGAGGAGGTGGAGATAAGTGAAAACTCCCTGATCCCCAGACAGTCTAGTACCTGCAAGTGACTTTCTTCCAGTGGACACGCTCATAGCATTGCCACGCACCAAGGGTGGGCATGTGCGCACATCGGCGGAGCGACAGTGGAAACAGGTCACTACAGCCCTACCTAAGCCCCCCACGATTGCCCCTAAGCCCAGTGGGAAAATCCATGGTCCCAGAGCAGCCGCAGGGAAAGCCTCTACTCAGCATTAGCAGAGAAGCCTCACCCAGCATTCAGAATGCTGGGATGCCCCGGGGCAGGAGGATCGTGGGCGGTGCAGCAACCCACCAGTTGCCTCTGACTCACGGTCTCCTGCTGTGGCCCAGAGGGAGCAAGGGAGACCAAGTGAGTTCATGTGAGTGGGCGGTGGCAGGTTGGAGTCCCAGCAAGCCCACTCCACGGGCCAGGGGGAAAATCCACGGTCCCATAGCAGCCACAGCAAAAGCCTCTGCACAGTGTTAGCGGAGAGGCCCCGCCTGGCAATCACAAGGCTGGAAGGCCCTGAGGCAAAAGTAGCATAGCTGGGTGAGCTAACTACAGACTGCAGTAGATACCCATAGCTCTGCTGTGGCCTATAGCAGACAAGTGAGATGTTGCAGGCCCTGACGGTGACAGAGCTGCAAACCTAGGTGAACCTGCTTCCAGCCGCTGTGAAAGTCCATAACACTGCTGCAGACCCTAAGGAGGGATGGTGTCTAGGTGGTCTGCGACAGTAGGCGCCAGCAACCTGAGGCCCCCTTGCAATTGTCCCCACAGCTGACGAGAGACTCCACAGAACCACTGTGACCACGAGGAGGGGCCCAGGTCTGGTCAGCAACAGTTGACAGGTATCCTGGTTGGTGCAGATTAAACAGCTGCCCACCCCCCCCCGACCCCCGCCCCAACTCCAGTAGAAGCAGTGGAAGCAGTAACTAAACTCTATCTCTACATGGAGGCACAAATCGACACCATCAAGCAGTATGAAAAAATATATTAAATCTCTAGAACAGAAGGAAAATGACAAGTACCCAGAAAACAATCCCAAAGACTCTGAAATCTATAAACTAAATGATGATGAATTCAAAACAGCCATCATTAAAAAACTCATGAATTAAAAGAGAATACAGATAGACAACTCAACGAGTTCAGGAGCTATGTCACAAAGGAGCTTGATAATATAAAGAAGAATCAATCAGAAATATTGGAGATGAAGAACCCAACAGAGGAGATCAAGAAAAATCTGGACTCTCTGAACAGTAGGGTCAATAATATGGAGGATAGAGTTAGCAATTTGGAGGATAGAAATATAGAGATACTGCAGATAGAGGAAGAGAGAGAACAAAGACTAAAAAGAAATGAAGAAACTCTCCGAGAAATATTTGACTCAATTAGGGAATGCAACATAAGGATTATAGGTATCCCAGAGGGAGAAGAGAAGGAAAAGGGGGCAGAAAGTCTGTTCAAAGAAATAATGGCTGAGAACTTCCCAAACCTGGGGATAGAGATGAAACTCCATGTGACAGAAGCTAATAGATCTCCAAACTTTATCAATGTAAAAAGACCAACCCCAAGGCATATAGTAGTGAAGCTTGCAAAAGTCAATGACAAAGAGAAAATACTAAGGGCAGCAAGGCAGAAGAAAATAACCTACAGAGGAACCCCCATAAGGCTGTCAGCAGATTTCTCAGCAGATACCTTACAGGCTAGAAGAGAGTGGAATGATATATTCAAAACTCTGAAGGACAAAAACTTGCAGCCAAGAATACTCTATCCAGTGAAAATATCCTTCAAATATGATGGAGAAATAAAAACTTTCCCAGATAAACAAAAGTTAAGGGAGTTCATTGCCATAAGACCTCCCCTGCAAGAAATGCTCAGGAAGACCCTCATACCTGAAAAATCAAAAAAAGGAAAGGGGTTACAAAACCCAGAGCAAAGGAGATAAACAGAAAGACAAAATCAGAAGGTTGCAGCTTTCCATCAGAACAGGTTAGCAAAAGTTAAGTATAACATTAAAGATAAAAGGAAGGGAAACACCAAGAATAAATATAATCTTGTCATTTTAACCACAAACTCACAACACAAGAAGGAAGAAAAAAAAATCTGACAATAACAACTTAGAAGGGGAAGAGGAAAGGGATGGAACATCTTAATCTAAGGAAATAAGAGGCTATCATAAAACAGACTATCTCATCTATGAGATGTTTTATACAAACCACTTGGTAACCACTAAACAAATAACAAGAACAAAGACACAAATTACAAATAAGAAGAAAGCTGATATAGAAAAGTACCTACCTGAAATAGTAGTCCAAAAATCATGGGACGAGAAACACAGGAAATGCAAGAGAACGAGGAAACAAGCAATAGAATGGCAGCAGTAGGCCCCCACATTTCAATAATCACTCTAAATGTAAATGGATTGAACTCTCCAATCAAAAGACATAGAGTGGCAGGATGGATTAAAGAACAAGATCCAACAATATGCTGCCTCCAGGAATCACACCTCAGCCCCAAAGACAACACAGGCTCAGAGTGAAGGGATGGAAGACGATACTCCAAGCTAATGATGAACATAAGAAAGCAGGTGTCGGGGCTGGCCCCGTGGCCGAGTGGTTAAGTTCGCGCGCTCCGCTGCAGGCGGCCCAGTGTTTCATTGGTTCGAATCCTGGTCGCGGACATGGCACTGCTCATCAAACCACGCTGAGGCAGCGTCCCACATGCCACAACTAGAAGGACCCACAACGAAGACTACACAACTATGTACTGGGGGGCTTTGGGGAGAAAAAGGAAAAAAAATAAAATCTTTAATAAAAAAAAAAAAAGAAAAGAAAGCAGGTGTCGCCATACTTCTATCAGACAAAGTAGACTTCAAAGCAAAATAGATAAAGAAAGACAAAGAGGGGCAGTATATAACGATAAAAGGGACACTCCACTAAGACGACATAACACATAAATATACATGCACCCAACACAGGAGCACCAAAATTTGTAAAGCAACTATTAACAAAACTAAAAGGAGACATCAACAACAATACAATAACAGTAGGGGACCTCAACACTCCATTACCACCAATGGATAGATCATCCAGACAGAAAGTCAACAAGGAAATTATAGAATTAAATGAAAAATTAGACCAAATGGACTTAATAGATATATATAGAACTCTCCATCCAAAAACAGCAGGTTACACATTCTTCTCAAGTGCACATGGAACATTCTCAAGGATAGACCATATCTTGGGAAACAAAGCAAGCATCAATAAATTCAAGAGGGTTGAAGTAATATCAAGCATCTTTTCTGATCATAATGCTATGAAACTAGAAACCAACTACAAGAATAAAGATGGGAAAGGGGCACAAATGTGGAAACTAAACAACATGCTACTGAACAAACAACGGATTACTGAAGAAATTAAAGAAGAAATCAAATATTATCTGGAGACAAATGAAAACGAAAACATGCCATACCAACTCATTTGGGACGCAGCAAAAGCAGTCCTAAGAGAGAAATTCATTGCAATACAGGCTCACCTCAAAAAATAAGAAAAATCTCAGATAAGCAACCTCAAAAGACACCTAACAGAATTAGAAAAAGAAGACCAAACAAAGCCCAAAGTCAGTAGAAGGAGGGAAATAATAAAAGTTAGAGCAGAAATAAATGATATTGAAACAAAAAAGACAATAGAAAGGATCAATGAAACAAAGAGTTGCTTCTTTGAAAAAATAAACAAAATTGACAGACCCTTAGCCAGACTCACTAAGGAAAAAAGAGAGAAGACTCAAATAAATAAAATTAGAAATGAGAGAGGAGAAATCACAATGGATACCACAGAAATACAAAGTATCATAAGACAATACTATGAAAAACTATACGCCAACAAATTGGACAACCAAGAAGAAATGGATAAATTCTTAGACTCTTACAACCTTCCAAAACTGAAGCAGGAAGAAATAGAGAATCTGAATAGACCAATCACAAGTAAAGAAATAGAAACAGTAAGCAAAAACCTCTCCAAAAATAAAAGTCCAGGACCAGATGGCTTCTCTGGAGAATTCTACCAAACATTCAAAAAAGATTTAATACCGGGGCTGGCCCCGTGGCCGAGTGGTTAAGTTCGCGCGCTCTGCTGCAGGCGGCCCAGTGTTTCATTGGTTCGAATCCTGGGCGCGGACATGGCACTGCTCATCAGACCACGCTGAGGCAGCGTCCCACATGCCACAACTAGAAGGACCCACAACGAAGAATATACAACTATGTACCGGGGGGCTTTGGAGAGAAAAAGGAAATAATAAAATCTTTAAAAAAAAAAAAAAAAGATTTAATACCTATCCTTCTCAAACTATTCCAGAAAATTGAGGAAGATGGAGCGCGCCCTAACACATTCTATGAAGCCAACATTACCCTGATCCCAAAACCTGACAAAGACAACACAAAGAAGGAAAACTACAGGCCAATATCACTGATGAACATAGATGCAAAACTCCTCAACAAAATTTTGGCAAACCGAATACAGCAATACATTAAAAAGATTATGCACCATGATCAAGTGGGATTTATACCAGGGACACAGGGATGGTTCAACATCCACAAGTCAATCAACGTGATACACTACATTAACAAACTGAGAAACAAAAACCACATGATCATCTCAATAGATGCAGAGAAAGCATTTGACAAGATCCAACATCCATTTATGATAAAAAGTCTCAATAAAATGGGTATAGAAGGAAAGTACCTCAATATAATAAAGGCCATATATGACAAACCCACAGCCAACATCATACTCAATGGGCAAAAACTGAAAGTCATCCCTCTGAGAACAGGAACAAGACAAGGGTGTTCACTCTCATCACTCTTATTCAACATACTACTGGAGGTTTTGGCCAGAGCAATTAGGCAGAAAAAAGAAATAAAAGGAATCCAAATAGGCAATGAAGAAGTGAAACTCTTGCTGTTTGCAGACGACATGATCTTATATATAGAAAACCCCAAAGAATCCATAGGAAAACCATTAGAAATAATCAACAGCTACAGTAAAGTTGCAGGGTATAAAATCAACATACATATATCAGCAGCATTTCTAGACTTTAACAACAAACTAACAGAAAAAGAACTCAAGAACTCAATCCCATTCATAATCGCAATAAAAAGAATAAAATACCTTGGGGTAAATTTAACCAAGGAAGTGAAAGACCTATACGACGAAAACTACAAGACTTTCCTGAAAGAAACTGATGATGACATAAAGAGATGGAAAGACATTCCATGCACATGGATTGGAAAAATGAACATAGTTAAAATGTCCGTACTACCTAAAGCAGTCTACAGACTCAACGCCATCCCAAACAGAATCCCAATGACATTCTTTACAGAAATAGAACAAAGAATCCTAAAATTCATATGGGGCAAGGAAAGACCCTGAATTGCTAAAGCAATCCTGAGAAAAAAGAACAAAGCTGCAGGCATCACAATCCCTGACTTCAAAGCATACTACAAAGCTACACTAATCAAAACAGCATGGTACTAGTACAAAAACAGGTGCACAGATCAATGGAACAGAATTAAAAGCCCAGAAATAAAACCACACATCTATGGACAGCTAATCTTCGACAAAGGAGCTGAGGGCCTACAATGGAGAAAAGAAAGTCTCTTCAACAAATGGTGCTGGGAAAACTAGAAAGCCACATGTAAAAGAATGAAAATTGACCATTCTTTTTCACCATTCACAAAAATAAACTCAAAATGGATGAAAGACCTAAAGATTAGACCTGAAACAATAAGTCTTCTAGAAGAGAATATAGGCAGTACACACTTTGACATCAGTATCAAAAAGATCTTTTTGGACACCATAACCCCTCAGATGAGGGAAACAGGAGAAAGAATAAACAAATGGGACTTCATCAGACTAAAGAGCTTCTTCAAGGCAAGGGAAAACAGGATTGAAACAAAAAAACAACCCACTAAATTGGGAAAAAATATTTACCAGTTATTTATCTGACAAAGGGTTAATCTCCATAATATATAAAGAACTCACACAGCTCAACAACAAAAAATCAAATAACCCGATCAAAAAATGGGCAGGGGACATGAACAGACATTTCTCCAAAGAAGATATACGGATGGCCAAGAGACACATGAAAAGATGTTCATCACTGTGCATCAGGGAAACGCAAATCAAAACTACACTAAGATATCACCTTACGTCTGTTAGAATGGCAAAAATAACCAAAACAAAAAGTGACAAATGTTGGAGAGGTTGTGGAGAAAAAGGAACTCTCATACACTGTTGGTGGGAATGCAAACTGGTGCAGCCACTATAGAAAACAGTACGGAGATTTCTCAAAAAATTAAAAATAGAAATACCATATGACCCAGCCATTCCACTACTGGGTAGCTATCCAAAGAACTTGAAATCAGCAATTCCGAAAGTCCCATGCACCCCTATGTTCATCGCAGCATTATTTACAATAGCCAAGACGTGGAAGCAACCTAAGTGCCCAGCAACTGATGATTGGATAAAGAAGATATGGTGTATATATACAATGGAATACTACTCAGCCATAAAAAAGGATAAAATTGTCCCATTCACAACAACATGGATGGACCTTGAGGGTATTATGTTAAGTGAAATAAGCCAGATAAAGAAAGATGAACTCTGTACGACTCCACTCATAGGTGGAAGTTAAACATATAGACAAAGAGAATTGATTGGTGATTACCAGGGGAAAGGGGGGGTGGGGTGAGGGCACAAAGGGTGAAGTGGTGCACCTACAACATGACTAACAATAATGTACAAGTGAAATTTCACAAGGTTGTAAACTATCATAATCTTAATAAAAAATTTAAAAAAAAATCAAACCATTTCGGTCATTTTTTTTTTTTTTTGAGGAAGATTAGCCCTGAGCTAACATCAGCCAATCCTGCTCTTTTTGTTGAGGAAGACTGGCCCTGAGCTAACATTCTTGCCCATCTTCCTCTACTTTATACGTGGGACGCCTACCACAGCATGGCTTTCGCCAAGCAGTGCATTATCTGCACCCGGGATCTGAAGGGGCGAACCCCGGGCTGCCGAGAAGCAGAACGTGTAAACTTAACTGCTGCGCCACTGGGCCGGCCCCCATTTCGGGCATTTTATGTCATGGTGGTAATCTAAACCCAATTTTAAACATCAACTCTACCAAAAATACTTTCTACATGATTTAGAAACAAACCTTAGAACCATACCTAGTCCCAAGTTGAGAATGGCCCATATTTGACCAGGAGGCAGAGACCCTTCGGGAGTGGGGAACTATTACACATGGCCAAAGCAGGACCAAGAGACTATCCAACATATCCAGCTGGACTGGGATTCCCATAGCAGTACTGAGAAGTGATTCCAGCAGAACTACGTTGGGCACTAAAAAGAGATGGGGAGGCTCAAATACACTCAGGAATTCCTGGGCGAAAGAGAACCTAGAACCACAGAATCAGAATTTCAGGGAGCTGAGCCTCAGAATCTGTATTTTTTTAAAAGGTAAGTAGAGAGCAAACTAATGGGCATGCGGGAACCACTGACTTAGAGAACCCACTGACGGTGGAGTGGCTTAGGAGAGGACCACCAACAGCAGCCAAGGCTCTTGCTTCCTCTCTCTCTCTCCTGCAGTTCTTTAAGGGAGGGGAAAAGAAGGCACAGAATGTAGCACCTTTATATTGGCAAAACAACATATTTTTAAGGCAAAGCAACACATTATTTAAAAAAAAAAAAAGAGAGAGAAAACTGTGTAGGTGGCACCAGAACCAGAGTGAGGTGATCTCTGGCTCTGTTTTCATGTTTTCTTTAAGCAATCCAACTCAGCCCTCTTAGTGCAGAGACAAAGGACCTGAGAGCCAAAAGACTTGGCTTCAACCATCAAGTTTATAGTTTACTGGCGGTAAGACCATGCATAAGTCTCTTGGTGCATTTCAGTATTCTTATAAAGACAGAAATAAAAGCGATGTAACGATTACAGGTGAAAGCACTTCTAAGTCAAACTGCCACACCAAAACAAAGATAGAAGCCAGCCACCTCCTCAATCCCCAGTGCTTCTACTTCACTAAGGATATACTCCCCTTCTTTGCTTTTCCATCATTTGAAATCTGTATCATTAGCATTTATCACTCTTCCTTCTCTCTATTTGTATCATGGTTCCAACCTTTTCCACAAAGTCTTATTTTGAGATTCCATCTACAACGATTTTTCCCTTCCCTGCCCCAACTTTGATCTTTATTATCTACTATTTTGTTCTCTACTCACTGCATCTGTAGCAGTTGTTTCCCCCAACTAAACTATAATCTCTTCAAACATCATCTCACAGTCATTCACTCAAGAAAAAATATTTATTGTGGCCTACTATAGGCCATGCACTGTTCTGGGCATGCGGAGTGAATGAAGACAAAAATCCCTCTCATTGTGGAGCTTATATTCGGTTGGCAGCAGGGGATACGATTATCCGGAAAAAATCAGTTCCTACTCAGTAGAGATAAATGAAGACGTGAAAATAGTCCTGGGAGAAAAAGAAATCTGCCTGTAAAGTAGAAATTCCAGTGGCAGGGGAACCAGGGAATAGTCAGTTCTAGCTAGAACAGGGTAAAGTGGGTTAGAGTGGAAATGGACTGACTGGGAATGCAGGGTGGGAGGGATGGGGTGGAAAGGGAGAAAAAAATCAAGAAACATAAACCTGTAAATAAGCATGTTGGACGGTAAGTGCCTAAGCAAAAAAGAAAATAGAGCAGGAGATGAGCCGTGAGCAAGGGTTGCAATTTTAAAGATCAAACATTTGAGATAACAAGTTGGTGCTCATTAGCTTAGAGTTCAAGCCATTTTAAACTCTTACCCATTTACCTACCTTACCACTCGCCCCCCCATATAGACAAACAGAAAACCTCCTCTAACTCAATAGAGACAAAAAACAAAGATGAAATCAGTAAACGGACACACACATCTGGAAAAGAATTCCAAACCACAGACAACGAAATCAAGTTGGAGTACACGGTGGCTTTCCTTTTGGAATCTAGCCTTACCTTCTACCTAGTTAGGACAGCTTACTTTAAGCAGCTGGGTGAACTTTAGCCTATATCTCCTGTGCCAGCAAGAGACAGAAACCTTTGTCCTACTTTATAAAACATTTTAATAATTTAACTCAAGAAGATACCTATAAAACCTAAGACCACAGGGATGGAGAGAGTTGGATTATGCTGACACAAATTTCAAACAAGAAAATGTTAATTTTGGTTGTAACAATCAACAACTTTTCTCAATATTCCCCATTTCACAAATGAGAAAATAGACACAGAAATTAATTGCCCACGGTCACCAGAGGGTAAAAGGCAGAGCCAGATTCAAACCCAGAAGTAGGACTCCAAATTTAATGCTTTTACTTGCTCTGTCATGCTATTTCTCATGTCAAAGAAAATCCATAGTCTCAATCATTCCTTTTACAGATGAGGAAATAAAGCTCAGTTAGATTAAGGTATTTCTCCAAAGTCACATAGCTAATTAGTGACTAGAAACCACATGTCCTGACTACAGGTCAATGTTAGACCAGCTGCTAACCCATAAGAAGTACCTTAAAACCAATGCAGGGGCAAGTTAAAAAATACACATTTGATTTTTTAAAAAGCGTTAAACCAAAAATATGGAAAATAGAAAACAAAACAAAATTATAAGGTAATATGACCAAATGCTAACAAGAGGTATGTGTGAGTAGTAAGAGGATGTGTGATTCTTTTTTCTTAATCCCTTCCCCCAATCTTCACAACATTTCGATTTTTGTAATATGACTGGTACACACACACACACACACACACACACACACACACAGCAGTCCTGTGGAAACTAAAAACAGCCATCGAAATAAGAAAGCAGAAAAAGACTCAATCATCCAAAATTATTACCTTACAGTAAAGGGAGACTCCAGTTATCGATCTAAAGACAGCATACTACCCCCGTGGTCCAGGAGCAGAAGGCCATATTACAAATTAAATTTCTAATTAAATAACCAGTATTAAGTACAACATGCAATAAAAAGTTAGTCACATTTCACCTTACAGATTTGAGATGGGAAGAAAATGCTCGCTTTTCCACAATCACCCACTTTAACCCTTTCACTGCCAGTTCGAAGAGAAAAAGAATACAACTAATGCAAGCCAACCGGATATCGTCAGAAACAGGATTAGAAATAGTTCTTAAAATTACCTAACATCTTATTGTTTAAGATAGAGGTATTTGCATATTTTTAAAAATGTTTTTTTCTAGTAAGTTGCAGAAGCTTCCCTTGAAATTCAACATACTTTACATCTACGCTGGGTTATGGGAATCGCACGCGTTGAGCTCCCTACCGAAAAGCGGCAATAGGTATAAAGATGGTTCTGAGAGAAAGGAGCAGGGAGCGGCAGTAATTTGCAAGGCTGCTTAGTTTCATCCAAGAAACTTCTAAGCTAGCTTTTGTTACGGGCAAGGTGCTGGGAGCCACAAACATGTGACCGACTGGACTGCCCCAGTCCTCCTTGAACTCCCGATCTAGTGGGGACAGTTCCAAGACCATCAATCAAGAAAATACGAGGGACGTGAGCCCAGGAAGTGCGACCGGGAGACCCGCGGAAAAAGCCACACGGGTTGGACCGGACTCAGAAACGTTACGGGTTTTGGAGCTTAAATCGCTGCAGGACTCGGAGTCGTGAGAGAGGAAGTGTCAGTGCCCGTGCAAGGACAGAGGAGACCGGGCCCCAGGGCAGCATCCCTCCCCCCATCCCGGCAGGAGACGCGGTTCCGCGGCTGCCCTCGTCTCCGCTGGAGCTGCACCCGGGGCTCCAGGGCGGCCTCAGCAACGCCTCACCTGGGCAGCGGAGCGTCTTGGACGCAGGGAAGCGCCTGAAGCTGCCAATAGCTCGCGAAGCCATCTTAAACTGAACGGGACGAAACTGGACAGCGCTTCGAATGGGCGTGGCCGATCGGAGGACTTTTCTTCCCGCAGCCCGGCCCTGACCAGGCGCCCGCCGTACTGCCTGACTAAAACCCTGACGCCAAGTTGTCGCCGGTCCCTTAACTCCTCCCTTCGCTTCCGCTAATAGGGCGGAAAGGACCCACTCCGCGGGCAGCTGGCCCATCCAGGAGCGGTTTTCCAGTCAGGCGGCCAGTGGGCAACCCGCGGAGTCCGCGGGCGGGCGTCAGGGGTCCTTTCGAGGCAGGACCCGCTCCTTGTTTCTGCTGACTTCTGTCACTTGGGTCCGCAGCGGGAGCCTGAGCAGACACTAAGGTGAGATGGTGCGTGCGCTCGGCTTTCGGCCTGGCCCTTACCCTCGGCGACATGCGCACTTCCTTTCCCACCGCCTGCGCTGGTGCCCGCGGCCGCCTGCCCTGCTTAGAGCAGTCGAGGTGGAGGGAGCGAAGGAAGCTCCTCGGACGAGGTCCACAACAGCAGTGCAATCAGGGCAGTCATTGAACTAGCTTTTGTCGCCTCAAGTTAACGAGCTGTTTGCTTGTGTGTGTGTTGGGGGGGGGGGGGCATAAAGCGCTGGGCCGTGTTGCAGTAACACACTGGCTTGCCTATAGCCAGGTCAGCGGCTATAGAGATTCAGAACGGACCCACGGCTTTACCCCATTCCTGCTGCTAAGGGTGGGACTCGGTCATGTGACTTTCGGGGCTCGAGTGTGGGAGGAGCTGAGACTTCATCCTGCTTGCAGATCCGGTGTTCCAGAGGATTTTCTAAGCCAGGAGGGACCTGGCGATCACCTGGTCATTCATCCCCTTCACTTTATCGGTGAGGAAAGTGAAGCCCATGAATCAGAGTGAGAGATTTTTCCCTTGGCCACAGGTGGTAGAAATAGGACTAGAGCCTACGTCTACTAACTTACAGTCAAGAGCTCTGCTTTGCTTGATGGCTGTTTTTGTGCTGGAAAGATGGACTGGAGGTGTTTGGTTTCAAAAGGAAGTAGCGTTGAGCGCTCCCTAAACACTTTCACGCCATCTCGATAATCCTCAACGATCCCAAAATTATTATTTGCATTTTCTAGATGAAATTTGAGAGGCTCAGAGAGTTCATGTAAGTTTTCTGGTAGGTGGCAGAGCCAGGATTCAGATAGAAATCTGTCTGCTTACCACATTGGCTCTTACATACAGGGAGACTAAGTGCATTTATCCCACCACTCACTAGTATTAATAGCAAACACATGTATGACCCTTACTTTGTATCAGGCATGTTCTAAGTGCTTACATATATTAATGTAGTTATTCCTCACAACAACCTTATGAGGTAGGTACTCGAATTATATATATCTAACAAATTCACCTTACAGGTGAATTATCTATATCTTACTCCTAAAACAAAGACAGGTTAAGTAACTTCTTTAAGGTCACACAGCTAGGGTGGAGCCATGATTTGGATTTAAACAGTCAGGCTTTAGAGTCAGCTTTTACCCATTACGTTGTGTCTTAATGATAATGTAATAATGAGCTGGAAGAGCCACTCCATTCTGCTTTCATTGCTTGCCTAACCCCTTCTCCTTTCCTTTGTTCCCAGATGCCTGCAACTTCATGCATCTTCCCATAGTTCCACACCCTACTCAAGCCTTCCCTACCCTAGAATTTCCTTACTCTTAAATACTTGAGTCAGAATGTCTATTTCCTAAAGCTTAGAGAAAATGACAGTAAAGGTCAACCCTCCCAGAGTTGATTGCTTAGTCCCTCTTTCTTTTGAAATCTCTCTCTACTTTTTATTAGTTGTTGAAGGAATATATATTCTGTGTAATTTTTTTCAGAAACTATGAAAAGTCTAAAGAAAATAAATACACCTATAATTCCACCACCCAGAGATAACTACTGTTAACATTTGCTGTGTATTTTTCTGGACATTTTTTATGCATTTGTATATTTTTGTATATCTATATAAAACCATTTAGGTCAATTTTAAAGAAAACTAGAATTATACTGTAGATAAAAAATGAAATGCTCTTATAAAAAATAATTTAAGAAGACAAAAGAGTACAAAATGAAAATCTCTCATTATCCCTTCCACATATAGTCTCATAGCTTTATGGACTTTCTTTTCTTTCTGTCATAAAATGGAGTCTTACTGTATATATTGTTCTGCGACTTGCTTTTTCATTTAATATATATTGTAGACATCTTTCCATGTCAGTATATGCATGTGTATCATTGTTTCTTTTTTTCCCCCCAAACTGCTGAACAGTATTTCATGGTATGTTTGTACTATAATTTATTTAACTATTTCCTATTGATTTAGGTTAGTTCCAGTTTTCCACAAATGTAAGCAATGCTACAGTGGACATCTTGAGTATTTCTCTGGGCTAGAGATCTATGTATGCTACACACACATCTTGAATATTTCTACAGGTTGAAGACCAATAAGAGGAATTATTGGGCTCATAAATTCATAGTGCAGATTTTTTTTTTTTTGTAAATGTGGTGAATTAAATTTATTGGAGTATAGTTGACATACAATATTATATTATTTTCAGGTGTACAACATAGTGACTCAACATTTATTTGCATTACAAAATGATCACCCTCATAAAACTAGTAATCATCTGTCATCATACAAAGTTATTACAGTATTGTTGACTGTACTCCCTATGCTGTACATTACGTCCTCGTGATGTTTATTTTATGACCGGAAGTTTGTACCTCTTAATCTCCTTCACCTCTTCCACCCATCCCCCATCCCCCTCCATTGTAGCAACCACTGATTTGTTCTTTGTATTATGAGTGTGTTTCTGTTTTGTTTTTTTAGATTCCACATATAAGTGAAATCATAAGGTATTGTTCTTTCTCTGTCTGGCTTATTTCGTTTAGCATAATCATAGTGCAGATTTTGATAGATAACTAAAAATTGCCTTCCAAAACGGCCTTAACAGTTTACACTTCTATCAACTGTATATGAAAGTGCCTGTTTAGTTAGATCCATTCTTGGTAGAATTATGTATTAGCTGTATTTTTAATTTTTGCCAATCTGATAACCCCAAAATGATGCCTTGTTTTAATTAAAAAAATTATTAGTGAGGTTCAACGTTTAAAATTTTGATTATTTGACATTTTAATTTCTTCTATGAATTGCTCATTTGCTCATTATGTATCAGGGGAGGGAGCCTTTCAGTTGCAAATAACAAAATTCAACTCAAATTGGTTTATTAAAGGGGATTTATTGACTGAGAGCTGAAAAGCACAGCTGGAGGATAGGGTTCAGATACGATTCAATCAGGGCTCTCCTTTATTTTTCTGAAATTCTCGGCTCTGTCCTCTTTTGGGGTCAGCTTTATCCTTATGGTAGGTTTTTTCATCTTTGCAAACTGCTGTTGCTGTGCCAAACCTCAGAAGGAAAAATTTGTTTCAGAATTCCAGGCAGAAGACTTAAATGTCAGACTGACTAGACCCTCCCTCAATCCATACCAGGGGTTGAGGCAATACCATGCATGATTGCTTTAGGTCTTGTTCCCTGAGCTAACGAATGGCAGAGAGAATGAGATTGTTCTGACCGGTTTAAACCCTGGAGGTGAGCTGGATTCAGTCCTGTGTAAACCACATATGGCAACTACATAACGAGGTGAAATGGATATTGGGATGGAAACCACAGATTCCATTATAGATGGTTTCTCTCTCTCCTAGAATTTGTAGTTCTTTATAGATTATGGGTATTAATCCTTTGTCTGTTTTACGTATTACATATATTTTCTCTGAATCGGTTGTTTGCCATTTAACTTTAGTATCTTTTGCTGTGTAGATATTATAAATGTTTATGTAATCAGGTCTATTAGGTCTTTTCCATTATGGCCTCTGGATTTTGTGCCATATGTTGGAAGCCTTTTCCTATCTGAGATTATAAAAATGTTTTCTGATATCTTCTAGTATGTTTACAGTTAAAAAATTGGGGGCTGGCCCAGTGGTAGAGCGGTTAAGTGCACACGTTCCACTTCGGCAGCCCAGGGTTCACCAGTTCAGATCCAGGGTGCAGACATGGCACCACTTGGCAGGCCGTGCTGTGGTAGGTGTCCCACATATAAAGTAAAGGAAGATGGGCATGGATGTTAGCTCAGGGCCGGTCTTCCTTGGCAAAAGAGGAGGATTGGCAGCAGATGTTAGCTCAGGGCTGATCTTCCTCAAAAAAAAAACATACAGGGGCTGGCCCCGTGGCCGAGTGGTTAAGTTCGTGCGCTCCGCTGCAGGCGGCCCAGTGTTTTGTTAGTTCGAATCCTGGGCACGGACATGGCACTGCTCATCAGACCATGCTGAGGCAGCCTCCCACATGCCACAACTAGAAGGATCCACAACGAAGAATATACAACTATGTACTGGGGGGCTTTGGGGAGAAAAAGGAAAAAATAAAAAAATCTTTAAAAAAAAAGTCAAAAAACCTTTAAAAAAAATGTACATATATATTTTTAGATTAATTCATCTGGAGTTTATTTGTACTTATGGTATGAGCAATGAACCTAAATTTTTTTCTGAATAGTTAGCCATAATTCATCTTTCTCTCACTTATTTGAAATGTTATCTTTATTATTACTAGTGTTATTTAGTATTAATAGTATTACTGCTGTTACTAAATTCTCATACATGAGTATGCTTCTGAAGTTACTTTCCTGTTCTGTTGACTAGTTTCTTTTATTTCTGTGCCAGAATTGCACTGCTTAATTTGTTGTTAGTGCCCTCTAGCAGATTCTGATTCCAGTTCTTAGCAACCCTGTGTACAGCAGAGCAGAACCCTTCCCGGTCTTTTTGCACCATCCTTTCAACTTCCGGTGCTATATTAGACAATGCTCTGCTGCCATTCACAGGGTTTTCATGGCCAGTTTTTTTGGAAATGGCTGGCCACATCCTTCCTAGTCTGTCTTACTCTGGAAGCTCTCCTGAAATCTGTCCACCATGGGTGACCCTGCTGGTATTTGAAATACTGATAACATAGCTTTCAGCATGACAGCAACATGCAGCTGCCACAGTAGGACAATGGATAGACGGTGGTGTGGTTTCCTGACTGGGAAAAGAACCTGGGCCAAGGTGGTGAGAGCAACGAGTCATAACCACTAGGCTCAGGGCTGGCTACTGCTTAATGATTGGTGCTTTATGGAAAGTTTTGATATCTATTAGAGCAAGCTCCCCCTCTTTCTTCATCAGTATTTTCTTGACTATTTTCATAAATTTTATTTCAAGGTGAATTTTACTTAAGGGACTCATGCCGCATCATATGTGGCTTCTGGAAATAGTGGTGCCCATCTCACGGGCTGCTTTTTGTCTCCCTAGCCAGAATCCCTTGGATATCCCTATGCTGGTGAGCCTAGAGCATAGATTCCTCCATCTCCTTCCAATCCACATATTGGGAAAATGTGATTTTCTTTTCTTTTTCAAAACCATAGGTCATCTTCTTTTTAGTCTATAAAGATCCAGGAGAAATTAAACAAGGCTTTTATATTATCTGTTGTATTTGTGTAAAAACTTACCCCAAAATTTAGCAGCAAAAAACAATAAATATTTATCTCGTATAGTTTCTAAGGGTGTGGAATTTAGGGGCAAATTAGCTGAGTTGTTCTAACTTAGAGTTTCTCATGAGGTTTTGGTTGGAATGTTGGCCAGGGCTGTTGTCATGAAAGGTTGCCTGAGCTCAAGGATCTCCTTCCAGACTCATTCACATGGCTCTTGGCAGGAGGCGTCAGTTCCTCGACACGTGGTCCTCTTCATAGGGCTCCTTGAGATGTGCCCACTGCCTTCCCCTAGACTGAGTGATCTGAGAGAGAGACCAAGGCAGAAGCTGCAGAATCTCTTATAGCCTAGTCTCAGAAGTACTTATCACATCTGAAGGATTCTTTTGTTTACACTGACCAACTGTGGTACAATGGGAACCGATTATACAAATACAAGTGTATGAATGCCAAGAGGTGGAGATTATTGGAGGCCATCTAGGAGGCTGGCTACCATAGCCTTTATAGGCAAATCTTGCCAGTTTATTCTTATCTTTTTTTTTTTTTTTAAAGATCGGCACCTGAGCTAACAACTGTTGCCAGTCTTCTTCTGTTTTTTTTCTTTCTGCTCCCTCGCCCCAGATACCCCCAGTACATAGTTGTATACCTTAGTTGTGGGTCCTTCCAGTTGTGGCATGTGGGACGCCGCCTCAGCATGGCTTGATGAACGGCACCATGTCCGAGCCCAGGATCCGAACCAGCGAAACCCTGGGCTGCCGAAGTGGAGCACGTGAACCTAACCACTGGGCCATGGGGCTGGCCCTCTTATCTTTTTTTTTTTAAAGTTAAAACGTGTTTCAAAATTGAGAAATTATAAAATTTGTATAATGACGTCTTCCTTACACCCTGTACCCTAGTTATTCAATTTCCTTCCTTCTAGCCAACAGTTTTTAACAGCTTATTTCTACTTCCAGAGATATTTTATACAGATTCCAGAAAATGTATATATTATTTTTCCTCTTTTTGACAGCTGTATGCACTATTTTGCACCTTGTTTTTTCACTTAATACAGTTTAGAAATGGCTCCATATTGGTACATAATCATTTCTTTATTTTTTATGGCTATATAATATTTCATTGGGTGGTTGCAGCATGATTTATTTAATAAATTCACTATTTATTGGTTGTTGTAATCTTTTTTGTTACAGTGACAAATGTGTAAGTACCATCCACAAAGTAAATTCGTGGAAGTGGAATTGCTGGATGAAAAGTTAGGTGTGGTCACAATTTTGATAGCTAATTGCCAAATTGCGCTCTATAAACACTGCGCCATTTACACTCAGCAGCAGTATATGAGAGTGCCTGTATGTGCATGCTCTTACCTACACAATATATATCAAACCTTTGAGTCTGCCAATTTGACAGGTCAAAAATTGTATCTCTGTGTGGTTTTCATTTGCTTTTCTCTTATGAGTGAGATTAAACATCTTTTCACATATCTAAGAGTCACTTGTATTTCTGTTTCTGTGAACAATCTGTTCATAACCTTTGCTCATTTTCTTCTTACTGATTTGTAGGAACACATTTTTAGGAGTTTAGCCGTTTGAGAGGGAAAGTAGTTAATATATTATAAGTATTTTTTTAACATATAGGGTTTTAATATTTTTCAAGTTTTTATTTTGTTGAAGTAATATCCAGCTTATAAAAAGCAGTAAGTGTAGTCTATGAAATTTTTTTCTTATAGCAGTTGAGAGTAAGTTGCTGACATGGTACCTCGCCATCCCTGAACACTTTAGTGTATATTCCCTCCAAATACAAAATCAGGATATTAATTGGTGGCTTCATGACCACGTCCAGCAGTCTCTCTACTCCTTTGGCCCTAGAGAAGAGCACAGACTCGGGGGCTAGACTGCCTGGCTTCAAATCCCAGCTCTGCCTCTTACTAGCTGTGGGTCTTTGAGCAGGTGACTCAAACCGTCTGTGCCTCGGTTTTCTCATCTCTGACAAAGGGTGTAATAATTATGCCTACTCCACAGGTCGTTGTGAGGAATAGATGAGTTAGTCCTTAGAATAGTGGTTTGCACGCTATGAAAGCTATGTCAACGTAGCTATATTAATATTATTATTAGAGGAAGGATAGTTGGTAATAGATTAAATTTTACAGTATTTTGTAGTAGCCATGGATGAGGTTATCAGAGATCATAGACTACACTGTAAGCTACGAATTGTTCAAATAACCCAGGATGTATTTTTGTTCTTCTCTTTCTAGATTTCAGAATGACTTCCATCTTGACTTACACTTTTAAAAATCTTCCCAGTACATCAAAATGGGCCCTCAGATTTTGTAAGTTTAATTTGTTCTTTCCGTTTTAAGATTAGATTTGGGTTTATAAGCATCTTACACGGCCATTGAATTGTATTGCTTTTTGTAAACATTTTATTTTGTCTTCCAGCTGTAAGACCTCTGAGCTGTTCCGCCCAGCTACGAGCTACCCCAGGTACAGTAATTTGTAAAATAAACATTTCTGATTTAAATGTTAGAGTCTAGATTTGTGAATTCTGAATAAATTCCAAACTAATTTACTAGTTCTCCCCTTTTTGTGAGCAGCGTGAACATGTTGCCTTCAAATTGAAACAATATAGAGCCAATTGATAATGATGTTACATAGTGTAGGGTGTGTAGGGCTGGGCTGGAGGCTGTTGGTAGGAGGCTGCTTTCTGGGATTTGGAACCTGGTGGAGTCATGAAGGTTCCATGAACTTTGCTGGTCTGTTTATTCACCCACTGGCTGTCAGTCTTGGAGATGATTTGCTTACAAACACTCTTGAGACTTATGGAGCCAAAAGTTAACTTTTTAAATTGCTAATTAGTGACAGGCTTCTCTGTTAATGACTATCTTCTTATCCCATATACAAGAAGACCTATTTCTGAAATAGGGGTGACTGGGGAACTAGTTAATAAAGAAGATTGTTTAGTCAATATGAAATGGAAGAGTAAGGAAGCATGTTGATTTTATATGGTCATTTAGACCCTTAGTAAACCCAATGAATTAGACTTCTTCACTGTTGAATACATTGTTTTGTAGGACCTGCTGTAGGTAGGTGTCAACGAAAATAATCCATATCCAATCTATAAATGAAAATTTGGGTGAGTTTATTCTGAGCTTAAATCTGAGGATTATAACCCGGGAGAGTCTTTCCACAAAGGAACAGAGCACTCCAAAGAGGTGGGGGGGTATACAGGGTCATTATATACCCTCAAAGAGGATGTTTCACATATGATTGGAATGTCCCTTTTACAATAGTCGCGAGAGACTACTCTGTCGGCACAGCAATTGATGGAAATAGCAGGTAGGTCTTCTGTCTTGGTGAACACAGCAGGGTGGCAGTCTGTTGTCTCCAGCTGGGTGGTCACAGGTGAGCTGGGAGGTGAGTGCAGCAATCAGTTCCTAGCCTAAGGAAAACTGCTAATGTCGGGGGTGGGGGGGGAAGTTGCATCTTTATCTCAAGGGCCTTTGTGCTGGCCATAGGAAATGTCTAAGCAGATATGCAATGCGTGCTCAATAGCCAGTCAGGCCCTTTTGGAGGAAAAAAAAGAAGTCAGGCCGAATTAGGTTTATACCAAATGGCTTCCTCATATACTCCTATATATCCTATTGCTTGCCATTTTTATTTGTCATAGGTATCTTCACTGGCCGGTGCTAAAAACAATTCTGACAATTTTGTACCATTATTCTCCTTGCCCGGGTCCTTTATTGACCTATGACTTCTGATTTTGGTTTTATTATGATATTTCTACTTGGATAATAACTTAATAGAAAAAGCATCTTACCAGGATGCAGAAGACCTCTACTTCATTCCACTTCTATCTCTTTCTGGATGGTGTTGCCTTGAACTGGTCACTTTTCTTTCCTGTGCTTTAGTTTCTTTGTCTAAAAAAGAATAATAATTCTGGTCTTGTTAACCTCAAATAGTTATGAAGGTATCCTGAAGCACTTTGACAACAGTAAACTCAACAAAAGTGCAAGACGATATTGTTATGCTGTTTTACATATAGTATATTCTCAGAGGTCTGTTGCCTAATCAAACTAGAGAAATTTCATGTTGTTATATAACAAATATATTTCCTGTGGCCTCTAAATTCTAACTAGAATATAGATTTCTATTAGCCTCACAAAGAATTAGTCCTTTTATCTCATTTCACCTTTTCCCTAATTCTGATGTTTACCCAGGCCCATGGTTTGCAGTTAGACAAATAGGCCTGATTCTTGCCAACTGGGGGAAGGTCATCCTGAATACCAACAAAGGGAAAGAATTTATCTGGCATTTAGAGTGTTCTTTATGCTGCTCTTTAACTGTTTTTGTATGTTTCTATCTCCCCACGTGTATTGTAAGCCCTTGTGAGACTTAAGCCTGTTAGTAGCCCTGCACTGTCCTACAAGTGATTTGTGTTAACACTGAGGATAGTGGTGCAGGAAGGCTCGTAATAAGACAGAGGAATGTGACCAGCTGATTTGAGGGGAGGAAGCGGGCATGTGCCTGTGCTGAACAGGTTTTAGGTTGCGGTAATTTTATAACTAATTCCTCTTGAAGCTCATGTGACTATCCTTGCTTAACAGAGCTGTTAGGATGAAGGAATATGAATAGAGGGATGCAGGATTTATTGATGTTTTCAGTCATCAGATGGACTGGAAATGTACGTGTCAGATGGAAATTTTGATGATTCAATGACTCTATCTCTCTCTCTCTCTCTATATTTACATCTGTCTATATATGCACACATCTCTCTGCCCTCCAAATGGGGGGAAATCACAAAGCCAAGTGTCTTTATTGTAACACTACTTAGCCACTCAAGGATAAGAGGGTTCATATGTACAACTGGGAAGATGTTAGGAACTAAGCAGCCCCAGGGGCCAGCTACTTTTCTCTCTTGTGCACCATGTGGTGGGTCATTTTCCTGGCCTTTCTGCTTCTCTTTGTATCCTTCTTCACTCTTCTTGCTAGCTTCTTTGCTTACTCAGGGTTTTTGCTGCCCCATAACTCTACAAATGACTTCAGTTTACCATCACCCTGGTTCCTCCTCATGACATACTTTCAGCTTCAGCTTATTGGCGTTTCTTCCAGGCTTCTATGCTTAGATTCCTAAGACTGGCACAGCTTATCACTTGTAGGTAGATGACCTGAGTTCCTGGGTGACTACTCGGTGGATTGACGTTTGGTGGTCCAGTTCCCAGCCTGAATTTAATCACCTTTGGCTGTAAGCTTAGGGACATGGCATCTATGACTAGCCCTTTGGCAGAGACTGTAAGCAGGGCAGCTCCCTTTAGAGGGGGCTGTGGGTGAACAGGCGCTGCAAAATAGGTCTCTGCTTTTCTTGTGTGTTCTAAACTTCAGATATCTCATGGCTCTCCTGTCTACACTTCACTTCTCTTCTGAGCCTTAGTTTTGCATCTGTAGCTTCCTGTCAAATGAATGCGTCCTCTTGGATGTCTCTCTGTCACCTTAAAGTTGCCTGTTTAAAAATGAAGTCACCTTTCTTCCAAAACCAGTTCTTACTCTGTGTAGAGTAGCTAGGTTTTCTTAGTCTCTAAGCTTCCTTTATAATCCTGCTTCCTGTTTCCCTTTCTTTCCATATCTGGTTGATCACTAGGATACCTGGTTTCCCTTTATGCAATCTCTTGTATTGGTCCCTTCCTTTCCATTCACATTGCTACTGCCCTTATCCCGGCCCTTAACACCGCATACTTGGGTTTGCCACAGTCTCCTCACTTATCTCCATGTTGTCTTTATCTCCTTCACCAACACATCTCTGTTAGAGCTGCCAGGAGAGTCTTTGTACCCCATTTTATCTTGACTCTTAGCTTTGACTACTATTTCCTTCAAGTTGGTTGTAGATATTTATCATAAATAGTTCTCTATGATGTTAGTGAGTGTGGTAAGGTGATTGTTAAAATTTTATTCCCAACAATTTAGGATTTTTCTCTGTCTCTGATAATGAAGGAGTGATGCTAGAAGGTGAATTCCAGCATTAACAACAAGAAAAGAATGTGATGGATTTAGATATACTAACTTGGAAAGATCTTTGAGTTGTGTTAAGTCAAAAGAGTATCCATAACACACAAGTGTATGCAGGCACATGCATTAAAAGAAAGAGGATTTATGGGGCTGGCCCCATGGCCGAGCGGTTAAGTTCGCGCGCTCCGCTGCAGGCGGCCCAGTGTTTCGTTGGTTCGAATCCTGGGCGCGGACATGGCACTGCTCATCAGACCACGCTGAGGCAGCGTCCCACATGCCACAACTAGAAGAACCCACAACGAAGAATATACAACTATGTACTGGGGGCTTTGGAGAGAAAAAGGAAAAAATAAAATCTTTAAAAAAATAAAAAAAAAGAAAGAGGATTTAAAAGTATATACACCAGGGGCCGGCCCCGGGGCCGAGTGGTTAAGTTGTGCACTCCACTTTGGCGGCCCGGGGTTTCACGGGTTCGGATCCTGGGCGCAGACCTAGTACCGCTCATCAGGCCATGCTGAGGCGGCATCCCACACAGCACAACCAGAAGGACCTCCAACTAGAATATACAGCTATGTACTGGGGGGCTTTGGGAAGAAGAAGAAGGGAAAAAATAAAAAGAAGAAGATTGGCAGTAGATGTTAGCAGAGGTGCCAATCTTTAAAAAAAAGTATATACACCGAATTAGTAGTATCCATCTCTGGGAGGGAAATAAGGTAACAAGGGAAGGCATGAAGAGGGAACTTGAGTTTTTATTCTCCATATTTTAGTATTGTTTACTTTTTCTTTTTCTTTTTTTTTTTTTTCCACAAGCCTATATTCCTGTTTTATTCTTTAAAAAAATTAGAGGAAAGGGGCCGGCTCCATGGCCGAGTGGTTAAGTTCGCACGCTCCGCTGCGGCGGCCCAGGGTTCGGATCCTGGGCGCGGACATGGGACCGCTCGTCAGGCCACGTTGAAGTGGCGTCCCACATCCCACAACTAGAAGGACCTGCAACTAAGATATACAACTATGTACCAGGGGGGTTTGGGAAATAAAGCAGAAAAAAAAAAAAAAAAAAGATTGGCAACAGTTGTTAGCGCAGGTGCCAATCCTTAAAAAAAAAAAAAAGAAATTATTAAAAAAAAAAATTAGAGGAAAGTGGCTCTTTTGATGTCAGAAAATAACTAGGCAAATTAAGCCAAACAGAATCAGGAAGCAGTCTAGGTTTTTGTAGAACAACAATCATCATCAACCAAATGGCTTTTATGTCTACATAGAAAGGCAAGAATATCAAGTTATGTGAAGAGTGAATAACATTAGTTATTGGAACTTCTAATATTAAGGGCAGACTTAAGTATCAAATTGGTTGCTTTCAATGTGATACATTTTCAAATACTTGATAAAAATAATTTTGTTAATGGTATAAATACCCTCATCATTGGGTATAATCTCTATTTACCTTAAATATTATCTGGAAACTTTTTAAATAGTAGTCAATTTCTTAGCTTTTTTTTTTTTTAAAAATATTGAAGTGGTTTGCTAACTGGCAAGTGCAACTTGGCATTGAATGATAGAATTCTTTTTAGAATATCTATCATTGAAAATGTAAAAAGTCATCTGATTTCATATATTTTAAACAGTAGTTCTTTGAACTTTATCTTAAAGCTGCCCAGACCAAATCAAAGAAGACCTTAGCCAAACCCAACATAAGGAACGTGGTGGTGGTGGATGGTGTGCGCACTCCATTCTTACTGTCAGGCACTTCGTAAGTATGATGTGATTGTGTTATTCATTCCTTTCTGTGCCAGCTTTTGAGGTACGATTGACAAATAAAAATGGTATATATTTAGGTTATACAGTGTGATTTTTTTTTAAGGTGGGCAAAGTGATAATTTAATATCTGCATACATTGTGAAATGGTTACCACAATCAAGTAAATTAACACATTCATCACTTGATAGTTTATTTATTCCTTATTTTAAGGCACTTTCAAAAATGGTCTTTGTAAATGTAACCCAGTAGGTAATATATTGTTAGTGGACCAATATACGGGTAGCATTTCCATGAAATTAATACAGAATAAGTCAAGCCACCAGTGAAATAATACGGCAGAATTTGTTTTTCATCCTTTCTCATGAAGGAGCCTAGTGTAGTGCTAGCTTGAACCAGACCTATTTTGAAAACCTGGTGTGGGTCCAGATAGCCTTGCTTCCAACAGAGATATCCTTTCCTTGTTTGGAGATAAGTACATTGTTTCTGCCTCCTTGGAAGTTTGAATAGTGAGGATGTGGGCCCATGGCATTCTGAAGAGCCAGTAATCCACTGCTTTGGCCTTCTGGAAATTATCAGAATTGGACTTGACAGGGCTGGTCCAGATCCCTGGCTTAGCACAACCCCAAGTGTATGGAACCAGAATGATTGTAGACCAGCCGGAAAACTCCCCAGAACCAAACTGCTGTTCTCCTTAGCCTTTTCTAATCATTTTCTGTCCCAAAGTGAGGCCAAATCTGTCCAAAAGCCGATAGTGGACTTTGGTAACTAGGTTCAAACTAAATGAAACATTAGTTCTATTCTTTTTAGATTGTTTTGATGTTTGTATCTTGGACAAGCAGTCACTAACTTAAAAAACATGCTGAGGATGTTTTTAGGCATCTGCGCAAATAATGAAACCTTTTATGTACTAATATGGAAAGGTCTTGAAGATACGTTAAGTATAAAAAGCAAGGCCCAGAGCAGTGTGGCATCGCTTGTGGAAGATGCTCACCTGCGTGTGTGCCTGGGTGTTTGTGTACACATACATACACAAACAGTAAACGTTTGTTTTTCAACAGCTGGTTTAGTACTTAGAGAGTATTTTCTTACAGAGGTAATGCTGTAAGAAAGTAGTGAAGTGTCATTCGTCCTCTTTTCTCAACATAGTAACCCATTTAACAACGTTTCACTCTATGATCTCTTTCCTGTGCCGACACAACAGCAGTAAGAATAAGAATCTGAAGCTTGAGCAGCAGGAAAGGGAAGAGATAGGGTCCTCCTTGTGCTCGGCAGCGGCAGGGTAATAAAAGAAAGTTCCATCCGCAGAAGAACATTCTAGGCTAAGAAGACCATTTTTTTGGAAGGGCTGTTTGTGTACTATGTAGATGTTTGATTTCAGCTGTTTTACTATTAAAAATGTACACACAATCAGATCATTTATTTAAACATTTTCTTTGATAATTAGTATTTTCCTGGAGTTTGATTTGAGATATTCACATTGGTATGGGGTTTGTTCCTTTTATCGTTGTTCATTGTTGTGTTTTAGTTTAGCTCAGGATTCTAGTTGAGAAAGAAGACAAAGTTCATGAGCAATTTACTGGTACAGAGAAGAGGAAAACTTTGAGTAGTGTAAGAAGTTATAGTTAACAGGGAAGAAAGAATAAAAATTTTAAGGCAATATTCCTATAAAGAACAAAAGTGACTAAAAAATAATATAGAGGGAAGAATTTATAAAGAAGACAAATAGTTTAGTCATATTATTGATGTTATGACTGAGGTGGCAAATAAGTCTTCTATAATTGAAGATCATTTTCTAGGTGGAAAAAGATCTTTTTCTGTTTAATTTGAAGAAACTTTGCTTTCAACTTGAGCGATGTTTGGAAGACCAGGTTCTTACAGGCAGAGGGCGCTTGGAAACACTGCTAAGAATAGACTGCAGAAGTGGAACGTGGAGTCTTCCAGTCATCCTGGTAGAGAAGGATGTAGGAGCGTGAGAATAAAGATGATAAAATGATAAATAAGTTACGACTTGGGCATTTTCAAATTGACACGCAACTTTTTCCCAAATTAATCTGTTCTAAATTTGAAAGAACTGGTTTTACCTATGAAAGATTTGGAGAACTACTGATGATTCTTCTGTGATTCAGAGTGAAATAAAAGCATTTCTGGATTATTAAGGTCTTTTTTTCTTTTTTGAGGAGGGTTAGCCCTGAGCTACATCTGCCACAAATCCTCCTCTTTTTGCTGAGGAAGGCTGGCCCTGAGCTAACATCTCTGCCCATCTTCCTCTACTTTATATGTGGGATGCCTACCACAGCATGGCCTGCCAAGCAGTGCCATGTCCACACCCGGGATCTGAACCGGTGAACCCCAGGCCGCTGAAGTGAAATGTACAAACTTAACCGCTGTGCTGCCGGGCCAGCCCCTAGATTATTAAGTTTTAATTTTCAGGAACTTAAAGAATGAATCTTCTTCTCAATCCAGTGGTTAAAATCTCTGACTTAAAAATAAAGGGAATTTATTTAGTTAGTTAGTTTTTGGTTTTTTGTGTGTGAGAAAGATTGGCCCTGAGCTAACATCTGTGCCAGTCTTCCTCTATTTTATGTGGGACACCGCCACAGCATGGCTTGACAAGCAGTGCCAAGTCTGTACTCAGGATCCAAACCTGCGAACCCTGGGCTGCTCAATCAGAGCATGTGAACTTAGCCACTGTGCCACTGGGCCAGCCCCAAGGGAATTTATTTTTGACATTTAAACAAGCAAATAGAATTCACATCTAGATCTTGGTTTCTAAACACCATCCTTCAATGCAAGGAACCAGTGCTCCCCAGAAGAATGACTAGGTCTGGGCCAAAGAAAATACAACACGATGGGGCTGGCCTGGCGGTGCCGTGGTTAAGTGTGCACATTCCACTTCAGTGGCCCAGAGTTCGCTGGTTCGGATCCTGGGTGCGGACATGGCACCACTTGGCAGGCCATGCTGTGGTAGGCGTCTCACATATAAAGTAGAGGAAGATGGGCATGGACGTTAGCTCAGGGCCAGTCTTCCTCAGTGAAAAGAGGAGTATTGGCAGCAGTTAGCTCAGGGCTAATCTTCCTCAAAAAAAAAAAGAAAAGAAAAAAGAAAAAAAACCCACGCATCTTGTAGTGCCAGAATGTAAAGTGCTTAAAAAAAAAAAAAGAAAAATGGAGACATGTCACAAGGACACAAGACCAATCTGATATAGCTGCAGTGACTGACCAAAGCTGGAACGATTTGATCAATAAAATAAATTACAATAGTATTACATTATAACCCAGAGTAAAATAAATATCCACAAGTCCAATCTGATATAAATAAGTGATTGACTAAATAAATGAGAAAGAAAGGATAAATCTTCTTTCAGAAGAATTTCAATTAATAAATATAAAAGGAATGAGGAAAATAAATAAATCACTGTTAGAACACCACAGTAATAATTGCTGCAAGCAAGATCTGCAAATGAATGCTAAAATTAGTGGGTATGAAATGTTAGGAATAAACAAGATATTTACATAGCCTCAAACTCTCTCCTCCATAGTATTTATTAATTACTTGATGATTTTAACGTGTCCACAAATTCTTTGTTACTTCTTCCACTGGGAAGTGGAGCTTAATTCTTTTTTCCTTGAGTGAGGGCTGGGCTAGTGACTCACTTCGAATAAATTGAATACAGAAAGGGGAAAATAGTGGAGAAAACTGGCAGATTCCACTGCAACCGAATGATCAAGTTAACATCACCAGTAATAAGTCATGTTGATCTCATGTACACCCTGATAGGAAGCAATGGGAAGAACACTTTACCTCTGTGATATTCTTCCCCCAAATCCGTAACCCTAGTCTTCAAGTATCAAGGTCATGAAAGACAAGGAAAGACAGAAAATGCACAGATTGGAGGAAACTAAGGAGGCATGACAGCTAAATGCATGGGTTAGATCCTGGAACAGGAAAGTAAAAGGGTGTTTGTGGAAAAACTGGCGAGATCCAGATAAAGTTAGTAGCTTAGTGGTAGCATTGTGCCACTGTTAATTTCCTAATCTTGACAAATGCATCACGACTATGTAAGGATATTAACTTTAGAGGAAGTAGGGTAAAGTGTGTACAAGAATGCTGTTCTGTCTTCCATTTCTTTTGTAAATCTCAAATTACTTCAAAACACAGTTTCTTAAAAAGTACATCCCTCATGTCCCTTTAGGCATCACAAAATAAATAATATATTTTTTAAAAATCTTAAAGAATATGGAATATTTAGTATTATTTAGAATTTTTATATTTATAATGTTTAATATTTAATTTTATTTAGGATATTTAATATTTAGTTTTAAAGAATATTTAACAAATGTCATGCTGAGCAGTAAGATATTGGGTAACATTTTTGTTAGATTCTTAGCCAGCACAGTAGGAGTTAAGACTTGCTGGATTTTTAAGGATGACAAATAGCAAAGTCACACAATTTCTTTGTTTGAAACGATGGACTGCCTTAGATAGTAAAATTAAGTGCATTTGCAACAGCATGTTAGATGATCTGTTTGGGTATTTCAAATGGAATGAAACACGTTTTTTATTAAAGCTCTCAGCTAATGGTTTAAATTATTTATGTTCTTTCCCCAGATATAAAGACCTGATGCCACATGATGTGGCTAGAGCAGCACTTTTGTAAGTAAATGCAGTTTTAATAAAAGCACTTTTCTCCAGTTTTTGCGCTTGAAATATCATCTTTAATTTAAATTCCGTAACTAGGATATATTAACTTTTATGTGGTGAAAAAACACATACTAGCCTTTATAAGATTCATTTATTCTTCCTTTTAGCTGGATGTGCTACACAAATTCAAGCAGCTGGTGAATGGAAGGCATTATCTCATTCATTTTCTGTTGATGCTTTGCCTTTGTATCTTCAACCAGCCACAGGTCTTTCACAGTTTGAAAAAACTCTTCAATTGATCTTTCTGCCCGTCTGGTTCTGTTTCTTCCACTCTGGCACGACTTTAAAAATGAATGAAAGCAATGGTTGCTGCTCTTTTCTCACTGTCCATTAATCCCCCTTAATCTCATCATAATGTTCCCATTCCCATTGCTCCACAGTAACTATACTTCGGGAGCTTTTCTTCATAATGACATTGAGGTCACTAAGGTACCAGTCTTTGCTCAGGCCGCAGTGTCTGTGTTCTATGGCACTTGGCACTGTCAGCTGTACTTGAAACTGTCTGCCTGTGACTTCTTAATATTATGCCTTTATGGTTTTCCTTCCATCTCCTGACTTATTCTTCTCTACTTTTTTTTTTAAAGATTTTTATTTTTCCTTCTTCTCCCCAAAGCCCCCCGGGACATAGTTGTGTATTTTCAGTTGCGGGTCCTTCTAGTTGTGGCATGTGGGATGCCGCCTCAGCATGGCTTGATGAGCGGTGCCATGTCTGCGCCCAGGATCTGAACTGTTGAAACCCTGGGCCGCCAAACCGGAGTGTGCGAACTTAACCACTTGGCCACAGGGTCTGCCCCTCTTCTCTACTTTTTAAAAAACTGGAATGCTTCCTCTTTCTCTTTTTTAAAGGTATTTTACAAGTTTCAATCCCTAGATCTTTGCATTTTTCTGTACACCTGTTTTTCCTGAAAAATCTCATCTACTTAATCTTTATTTTTTATGTAGAGGACTCCCAAATCTCTAAATTTAACTGATTTTCTTAGATGCCTAAGCTCAGTGTATCAAAAATAAAAAGTATCTTTTCCCGAAAGCCAGCTTAGTTTCTTACTTCTGATAATGGTGCTATTTTTGATTATGGTCCCAGGCTAGAGATTTGGAAGTTTTTCCTCAACTTTTTATTTTTAAAAAAGTCCAATGTACAATAAAATTGAAAAAATAATAGAGTGAACACCTAAATACCCTCCACCTAGATTTAATAATTGCTACCATTTTGCCGTATTTGCTGTATCTATACAGTTTGGAGCATTTGTCACTGAGTTGCAGACATCTTGCTACTTCAGCCCTAAAAACTTCAGCATTTATCTCCTAAGAATAAGGAGCTTCTCTGCTATCCATGCTACTGTTACCATAGCTAAGATGCTAACAATGATTCCATAATAACTTCTAATCTTCAGTTCATTGTCAAATCTCCCTCAATGGTTCCAAGAATATATTTTCTTCTAATAGTTTTTTTCTAAACCAGGACCCAGTAGAGGTTCATATTACAAATGGATATATCTCTTTAGTTTCTTTTAATGTAGAACATTTTGTTACTCCCTCCACCCCCTCATGACAATGACTTTTTGAGAAGTCCAAGCCAGCTGTCCTATAGAATGTCCCATAGTCTAGATGTTTCCTCGTGGTAATATTTAACTTTCCTCTATTAAATTCCTGTAAACTGGAAGTTAGAGCTAGAGTCCTGATTAGAGTCAGGGGAAGCATTTTTTGGTAAGAATGCTTCATGGGTAAAGCACATGGCTATTGCATCGTATCAAGAGGCACATGATGCGTGACGCTAAATGTAACCACTTGGTCACGGTGCTCAGACTGCCAAATCTTTTGATTATAAAGGTACATTTTTCCCTTTGCAATTTCAAGTAATGTGTAAAGTGATGTCTTAGCGCCATGTGACTATTTTGTTCCCCTACAATTTTCACCAAATGGTTTTCGCATTCATTGATAATCTTTTGCGTGAATCACTTGCTATATTTGAGATTACAAATTTCTGATTTTCTAGTTCTGTTATTCCTCCTACATTTATTAGCTGGTATTTTCCTGTAAGGATCAGTTTTCCTTTTTTTTTTAATGATGGGGACTTTGGGATTTTTATTTATTTATTGTGTTATAGCCAAGCTTAGTCATTATTCCTTTTGAAGCTCAGATTATTCCACATTTCATCTGTGGGAGCTCCTTCAAGTTGGCTCCTATGTGCCCTTTGTTTCCTAGTGTATTATTATTTTTTGAGGTATAATTTGCATATGATAAAATGCACAGATTTTAAGGGTATAGTGTGATGAGTTTTGACAAATGTGTATACCCATGTTCCTGTTTTTGATATGGTCCCATTAGTCTTTAAGTGCTTTCTAAATGTTGGCACAAAAAGATCAGTGAGGTTCTCTTTGCACTTTCCCTGCCTCAGACCTGGTCCCAGTCATTTTTTAACAAGCTCTGATTCCTTTAATGGGGAATGGCATCTAGAAACCACATCCGAGTTCAGGATGTGCTCATTCCTACTGGAGTGTTATTGCCTCTAGTCTCCAACAGTGGGCAGAACTAGAAAAATGTATGTATTATTTAAATCATGTATTTATATTGATATTGCAAATTTAAATCTAACATACTTGGAATTTTATTTCATCTCTTTGATTTATTTGTCTCTTCTGTTTTGACTGAAAACTTTGGTTCCAACTAACATTACTATGTTTACTTACCCGTTTTATCCTATGCCAAATTATTTTTTATTCTTCTTATCTAACTTCTTATTGCCAATTGAGCATCAAATATTGGCTTTTTAACTCTTCCGTTCATTTCTTCTTTGATAAAGTGCCATGTGCTTGTCGAATTAAGAAAAAATACTGTCTCTGCTCTTATAAATTCAAGGTTAACCTTTTTAAAGAAGTACAGTGTTTTAAGTACTTATCTATGGCACTACCTTGATGTGTGAAATGTCTGTTTCCTCTGGACTTCTGCTCTCAGGGGTTTGTTACATCGGACCAGTGTTCCAAAGGAAGTTGTTGATTATATCATCTTTGGCACAGTTATACAGGAAGTGAAAACAAGCAATGTGGCCAGAGAGGTCAGTAAAACAAACTTTATGTTGTTTAGAGATTGAGAGGAGAATCGATTTGAATTTCAACTAATAGAATTCACTCTTCAGGAGCTATTAAAATCCCTTAAGTAGGGTTGTGTTTGACTTAAAATGTGACTTTACAACTTGAATGATGAACATTATTGAATATTTAAAAGAATTATAAATCAAATGATGTACTCTATACTGGTATATATTTTTACTTATACTATAAATCAAATCAGTCCTTTCAGGTGGTTTGGGAAATGTTGATTTATCTATCTCTTATGTTAGGAAAATAGAGATTAGGGCAAAGTGTGGCTGATGTGACTTTTAGTAATATTAGGCATTCTGGCTTCTAATTAACTTAAAATTTCAACATTTTGCAAAGAACTTATTTCATAGCATGGTTTTTGTTGGAGGTAGCCTTGCTTATTCACTTGTTGCCTTTGACTGGATGACACTTAGGGCAGTTTTTCTTTAAACGATTTCCCAGGAGTTTACTTTTACCCTAGTTGGCATAGCTCCATGTAGTGTTTATTGGGTAAGCGAGATAATGACAGGCCTTGAAACTTCTGTGACACATCCTACAGGCATTTCATGATGAATAGTCCAAACACAGCTTCTAGGCTTTGTCTCAATTTGAAAGTGTTGTTTGGATAAAGTTGGCTCCAAAGCACATTTCAGCGTGCTAAGCATTTTCTTTATTTCTAGTCTGTGCTTGCCGTCTTACTGTGTTCAGTATAGTTGTAAGGGCAATGACGTCCGTCACTGTCAGCCAAGAGGGGGGAAAATGAGCAGGACTGAAAGTATTTGTTCTGCCCCACTTTTTACCTGTCAGTGAAAGTTAAAACTACTGACGGCCTGACATTACTGAAGCCCACAAAAATCAGCTGTATGTTGGAAGGTGGGCAGGAAAGAAATAAGAACAAGAAGAGGTTATTTTCCCGTCTTGATTTTTATGTTTTTCCCTGGACCTTCACATTTCTAAATATGTTGACTGTGACAGCTGTCTAAGTACATCAAGCCATTCATAATACATTTTCAACTTTTATATTCGGAAAAAAAAACAAAGTGACTCCTAGAAGAGCACTTAAAAAGCGAAAATTAAACCTGTTTCAATTTCCTCTGTATTCCTGTTCTAGTCTAACACTAAAGCCATAGTGTTTTGCCCTAAACTTTTTTCTGGAATTTTTACATCCCTATGCAAATCTCAGCTATTGACTGACAGGGGTAGAGCCCCTCTCCCTGCCCTTCCTAATACCAGTTGCATTGCCCACCAGGCAGTTTTTGCAGTGGCTGCAGGGGAAGATTGAGTTGAGGGACATGTTATAAGAATGTCTCTCTAAAGTTGTATTGTAACCTAAAAGCTAACGTAACTTCTAGCTAGAGATTTTCTTTAGTACCTGTTCTCTTTATTAATAATGTTAATATGAAATCTTAACTAATATGAAATCAACTCTGATGCTGAGCTCCCATCAACCTTTCCTGAAGAGCCTCAGTGTATTTCCCTGCTCTTGAACTTAACTAAGACTCACCTTCCTCCTTTCTCCTTAGTGTACTGTCTAGAGCCTAAGCCTGCCTTGAGAGCTGTACAAACTTTAAGTAGAAGCATGTGGACAGAGTTCACCGGCAACCACTTCTATTCAAAGCTCTTTCACTCTTGAGAGTCAGCTGGGGCCAAGGGTATAACACATGCTAGAAAGGACCTCATGAGGATCCGGCCATGACGACCAGAGTGCCTTTTACACTTGCCCCACTGGGCAGCTCTCCTCCCCTGCCCTCGTGGTCTTGCCTCTCCCTTCGTTTGGAGTGGTTTATGGTGAGAGGCTGATGTGCAGTTGCCAGGGTGTAGTTCTCAGCAAAGTAGGTTGGGCCCTTAGTATCAGATCTACCTGTAAAGATCAGATAAGATACGTATGCTATGTAACACATTTCTGTTCCTATAGATCATGTAAGTAGTGTAAATATAAAGGTAAAAAACAGTTGAGAAACGTTGAACCTCTTTGATCTCGACTTTGGAAACTTTTTTTTTTTTAACCAGATTATGGGAGATCTCACATTCTGAGGTTAATTAAATAGTTTCAGAAAAGGCCACTGAAAATGAAATCCTCTAATGGGGATCAGAATGTCGTAGTAAATAGTGGCGGTGTTGCGGGGTGGGGAAGGCATTGGGAGCTTTATTTTTAAAGTGAAACTTTAGTACTATAAAAATAAGTAGCGTTTTATTGTTTCACCCATCCATTAATTCTTCTCATAAACAAAACTGGAATCAGTCATTGATTGGTTTTTTGGCAGCTTAATTTCCCCAGTAAATAATATAATAAAATAATAGATGTCCTCATTTCCTATTTGACTTTTACTGTGCCATCATAATGATGCGGGGTCGGTGAGCCAAGGAGTCGAAAGAAAGATTTCTTAGACTCTTAAGATCTGGCAGTAGTGCTCTTTTATTTAGAGAATAGTATAGAATAGCATGGGGACAGGACCCATGGGCAGTCAGAGCTTCTGCTGTTCCCGCTGGCATGGGGACAGGACCCATGGGCAGGCAGAGCCGCTGCTGCTGCCCCCGCTGGCATGGGGACAGGACCCATGGGCAGGCAGAGCTCCTGCTGCTGCCCCGAGTTGAGGGTTAGGGCTAATTTTATAAGGCATGGGTACGTGAGTCATCTCTTCACAAGACAAAGGAAAGAACATGAAAAAAAAGTTAAAATGGTATCAGTGCAGGTGGGGTCTGGTCATTGGGTGATCCCATGACTTTTAGACAAGAATCAAATCGGATTAAGTAAAGGTTAGAAAGGTTAGAAGCCACCAACCTAAATCAGTTACATGAGATTGCCAGACAGCAACCAAATTAAGTTCTTGCCTTCCCCCTTAAGAGTTTCTAGGGACAAGGTCATCTCCCTTCTTCTTCCTGGTACAGAGAGGGAGGCACCTTTTACAGATAGAGATTTACGTTACAAATATAAATGTGTCCCAACAAGGGCAAGTTCCATTCCTCAGAGCCTCCTTCCCTGTCCCAGTTTATCAAAAGCACTCAGCCCCAAACAATCCCGATGCCAAAGAGACATATCCTGGGGTGGCCAATTTCAGGTCCCTACAAGGTCATCCCCCCTTCCTTCACAAATGCAAATGTCTCTCAAAAGGGCAAGCAAAATTCCAGTCCTTGGAGCCTGCTTCTCATGTGCAGTTTTAAAAGTAACCAGCCTAAAATCCTCATCAATAATAGAGGCCATTTTGCAAGATTAATGGAGGGCCTAAGTCTTTTTCAAGGTTTCTTAAACTGTTCTCTTTTGAAACACCTAATGTGTCATCATCCTGGCCAGTTTTCTCTTTTCCAGTTGTTAACTCGTCTAAACCTTATTTGTCAGAGGCTCATTTGTGGCTCAGGCAGTTTTCCAAAGTTTGTTTCACTGACTTGAGCTCTTGCATATTTGTCAAGTTTTGCAGTTTGACTTTGCATCGGATCCACAGTGCACTGTCTGAAGAATCAGACAGCCAGTGAGAGAGAGTGACAGACAGTGGGGGTAGAGTGTAAAGCGGGCAGGGACCTGAGTGGGAACTCTGTTTGTGAGTGGTCTATTCTGTAGAAATTGTTTTCATATTTGATGACTTTGGCTTTACTACTGAGCCTTGCAACTGTAGGAACACAATCGTGAAGACCTCACCCCGTGATATAGTTCATCACTCCCTCAACAGTATTTAACAGATTAACTGTAGGTTTATTTGAAAATTTAAGCAAGTTAAAATCAAATTGTATATTTGAAGGCTCTGAGAAAAGCATTGCTAAGAAATTAGGTGAGATGGAAGAGTATGCAGCCCTGTGTACCACACTAGAAAATAGCTGCCAGGAATTTGGCAGATGGCTTGTCAATGAATGGCTAGATGAAAAATTAGTAAACCATTTCTGGGTGGGCTTAATTTTTTTTAAAATATTACTCTGTGGAGTATTAAACTCAAACGCTTTTCTGATTTACCACCTAGTGAACTAGTACTCAAAGCATCATTTGCATGTAGCATTTCTTTGTGAGTGACCATTTCATTCACGGTTATTTCCTGAAGGCTGCCCTTGGAGCTGGCTTCTCTGATAAAACTCCTGCTCACACTGTCACCATGGCTTGCATCTCTGCCAACCAAGCCATGACCACAGGTATGTTTATTTAAAAGTAGAAGGTACTGGTTCATTCTCCTTTATCTTTTATATGATCATAAAAAAGTACTCAAGGGAAGTAAATGATTAACACGGATCTCTGAATTTGTGTTTTTTAGAAAATAAGGTGGCATTTAAAGTTTTTTATTTTTGACAGTACTTCTCAAACTTTTCTTGCTCTCCATATCTGAGAAAGACAGCCATTCATGTAGTTTCTCCATCAGTAACGTGGCTGGCTGCAACAGGATTATCAACTGGAGGAGTATGTCTCTAAGAAGGGGCTTCTGAATTTGAGGCATGAATAGTTTATAACCTGCTAGGTTTCAAACCTGGGTGATTCTAAGATGATACTCCGCCACGAAGATTGTGGCGCTCCTCCCTGCACCATCGCCATAGTGATAAATCCCTGCTTTAGATGGTACAACTCTTTCTTCTACTGTCTCCCCACATCCTTGGCATCTTTATGATTAGTTACAAATTCTCCTAATGAACTTGAGCAAAATTGTGGGACATTTTGTAGCATCAGCCCTTACTGTGAAAAGATAGGAAACCTGAAAGATACAGTAATCATGTGCTCTCTTAGTAACATCAAGGCCAGGTTGGGCAGCCTACCCCATGGGTGGCAGGGAATGAAGACAGAGACAATGTCAAGGGTATTCTCCACTCTTCCCAGTGTGTGACCACTCCCAGTTAGAGCCACAGAATACTGGCCTTAAAGAGGGAGTGGCCAGTGACCTTAAAGAGGGAGGGGGCTGCCTTACATCTCAAAAGGCAGAATTTCTTAAGGAGAAATTGAAATTCCCTTTGTAGTAAAAAAAAAATTCTGAAAACTAAAGCTGGACGCGTACAAAATATGCCCAAAATTCTGGTTTAGAATATGATTTATTGGGCCACTGGATATTTCTGGAAGTGATGTCCTGAATGAAACTTGTTTTCCTCTGATGCACTGAATGTGGTTTTAATCATTTAAAAAAATTATCTTAATCCCTCTGAAAAGATAAAAATGTTAATTACAGATGTTGTACAATGCTGATAACGATCATACAGCTTTTTAAGCAAGAAGCTTAAATTATCAATGGTCAGTTAATTCCTACAGAAGATGTTCTGTACATATGACCTGTGCCCTGTAGGTGTTGGCTTGATTGCTTCTGGCCAGTGTGATGTGGTCGTGGCCGGTGGTGTAGAGTTAATGTCCGACGTCCCTATTCGTCATTCGAGGAAAATGAGGAAAATGCTGCTTGATCTCAATAAGGCCAAGACTCTGGGTCAGAGACTATCTTTACTCTCTAAATTCAGACTGAATTTCCTGTCGCCTGAGGTAAGACTTGTGAACTCTTTTATAAAGACTTATGTGTCCAAAGCATCCCACTGCAGAGATTTAGAATTAGGTGAGACAGCATGGGTTCAGTTATATTCTAATAGTTGTAGATTCTGTTAGTTATAGAATGGGAAGGGTTAATTATTTGATCATGATGAAAAAAAAAGGATAGTGGTTAGAGAATTTGTAAGCCCTCTTTAGAGATGCCCTGCTCGCAGAGAACTTCCTTGTTTTGGTCTTGATTGACAGTAGATTTCAACTCTCCCAAATAACCCAAATGACCCTAGATGTGGTGTAACACCTGTTAACAGGGCACCTGATCCTGTCTGTCGCCTTTCTCAGCTCCCTGCGGTGGCCGAGTTTTCCACCAGTGAGACCATGGGCCACTCTGCAGACCGACTGGCCGCTGCCTTCGCTGTTTCTCGAACGGAGCAGGATGAGTATGCGTTGCGCTCGCACAGCCTGGCCAAGAAGGCACAGGATGAAGGACTCCTTTCTGATGTTGTCCCCTTCAAAGTCCCAGGTAAAACGGTTTGCTCAACTTTGTAAAGGGGAATGCATAGCGATATTTGTTAGGGACTTCTGAATTGCTCCTAAAACTCCAAAAACCCCAAATGGCTTTTCAGTAAATATGTTGGTTCTGTTTCCAAAATACTCAGCCTTTATTCTTAAATATGAACTCAAGTTTCAGTGTATGTTGTAACAATAGGTAAACATTTTAAAAAGAGAACTTTTTATAAGAGTCTCCTTTGAGAGCTTCCTGATACATTTTAGTTCTTATGTACATGCCTGTTTTTGAAGTCTTCATTCATGTGGCCTCTGTATAGAATAGCTAAGTGTGAATGAATAACTTAAGAAATTAGAGTGTCCATTTTTTTGTTAAATCATTTAGTTTTAACATTTAGATTTCTCAAATACCGTAAGAGTTTAGTTTAAAATTTGGTAATATCTTGATAACCGTAAAAGGCTTTCTTTTTAGTGAATAGGTATGGTTTTCATTTCAATCATTCTTGTAGTTTTTAAAACATATTTCTCTAGAGAAGATATATAATGCTTGTAGCTCCTTAGCATTAAAAAGTTCATATTTTTATAGGAAAAGATACAGTTACCAAAGATAATGGCATTCGCCCTTCCTCCCTGGAGCAGATGGCCAAACTGAAACCTGCGTTCATCAAGCCCTATGGCACAGTGACAGCTGCAAATTCTTCCTTCTTGGTAACTATGTGTGTTCACTAGTGACTTTCGTATTTGTGTACTTTTGATAGAAAAGCCATTCTAGATCTAAATGTGTGTATTATGAATAGAGGCTTAAAAACATAGTTATTCATGGGTCTGGCCTGGTAGCACAGGGGTTAAGTTCACCCATTCTGCTTCGGTGGCCTGGGGTTCACTGGTTTGGATCCCGGGTGTGGACCTATGCACCGCTTGTCAAGACATGCTGTGGCAGGAGTCCCACGTATAAATAGAGGAAGTTGGGCATGGATGTTAACTCAGGGCCAGTCTTCCTCAGCAAAAAGAGGCGGATTGGCAGCGGATGTTAGCTCAGGGCTAATCTTCCTCAAAAAAAAAAAAATGTATATATATAGTTATTCATTACAAAGATAATGTTAAAATAGAATCATAGTTTTTAAGGCCTTAGAAGTCACCATTCTCATACAAAAAGCTGTTGTATTCAGGCACTTAACCAGTCAAAAAACTTTGTCTATGCTAGGCACTGGAGCTAAAAAGAACAGGTGATTGTAATAGAGTGAGAAAGTGCTGTAATGGCTGTGAACAGGGGCTACTGGAGAAAATACGTAGATGGGGGAGTCAGAGAGCCTTCTCAAAGGAGGTAACACTTGAGCAGCGAATCTTGAAGGATGAGTACACGCCAGTTCAAGAAGCATGCAGAAGGTGTTCTGGGCAGAGCGAACAAGTGCAAAATCAGGGAGGCGTGAGAGCAAAGGCTTCTTTGGGGAGAAGCTTGGTGCGAGCAGAGGGTGTGAATCTAGGGGGTCGTGTAAGACGTGGAAAGTAGGCAGAAGGAGTGACAAGACACCTCTTCTAGATCTCATTGTTAGAAAAGGATGCTTTGTATTTATATCTTGTATTTATAAAATATAAATGTAATAATTTATATTATATTTTCCTCAAAGCGCCATGGAATAAATCTACCCTCCTTTTTTGTTATTGTTATTGTTTGCTTATCTGTAGCTGACTTCACATCCTTCCTTGCCTTTTTGGTTCTTCCTCAATTAAACATCCCTGTTGATTCTGCTTCTGCCTGTAAGATGTGGTTTCCCTTCTCCTACCACCTTGGGTGTCATCTTCTGTCTATTCAGTGTTTCTTTTACAATATAACTCCCCTACCCAGACATAAAGTCTGAAATATAGGCGAATGTTTGACATATTTGCCCTCCGTAAGTGACTATTTAATGCCTGCCCTTGGGCTATGGGAAGAGTGCTGGGAGTAGTTCCAACAGGATGATGTACCACCCCATTAAGCCCAAGTGGTGACGGACTCGTTAGTTGATCATTTCCAAAAACAAATTGGATGATAGGGCCATATGGCATGGGCTACATTCTTGCCAGATCTGAACCCACTTGATTACTTCTGGGGTGTGCTAAAGGTGCAGGTTTATTCATTGAAAACCAGAAGCACAAATTATCAGAGGCAACATAGTGCAGATACGTGGATTTTTAGAAATGTATTAATGCACCACATTCGTTGCAATTTTGCACGGTAACACTTTGAACATGTTATTAATGTAATGTCCATAAACCACTTATTACGTATAGTCACCTATGTTTCCAGACTTTATGGCTGCCCTATTGGAGATGGCTACATAGTCTTCAGGGCTACTGAGTTATAAAAATATGCTAGAATGTAGTAGAAATTGTTTTGGACTCTATGGACTAGTTAGTTCCCTTTTCTTTGGAATTTTGGATTTTTATTTTTTCTTATTTTTGGAGCTCTTTCTTTTGAAGTAATGATAAAGGTCTTTTTTCAGTGGTACCTCTTTTTTCCCCCAACTTCTCGATTCTCAATTGGGAAAAGCACATGGGATATGTCCAGAGAGAAGATCGTGGTTCTAATGTTCTCAGCTGCCTCCTTGTTTCTTCTTCTCCCATTGGTTTGCTTGTTATAGAGTCTATAAATAGAAGAAAATCACCCAGAAGCCACAGGCAGGAAGCAGGCGAGAAACAGTTCAAAAATGTAAAAATAAATAAGTAAATAAGAAATTGTTTTAAATCATAAAATTCCTCATATTCTATACCAAAATCAAAAAACTTTTGGTTTAAGTTTACTGTGAATACGTATTTCTAAAGTTACCTATTTTCTTGACCCATTTTGATAATATGGTACTTTTTGAAAGGCTCTTCTACCCTCATCCTCAAAAATGGGTCAGTGTGTGTGTTTGAATTGTGACTTGATGGATAAAATGAAAGATTTTGTTATATAGAATCACTGTGTAATTAGTTGATAGGTTTAGCAGCAGGACATAGAAGATGGTAGAAAGACTTCCAGACTGGCTGAAGAATTTAACATTACTGTTCTGGCTAACCTTTCAGACTGATGGTGCATCTGCAATGCTGATCATGGCAGAGGAAAAAGCTCTGGCCATGGGTTATAAGCCCAAGGCATATTTGAGGTAAATCTTCAAAGAAATTGCCTCTGGTTTCTTTATTTTATTACTGGAGCTAACCCCTCTGTTCTTCACCTAGGGATTTTGTGTATGTGTCCCAGGATCCGAAAGATCAGCTTTTACTTGGGTAGGTAGCAGTGTATATCCCTGGACTATAATCAAGAATCTTTGATTACCCACATTTGTTACACGGATTTTAAAGTATGTTACGCCCTGAGTTCATAATTGGTTTGTGTGTTGGATTTTTAAAAAATAATAGTCTTTTATGTTCATATATCATTTTATAGTTTTGAATTCTTTTCCACTTTTTCCTATACATTTCTACTTATAATGTATATGCAACTTAGTATTCTTTCTTCATTAAGCTGTCATAAGCATTATTTCATATTGCTACACTCTGCCTCACAGTCTGCAGAGCAGCCTTTTAGAAAAGGCTCCTCAGGTTTGGACAATGGCCTTCTCCCTCACAAGGCTCCACCCTCACTGGCCTTCGTGGTGTCCTTCAAACTAGCCCTTTCCTGGGCTTCGCCCTTTGAACTGCGTGTTCTTCTAGCTCTTCACATTGTTAGTCTGTCCTTCTCTTTCACTGTTTACTTGTTTACCGTCTGCTTCTCTGACTCCAGAACATAGACTGCATAAGGGCAGAGCCACGTCTGTTCAGTTCACCGTTGTATCCCCAACGCTTGGTCAGTATTTGTACCATAGAGTCAGTGAATGAGCAGAGGACGTTCTAATGCCTCTGTAAAACTCAGTGTGAGGAATATGAAGGAGGTCTTGGGTTAAAAAATACAAGTTTTAACATAGTACTTATTTTTTTCTTTTCAGACCAACATATGCTACTCCAAAAGTTCTAGAAAAGGCAGGGTTAACATTGAATGATGTTGATGCTTTTGAATTTCATGAAGCTTTCTCAGTAAGTCATTTTAAAGACACCTATCAAAGATCTATAATCATAAGAAAAGTAGTCTGTATTTGTGGGAGAGAACAAGATGTAGTTTGTAATATGAGCAAAACAGGAGTGGAGTTTTATATTTGAAGAAATGACCTGCTCTGCTGGAAGGGGCGTAAGAGGAGGGAACTGAGGACCACACATGCATTGTTGAAAAATGTACCTTTTTGAGGCTTTCTCTTAGAGGCCCTTCTAAAGTACCAAGTTGTTTCTTTGGGAAATTTTTGCTGAAAACTGATTTAAAGATTTGCTCAACTTTAAAGTTAGACAAACTCATGCCTAAAAAAAGCCTTAACGAACATTAATAACAAGGTCCTTATTGAATTATTTTCCCTTCTAGGGTCAGATCTTGGCTAATTTTAAAGCCATGGATTCTGATTGGTTTGCACAAAACTACATGGGTAGAAAAACCAAGGTAAGTTTCTGATTAAAAACATGTTTGAATTTCCAAAGCACTTTAATATTTTGAGCTTAGTTACTTGCTAATAAAAATATAGAGGGGAAAGCTTCTTATGAAGAATTTTGTGTCTCACTAAATATATTTATTTCCTAGTTGAAAATAGTTCCTGGAAATTCTTTAGAAGACATGAAAGCAAAATTCTGGGTTGTCTTTTGTTCTTCTCTTAGATGATGTTGGATGAAAAATAAATGGACCCTTGGCTTTTAGAATTGATCTAGAGTTTCTTTCTTTTGCAGTAAAATAATTTGTGATATGTCTTGTTAGTTATTTCCCTCTATCCCTGTTACTTCCTATTACTAAGAGCCTGCCCTGATTCTTTTTTTTTTTTTTTAATTTTTATTGAGTTAATGATAGGTTACAATCTTGTGAGATTTCACTTGTACATTATTGTCTGTCCGTCGTGTTGTAGGTGCACCCCTTCACCCTTTGTGCCAACCCCCCACCCCACGTTTCCCCTGGTAGCCACTAATCTGTTCTCTTTGTCTACATTTTTAAATTACTCATATGAGTGGAGTCATACAGAGATTGTCCTTCTCTATCTGGCTTATTTCACTTAACATAATTCCCTCAAGGTCCATCCATGTTATTGCAAATGGAATGATTTTGTTCTGTTTTGCAGCTGAGTAGTATTCCATTGTATACATATACCACATCTTCTTTATCCAATCATCTGTTGATGGGCACTTAGGTTGCTTCCATGTCTTGGCTATTGTAAATAATGCTGCAATGAACATTGGGGTGCATAGGACTTTTGGAATTGCTGACTTCAAGCTCTTTGGATAGATACCCAGTAGTGGGATAGCTGGATCGTATGGTAGTTCTATTTTTAATTTTTTGAGGAATCTCCATACTGTTTTCCGTAGTGGCTGCACCAGTTTGCATTCCCACCAGCAGTGTATGAGGGTTCCTTTTTCTCCACAACCTCTCCAACAGTTGTTTACTATTAGTTTTAGATATTTTTGTCATTCTAATGGGTGTAAGGTGATATCTTAGTGTAGTTTTGATTTGCATTTCCCTGATGATCAGCAATGATGAACATCTTTTCATGTGCCTATTGGCCATCTGTATATCTTCTTTGGAGAAATATCTGTTCATGTCTCCAGCCCATTTTTTGATCAGGTTGTTTGATTTTTTGTTGTTGAGTTGTGTGAGTTCTTTATATATTATGGATATTAAGCCTTTGTCAGATATATGACTTGCAAATATTTTTTCCCAGTTAGCGGGTTGTGTTTTTGTTTCAATCCTGATTCTTAAGTAAACTCATCTTTATATTTGCGTCTGTTTTGGGAGCCAGGTTGGATTGCCTCCTTTGGAGAAGTTTAACACCTGGGGTGGATCGCTGTCCCTGGGGCACCCATTTGGAGCCACTGGCTGCCGGTTGGTCATGGCAGCTGCCAACAGATTACGGAAGGAAGGAGGCCAGTATGGTTTAGTGGCTGCCTGTGCAGCTGGAGGGCAGGTATGTCACAGCAGGTTCACAGGAGCTGCTCGAAAGTCATTTTCTTTGAAACAAAACAAGCTCATCCAAGAATGTTTGATTTAATTTAGTTTGAAATATTCTTGAGCAATATTTCTGGTGACAGCCAGCCAGAAATAAAGCAGCATATTTTGGTAGGATAGAGAGTACTACTTTGATTCTGATAGTACTTTGGAAGGAAGATGCTATTTAAATCCAAGCTATTGTTTAACTTAAAATAGTGTTTACATTTTTGTTTTTAAAGGTGTATATGCTCATTGTGGAAATACAAAAAGTATATAGGAAAAAATTAGAATCACCTATAATCCCCTCACCAGACACTATTGTTATTAACGTTTTGATATGTTTTCTTCTTTAATAATAAAATTTTATTCATTTATCTAGTCACTGTGAGACCTCAATTATACAATCTCTCCATGAAGAAAACTGCCTTTCTGGAGAACTGAACTATACGTTAATTGGAGAATTACTTTACCTCTGGATAACTTATTGCTGTTTAGCTGGGGGAAATTCTGTAATTCTGGATTTTTCCTATCTGCCTCACTTGCGTTGTGGACACAACTTCCTACCTGCTATAGCATTTCACTCTGGTAATAAAATCCAAAAGGAAGACTGGCTGTAATCTTTTTTTTTTTTTTCTTTTTAACCCTGATGGAAACAGATTTTGTCTTCCTCCAGATTATTGAAATTTTCTGTTGTTGATCAAGATGAACAAATATGTAAAAGCATAAACATCTTGCTTTCAAAAGCCTTTATTTATGGCTTCTCCTCAGAGACTTTGAAGAAACAAAGGATCACTTACTTATAGGTTGGATCATTTTAGACTTCATGATCAAAAGCATTTTTTAATCTGTGTAACTTTGTCCATAGAGAACCGTAGCCACTTAGGACGGGAGCCTCCCTCTGTCTTTCTGTGCCAGGCTTACACGAGGGCGGCAGCTGGTACACAGCACTGTGCATAGTACACGGTCCACACGGGTTAATGTCCTTTGGTTTTGAGCATTTGTTCCCTAATATTTTATCTAGCACATAGAGTATAAAGAACACAGTACTAGATGTTTTTGTGGATGAACAAAGAATACCCAATACCTTTCTTCTAGAAATTTACAATATAGGGAGGTGAGAGGGGATGATGCATCATAGAAACTAGGTTAAACTTGGCGTTGTTTCATCAAGAGCCAAATGAGTGATACAAACCTGATTCAGTCAGAGGAGGAAGCTGTCATTGTGCATCTAGACCAGACGCTTTCAACTTGGGCACCATTAACCTTTTGGGCCAGATAATTCTTTGTTGTAGGGCATTGTGCTGTGTGTTGCAGGATGTTTAGCATGGTGTCTACCCACAAGATACCAGTAACAACACCCCCTTACACACACAGTTGGGACAACCGAAAATATTTCCAGACAATTGTCCTCTCAGGAGGGTGGGGGGCAAAATTGCCCCCCAGTTGAGAACTGCTGATCTAGATCAATATAAAAGATTTTGGAACATGAAAACAATACTTTTTTTTTTTTTAAGATTTTTTATTTTTCCTTTTTCTCCCCAAAGTCCCCCAGTACATAGTTGTATATTTTTAGTTGTGGGTCCTTCCAGTTGTGACATGTGGGACGCTGCCTCAGCATGGCTTGATGAGCAGTGCCACGTCCACGCCCAGGATCCGAACTAGAGAAACCCTGGGCCGCCTAAGCACAGCACGTGAATTTAACCACTCAGCCACGAGGCCGGCCCCAAAAGCGATACCTTTTAAAGAAAGCTGGAGAAGGAGTATTCTGCCTTGTTATGGGCCCTTCTGGCATAACCCCAGTCAAACCTGCCCATCTGTTCTTTTTTGTTTGCATCTGCCTTTCTCCAGGCATTTAACCGTTTGTCCTGCACTGCAGTGTATACTAGATTGAGGATGGAACCATGTACCTACACAGTGTTCAGCTTGGTGCCTTATAAACTATATTGCTTAATAAATATTTGTGGGAGGGGCTGGCCCCATGGCCCAGTGGTTGAGTTCATGTGCTCCACTTCGGCGGCCCAGGGTTCACTGGTTTGAATCCTGGGCACAGACCTAGCACTGCTCATCAAGACATGCTGAGGCAGCGTGCTTTCAAAACCTCAGTTTTCTCATCTAGAAATTCACTTTTTTGGCATTCACTGTATCATATTTATTTTTGTACAGGTAAAAAAATGTTCCCATGGTTTCTCATTTTAATAGCAGGCATTTATGGAGCATCTATGAGGAATCAGACTACTAGACAGACTCTGATGTAGATATGTATACATGTATAGATGCATGTATATAAATATGTGTGTGCACACACACACACACATATATTATGTGCTATCTAATTTAATGCTCACAAAAACTATGAAATAGGTACCGTGAGCCCCATTTCATAGAGGAAATTGAGGTTCAGAATGGCAAATAATTTCCCCAAGATCGCACAGCATTTGAATGGCAGAGCCAGGACCAAACTCCAAAACCTATTCTTTTCTCACTGTTCTCTGCTGTCTTTGTACTGACTGGATTCGTTACCTTTCAATGCTCTAACTGAACTTTTTTTTCTTTACAGGGCCATGCTATGATAGTGGAAGCGTATCCAAAATAACAGATCAGGAAGAGGTGACCTGGAGTTTCTGTGCAACACTCACACTAGGCAATGCCATTTCAATGCATTACTAAGTGACATTCTCTAGTTCCTAGCTCCTCTTAGGAAAACAAAATGTGTGGCCTTCTGTTTGCAATGAAGCCTAGCCAGTGTTCTGCGCTTTCCAGTAATCATGGCTTACTGCTCTTCCAGGGATTTCTTAGTCACCAGAATCTCACACAGTGATATGTTTAAGCAATTGTTTTTGGTCTGTATTTTCATTAAAGACTAAATGAGTTGTTGCAATTTGGAATTATCTTTGTAACATTTGCAAATCGTGCCATTCCTATTTGTGACCTAACAATAAGTGTTTTCTATAAAATACAAACCAATGTGCCTAAATTAACTTAATTATGAGAAGATAATTCAGAATCTCAACATCATTGAAAACTTACAGTAAATGTTTGGCTACGTAAATATCATGTTGGTTAACCTTAATAAAGTGGAGAAGTATTGGAGACCTGTGTGCCTTATTTTTTATTAGAGATACCAGGTGGTTCTCTTGGCTTAGGGGCAGATTTTGCCTTTGTTTGCTCATCTGTAACTTCTCCCCAGTTGAGTCAACCGTGAGGCTGCCAGGAACATGAAGAGGGTCCTGCTGTAGAAGAACCCCTTTTTTTCCCCCTTGTTCGAGTGAAGTAAGTTTATTTCACTGTTTGGAGATGCTGCTGTTCGCCAGGATTTAAATGAAGTGTAAAGAAATTTTTAAATTTTGATCAACAGACTAAAAATTCTCTCCATTTTTTGACAACCAGACTGCGTTAAATCACGTGTATGCTGGTGCTTAGAGGAAGCAAAAGTCTTAATTGTGGCCATTTATGTGAATGTTGCTTAGGTCTCTGAACGTTACCGGCCATCAGAATCATCCTCCAGTTCAGGGACAGATTGGGCAAGGGAGTAGCTGACCTCTTAAAGGGCATTGGACAGACCCAGCATCATTTCCCTGTGATTTCATTGGTAATTTCAACATAATGTGAGTTTTTAATACTGAAAACCAGTATATTTACATACATGTCACAAAAAGCAACTCTAGATAAATTGTTAAATATAAAGCTTAAAAAACTTTAAAATTTAGGGCCAGCCCTGTGGCTGAGTGGTTAAGTTCGCCTGCCCTGCTTCAGCAGCCCAGGGTTTTGCTGGTTCGGATCCTGGGCGCGGACATGGCACCGCTCATCAGGCCATGCTGAGGCAGCGTCCCACATAGCACAACTAGAAGGACCTACAACTAGAATCTACAACTGTGTACTGGGGGGGCTTTGGGGAGAAGAAAGAAAAAAAGGAAGATTGGCAACAGTTGTTAGCTCAGGTGCCAATCTTTTAAAAAAAAAAAAAAAGAAGTTACTATTAAAAAAAAAAAAACTTTAAAATTTAGGAAAAAATACCACTATGACCTTAGATTGGGGAGAGAAAGAAGGGGACTTCTTTTTTATTTTTGATGGGAAAGATTTGCCCTGAGCTAACAACTAACACTTGTTGCCAATCTTCCTGTTTTTTCCCCCTCCGCAAAGCCCCAGTACATAGTTGTAAATCTTTCTAGTTTTGTGTGAGCCACTGCCACAGCACGGCTGCTGACAGATGAGTGGTGTGGTTCTGTGCCCAGGAACCAAAACAGGGCTGCTGAAGTGGAGCATGCCAAACTTTAACCACTAGGCCATCAGGGCTGGCTTGAGACAGGGATTTCTTTTTTTTAAAACTTTTATTGAGATTATGATAGTTTACAACCTTGTGAAATTTCAGTTGTACATTATTGTTTGTCAGTCGTGTTGTAGGGGCACAACTTCACCCTTTGTGCCCACCCCCGACCCCCCTTTCCCCTGGAAGCCACTAATCTGTTCTCTTGAGACAGGCATTTCTTAAACAAGACATTTAAAATGCTAGTCATAAAAGAAAAGATCTATAAATTTGTCTATGACGAAATAAGAACTTGTGTTCTTATTTTGATAGAATGAAAAGACAAGCCAGCCCCTAGAAAAGGGTTCTTTACTCAGTACTGCATTCACTGAAAAAAATATGAATCCAGGGGCCAACTCAATGGCGCAGTGGTTAAGTGCACACGTTCTGCTTCGGCGGCCCAGGGTTCACCGGTTTGGATCTGGGGTGCGGACATGGCACCGCTTGGCACGCCATGCTGTGGTAGGCGTCCCATATATAAAGTAGAGGAAGATGGGCACGGATGTTAGCTCAGGGCCAGGCTTCCTCGGCAAAAAGAGGAGGCTTCACAGCAGTTAGCTCAGGGCTAATCTTCAAAAAAAAAAAAAATATGATATATCTGTATCTTACAAAGGACCCAGAATATATAAGGAATTCTTATAAATAAATAAGAAGAAAGATAACTAAAAAAATGGGCGAAAGATATTAACGGGCATTTTGTAGAAAATAATATACAAATGGGGAATAAACATGAAAAGATGCTCACTAGTAATCAAGACAAACCAAATGAAGACCATGATGAGATACTATTTTATACTCACCAGACTGGTAAACTTGAACAAAACAGAATACTAAGTGTAGATTAGGATGTGGAACAATGGGAACTTACATACACTGCTGGTGAGAATGCAGATTGATACAAGCACTTTGGAAAACAGCCTGGCATTATCTTGTACATTTGAATTTGACACGCAGTCTGTGACCCAGCATTTCCAGTCTGAGGCATATTTCCAAAAAAAACTTGCACACGAGTACCAGGAGACATGTACAAGGGTGTTCATAGCAACATTGCTCTTTAATAACAAAATATTGTAAATAATGTTCATTGACAGGAAAGGTTAAAAAACGAGCAAAACTAAGTACATTTCTAGGATGCCTACATGAGGTAAAAATGTTTCCTAAAACAGTTAAAGGAAGAGAAAAGAGAAATCTTTCTTGCAGAAGAATTCCAAATAGTGTATGTAGCTACTCCATGCTCCAGGAGGTGGAGCACGCCCCTTCCCTGCTTGAGTGTGAGCTGGACTTAGTGACTCACTCCAGTGAATGGATGTGAAAAGGGAAACTAGGCAACCTTACAGTGGAGAAACCTGGCAAACACCAGCTTAACCAAGCAACCAAGGTTAACATCAGTGCTGTCCTGTGACATCACATACCTCCTGGCATGGTGTAATCAGAGGGGCCCTTCACATCAGGGGTATTCTTTCCAAATACCCATAACCCAGTCAAATGGAACATCAGAGAAACCGGGAAATTGAGGGACATCCTACAAAATACTTGACCAGTACTCAAAACTATCAAGGTCATGAAAAATGAGGGACTGAGAAACTGTCAGAGCAGAGGAGGCTAAGGAGACATGACAACTAAATGCAATGTGGCATCCTAGATTGGATTCTGAAATAGGGAAAGGACATTAATGGAAAAACTGGTGAAATCTGAATAAAATGTGGAATTTAGTTAGTAGTTAAAAAAAAGGCCCAGAAATAAACCATCACATATGTGGTCATAGAGCTCATATAATTTTTGACAAGGATGTCAAGACCGTTCAATGGGGAAAGGACAGTCTCTTCAACAAATGGTATTAGGAAAACTGGATATCCACAAGCAAAAGAAGGAAGTTGGGCCCTTACCTTACATCATAACAAAAATTAACTCAAAATGGATTGACCTAAACATAAGAGCTAAAGCTGTAAAACTCTAAGAAAATGGGAAAAGCTACATGATGTTGGATTTGGCAATGATTTCTTAAATATGACACTAAAAGCACAGACAACGAAAGAAAAAATAGATTAAATTGGACTTCATCAAAATTAAAAATTTCTATGCATCGAAGGACACAGAGTGAAAAGGCAACCTATGGAATGGGAGAAAATATTTGCAAGTCATATATCCGATAAGGAGTTAATACTTAGAATAAAGAACTACAGCTCAACAACCAGAAAAACAACCCAACTTAAAAATGGGCAAAGACTTTGAATAGACATTTCTCTAAAGATGACTTACTAATGACCAGTAAGACATGAAAAGATGTTCCGTATCACTAATCATTAGGGAAATGCAAATCAAAACTACAACAGATACCGCTTCACACCCATTAGGATGGCCACTATCAAAAACCCAGAAAATAACAAGTGTTGGTGTGGATGTGGAGTAATTGGAACCCTCATGCACCGTTGGTGGGATTGTAAAATGGTGCAGCTGCTATGGAAAAGAGTATGGCAGTTCCCCTAAAAATTAAAAATAGAATTACCATATAATCCAGCAATTCCACGTCTAGATATATACCCTAAATAATTGAAGAGAGTCTCAAAGAGAGATTTGTACACCCATGTTCACAGCAGCCAATAGGTGGAAGCAACCCAAATGTACATTGATGGGTGAATGGATAAACAAAATGTATATATACATACAATGGAATACTATGCAGCCTTAAAAAGGAAGGCAATCCTATCACATGCTACAACATGGATGAACCTTGAGGACATTATGCTGAGTGAAATAAACCAGTCACAAAAAGACAAATACTGTATGATTCTACTTATTTGAGGTATCTAAAATAGTCAAATTCAGAGACAGAAAGTAAAATGACAGTTGCCGAGAGTTGAGGTGAGAGGGAATGGGGAGTTGCTTATTGGTGTAGAGTTTCAGTTTTGAAAGATGAGTCCTGGAGATTCACAATAATGTGAATGTCCTTAACACTACTGAACTGTACACTTAAAAATGGTTAAAATGGTAAATTTTATGTCTTTCACCACATTTAAAAATAGGGTTTTTTTTTTTTTTTCATAAAGGTGAGGGAAGACCTTGAGAACAGAGGTTACCTCTGCGTGGGGGCAGTGGAACTGGATTGGAGAGGAGCATACAGGTAGCTCCAGCGGTGTTGCTAAAGTTCTAGTTCTGAGGTTGGGTCATTGGCTCACCCAACTTTGCATAAGTCATATACTATTTCAAAACACCCTGTACATGTAAGAGAAGATCGAGTTCTTTTCATTAGCATGACTCCTACAAAAGATCATGATGGCTAGAGATGCCTCCGTCTCATGTAGACCTTGATGTTCATTCTTAGATACCTTAAACTGGTTATACTATTCTTAAAGATCCCAATTTAAGTGTCTATCTTTTCATGTAAAACTGATGGTCTCTGATTTTGAGTGAAAGTTCATGTTCTTCCTACGGTCTACATAGTTCATTCATTCAACAAATACTTATTGAGTGCCTGTTATGTGTTGAGGACTATTCTAGGTGTTAAAGCTACAGCAACCAACGAAAGACAAGCATTCTTACTCTCTTTGCTTCCGTCTTTCCAAAGAGAAGAATCCTAATTCTTCTCAGCCTATCATCTCTCCCATTCTTTCTGAGTTATGCTTATTTTCTTCAAACCTCTCAAATTCCGGTCGTTCTTGAGGAGTGAAAAGCGGTAGCAGGGTCTTCCCGTCTTTCTCAGGTTTTGATGGATGGCTCAGAGGCCATCTGCCTAGATCCTCTGTGGTTTACAGGGATCCCCTGCTATCTGAAAGTTCGCTTTACGCCACTTCTTTTATGAAAGGCCTACTTTAGTACCCGTTTTCACTAACTGAAAGAAATTCTTTTTTCTTTTTAAAGATTGGCACCTGAGGTAACAACTGTTGCCAATCTTTTTTTTTTCCTGCTATTTCTCCCCAGATGCCCCCAGTACATAGTTGCATATTTCAGTTGTGGGTCCTTCTAGTTGTGGCACATGGGATGCCACCTCAGCACGGCCTGAGGAGCGGTGCCATATCTGCGCCCAGGATCCCAAACAGGGGAACCCTGGGCCGCCCAAGAGGAGCATGTGAACTCAACCACTCAGCCACGGGACCGCCCGGGAAAGAAATTCTAAGGGGATTTTTGGTTTTGTGAAAATAGAAGCAGCACCCGACGTGAGGTGTGAGTGGCGCCACCAAGCTCCTTCCCTGGGAACTACACTCAGTGTCTCAGCATCAAGCCGCCATAGCTTTGAGCTGTGCCTGTGGGCATGTGCTTTACCTTGAGTTATTTTGGTAGGTTATTTTTGGGGTCTGAGAATGCTCAAAAGATTTTCCATCTAAATCAATGGTAATTGTTTCTTCGTTTTGGGCCATTTCGGCTCATGAAGGTTTTCATGGCGAGCAGGGAGACCTGTGCTTGGGACTCTGGACTGGGGTATTCTGCTTTTTCAGTGAAGGGGGCCCATTGATTAAGACACAATGGGAGAACGTGAGGATGGAAGGACACAAATAGTAGAAATACTCCTCTGAAAAAATACATTATTGTGAAAGAGAAGCAGCATTTAGATATGTTGGCGATACTCGTAGCTGCAGTGACCTCAGCTAGGAGCCCCTTTTCCCCTGCGTGCTTGAAGGACCGTCAGTGATCAACTAGAATTGATCCCCAAAGCAGAACTCCAAATGGGGGCTTCAAAGCTTCCTCGGGAGCCCCTAATGTAGTCTACCCTTCTGTACAAACCTAAATTCCAAGAGGTATATTGTTTGTGTTTCTTTGCTTGTCAAGTTTCTATTTTTAAATAGGCAAAATGTTCAGGGGAGCTTTTTCAAAATCATTTAATTTTTTTCTAATATAAAAATACATGATCATTTAAAAAAATTCAAACAATATTTATAGACTGAGAAGAAAATGAAACATCGAGTAGAGATACCCACTGTTAGTATTTTGACACCTTTCCTTTTCAAGGCACACATGTTTGAATGGACAGATGGACCAAAACTGCCCAGTATGAAGGTGTTCTGGAACCCCTTTGTTTTACTTAGCTATATAGCCTAGGCATCAGTAGGTCTAGTGAGCTATACATCATCATTTTTGATGACCACATAGCATTCCTTGGTACAGACATATTCTCATTTGTTTTACCAAGAGCCTCTTTCTTGAGGGTGTAAACATAGGAAGGCAGATCCTTGGTACAGGTATCTGTTCACTTGCCTGCTTCTTTCTTTAAGCCATCTTTTTAACAATGGAATTGCTGCTGAATCTCACTTTCTCATATTTACCTCCAGAGCCTTCTTTTTCAGTCCTTTTTTTTTTTTTTAACAGTGAGAGCCAAGTGGACAAAGGCTTAATGTCATTTCATTTATTAATTCCAAAGTATGTTTTTTAGCAGAGCATGCACTGAGTATGTGCAATCATTTGAGAAGGAAAATAAAAAGATACACATCTACAAAAGCATCCTCAGAAAAGGAGTCTCTGCTGCTTTTAAAGTGAAAGTAGATTATTTGAATTAAAAAAATAATTTTTTTAAAGATTTTATTTTTCATTTTTCTCCCCAAAGCCCCCTGGTACATAGTTGTGTATTTTTAGTTGTGGGTCCTTCTAGTTGTGGTATGTGGGATGCTGCTTCAGCATGGCTTGATGAGCAGTGCCATGTCTGCACCCAGGATCTGAACCAGCGAGACCCGGGGCCACCGAAGCGGAGCACACGAACTTAATCACTTGGCCACAGGGCTAGCCAAAAAAAAAAAGAATTTTATAATTAAAAAAAATTAAGACTGTAGGGGCTGGCCTGGTGGTGCAGTGGTTAAGTTCTCACCTTCTGCTTTGGCTGCCCAGAGTTTGCTGGGTCAGATCCGGGGTGTGGACCTACACACCACTTGTCAAGCCATGCTGTGGTAGGCGTCCCACATATAAAGTAGAGGAAGATGGGCACAGACGTTAGCTCAGGGCCAGTCTTTCTCAGCAAAAAAGAGGAGAATTGGCAGCAGATGTTAGCTCAGGGCTAATCTTCCTCCAAAAAAAAAAAATTAAGACTGTAAATATTAACAAAGTGAAAGTGAAGTTGAGACATGACTCTGTTGCTGGGGAAACCAGCAAGGCAAAGTCTTCACTGTTCAGTAGCTGCCTGCCTCCCCTGGGGCTGGAACAAGTACGAGGCATAGAAACATTGCAGTTGTCCTGGTGAGTTGGTATCTTCTATTTGAAAGAATGATTGAATCCCTTTAGAGAAATATTTGGGCTAGTTTATACACAATTAAAATATTCACACAAATCACTAAGTCAAAGTATGGTGTTCATAAGAAAAATGTTTTCAACAGCATGTGGTAGCATATCCATTTTTATTTCAACAGAAAGCATTCCCATTCCATCTTAGAAAAATGCCCATGAATTTTGTAATTAGCAAACACTCATTCATCAGAAGTTTTTCATTTATCTAGTCTTAAAATTTTTCAGAATTCTGTCATCATCCTTTTGTGGATTCTATAAGTTAATTCAGCTAGACGTCTTGGTGTCCTCTAAAGGCTTTTCTTAAATATTTCTTCTCTACATCTAGTCTTAGCTTGATCCTGCCACTTTTGAATATCATTGGTTTTGTCATCTTTTCTCCTTAATTCTTGTCAGTCTGTGGTACTTTTCACTCTACTTTAAAATTTATAACGCATTCTTACAAATGTGCTCATGTCACTTTTTGTATACATGCACATGTCTATGACACTTACATTTTTTGTTGATTTTTTTTAAAGAAAGAGAGACCTATTAATTTCACCTCTTCCTAAACTTTGAAAAGAAACAAACCAAAACTCTGCCCTTCACCTTCAGTGTTTGCAAGATCAGAGTTCCTGTCAGTTAAGGCATCCTTTCTTCGTAACTGTAGAGGAGAAACTATCAGAGAAGAAATAAGCGAATAGTTAAAAGGAAACCATTTTTATCAAATACATCTGTCACATGAACTGCTGATTAGTTAAAAAACTGGTTGAGACAGTTCTCCTTGCAAGTGCTTTGAATTTTGATATCTGTTTTTACAGCAAAGGCAGCTCATTCATCAGGCAGCTTTAGCTAGACGGTTTTCCATGTTCTTCTTGCCTGGATAGGGTAGGGGTGGCGACAGGTGAGCTGCAAGAGAAAGGAGTGTGACTAAGGGAAACAGACGCCTGTCTCTCCGAGGGCTGAGCTCTGGGAAGGGGGAAGGGATCAGAGCATGGGCCAGGGCCCCTCCTGGTGGATTCAGGCATGCGCCCTCAACTCCTTTGGAGGAACAAGGGTTCTCAGGAGCTCCAAAGCTTCTGCCCCGTGAAAAAGCTGGCCCTGAAGCACCGGGCTCTTGAAAGGAGACTTTGCCCCACCTCTGCAGGCTGCCCTCCCTTCTGTACACCAAGCCCACCAACGGCAATTCCTTCAAAGCAAGGGATTTTCAGGATAATTAACCCTTTGATAGTGTGAAAAGGAATTTTCAGAGTGAACTGAGTCAAGGGTTAGTGGTGGTGAAACCCCCTCCAGCTTTCTGGGAAAGCGATAGAAGAGGCTGTGCCATCTCCACCTTCCCCAGCTCATCTGGAAACATCTACCCTGGAAAAGTCTGTTTTCCACCCTTCGGGCTGGGACAGGTCTGTGAGGAGGGGCCTTCTATCCAGAGCTTTTCCAGAAAGCCCTTTGCTATACTCATCCTCACTCCAGCTGCTCACACTGCTCCCGAGAAAACTTAATTCTCTCTCACCTGCCGTTTTCACCTCTCCCTTTGCTGTGTTCCGGGATGTAGGTTTCATCTGGGACCTAGCAAGGGGTGGAAAGGCCCAATTGCAAGGCGATTGTTACTATTGTCAGCTCTCCTTTGCTGGGCCATCTGTAGCTGCCCTCCAGTCATCCTAGTCACTGCTCTCAGCTCCCATGACTCCCATGCGCCCCCAACCTAACTTTCCCTGCAAATGCTAACTGGAGGCGGATTTTCAGATGGAGAAAGCAGGGACGAGAGCGTCACTAGGAATCCGGGGTGTAATCAGGAACCAGGAACCTGATTCTGATGGCTCTGACTGAGCTGCTTTCTCCAGGGTAGGAGAGCTTGCACCTGAAACATACTCATTCTAAAACGCAACCCCAGTCTTCTCCCGGCTTCTAGCTGTGCCCTCCTTCTCTGGGGAAGGCTGTGGAACATCTACTTCTGACCTGCTCTCAGGGGGAGAACTGAGGATTGGAAGCCAGAGACTTACCAGGGAGAGGGTGGAGCTGGGGGCTTGGCTGCGGCAGAAACGTTTGAGTAAAGCCTCTTGCACCTGCAGGAGGGGTAAACGGCAGTTATGCCAGCAAAGTCCTGGCCTTGGCACTGCAAGTCTGGCGGGGGTTAGGCGGGAGGACTCACCTTCTTGTCCACGAGGCAGCCAAACAATAAGATGAAGACGCCCTGAAAAGAGGGACATGGGGATATGTGAGTCATGGAGGAGGGAACCCAACCAAAGTCAACTCATTTCCTCTCCTCTTCCTGCAACCTCTGTCCTCTTGTCTAATTCCCAACCTGGGGCTCTCATCCCAGGTTTTCTGTACATTAGCACTATTTGGCACATAGGATCCACTTGAGGTGCTTTCTTACTGTTATGGTTACAGAGGGGATGAATTTCAAAGGATTGGGTACTGACAATTCTCTGACTTTGCTGTCAAAACCAGATATTATTTTACAGATAAGAAAACCAGCGCTCAGGGGCCAGCCCTTTGGCCAAGTGGTTAAGTTCCTGTGCTCCGCTTCTGCAACCCGAGGTTCACCGCTTCAGATCTGGGGCGTGAACCTAGCACCACTCATCAGGCCATGCTGAGGTGGCGTCTCACATGCCACAACTAGAAGGACCCACAACTGAAAATACACAACTATGTACTGAGGGCTTTGGGGAGAAGAAGGAAAAATAAAATCTTTAAAAAAAAAGAAGAACTAGAATGACCTACAACTAGGATATACAACTATGTACTAGGGCTTTGGGGAAAAAAGAAAGAAAAAAAAAAAAAAAAAAAAAAGAAAGAAAACCAAAGCTCGGGGAGGTTTGTCCAAAGCTGTCTAGTTAGTCAGCAGAGGAACTGGGATTCAACCTAAGCCCTCTAACATTCCCGACACTATGTTTCTTCTGCTCCGCCGTGATGCCTCCTTGAGAAGGGACTGGCAGTGACTTAGACCATCTAAAACGGCAAAAAGCACAACCACCACCTCCTCACCTACCTGGAAGGTGTTGAGAACCGTGAAGATGTAGTGAGGGACTATGGAGACTTCCTCTAACAGAGTGGCCAGGCCCAGCCCCCAGGTCAGGCCGAAGATGGGTGTGAGAATGAGCAGGGCTTTGATCACCCCCCGAAGAGCTTGGCGCTTCTCCACCTGGGGCCCCTCTGACAGCGAAGGTCTCAGCAACTTCAGCACAGCCATGGCTAGCACCAACCCGTTCACGCCCACAATGGTCAGCACTGGCCCCACGAAGGTGTAGAGCCCCACTCCCTTCCTGTCCAACCAGCATTCTTCCTCCCCCAGGTATTGCCCTTGCGGTAGGTAGAGGCCCAAGGCAATAACTGCCAACCCCATTGGGCACAGGTATCCGAGGACCACCATCAGGGAGAGTACTCGGTGCTTGGACAGCTGATGGAAGACAAAGAGCAGCTGGTGGGCCAACATCAGGGACTGAGCCAGCATCCAGAAAAAGGTGGCCAGGTAGAGGAAATGAGAGAGGAAGGCAGTGGCCAGGCAGAGCGGGCTGCGGGGCCCTGGAGGAAGCAAGGCGGCTCCTAAGAAGCACGTGTCTGCGGCCAGCAGGCAGAGCACCGTGTTGAGCAAGGCTGCGTGGCGTAAGTAGGCCACTCTGTTCCGTACCACGACTCTCCACACCAGCCTGTACACGCCCAGGCACACAAGCAGTGCCAGAATGGAGGCTCCCAAGCCCACCTGACCCAGCAGGTCCAGGGTGGGGTTTTTTGGAACCCTGTGTCGGGACATGAGGATGGAGAAGGCAGTGAGGTGCTGGCAGATGCACTGAGTGGTGGGGCTGGCACTGGCTTCCTGTACCTGGCACCCTTCATCCGACCAGCCCCCTTTGCCCTGGAAGAGATTATGGTCCCAGAAGACACAGTGAGAGGTGCCATCTATGTCCCCAAAGTTCATGATGACCTCTCCCTGGTTGAAGGCCTGGCCACCTGCCGTGATGGAGATGACAAGGATCAGACCAGGAGTGGCATAGAGAGAGCCCCCCAGGCCTTGTCCATAATTCGAGGGCAGAAGGTGGTCCAGTTTTTGCAGCACCAAGCTGGTGATACTGATGTTGGTTCTATTATGGCCCAGTGGGGCCAGTGAGTGCCCAAGGATCTGTGCCTGCAGTCGGGACTGAGTGGAGAAGGAGACACTGTAGTCAGAAGGAAATGTGGGTCTGAGGAGCTCAGTTTGCATCTGCACGCTGGGCAAGCTGAAGGAGAAGGGGTGATCCTCCTGGCACAGGCTGCGTGCCAGGGTCTCCACAGCCAGCAGAAGATCTGAGCCCATTGAGGGCTGCTGGGCCTGGGCCAGGGTCCACAGAGAACTGTTGTCCATGTCTAGGACCTTGTCTGTGGTATTCAGGAAAGACTGCAACACACAACAGAGAGGTGAGCCCTAGCTCCTAGGGCCCAAGGCACTGAGCCAGAGCACTGGGAACTGTAGACCCCAAATCCCACCCTTTCAAGTCTAGTGCAAGACCCAAGGTTGGGAGAAAGGAGGAGAAGAAGACAGGCCCATGAAGGAAGACTTTCTAGATGAGAAGAATGGGAAGCTATACAAGTATGTGGTCTCCTGATGCACATCCAGCCCCAACCCTTCTTCCCTGTCCCTTCCTTGGGGCCACCCAGGAAGTTGATTCATTGACCCCTACACATCTATAAAGCTAGGAATGGTGCCCAGTGGTAGAGGGCACAATTTTCTGAAGTAGAGTGCCACATCCATGGCTGTGCACTCACATGCAATATATATTCCCAGACATGAAGAGTGTATAATGTGATTGTCATTTCGGCTGCAACGTAAGGGTCACCAACTGATGCTTATACTGAGAACGGGTTTAGGTGAGTCCAGCAAAGCCAAGTATGTTTGAGTATCTCCATGTAGGTATCTTGTGTGCATGTGGGAGGATTCACGTCATATTGTCATGTCTGTGAGTGCATGAATGCCTCTGAACTCAAGTTTTCACACCCCTTCCTGCCTTCCCTTGACCTCCCATGTGTTCCTGGCATCGGGCCTTCTCCACTTCACTCCATGGCCTTGGAGACTGGTACCCAAGAGGAGAGATGGACCCAGGGAGCAGACACTGGAACTCCAGAAACATCTGCCATCTGACAGCCCATGGTGATGTCAGAGGGACAGAAGTGCCGAGAGGGGAAGAGCTTCCAGCACCAGCAGCCCAGCTGGCTTCTGCTGTGGCTCAGAGATCTCACCTCCAGGGCACTTCGGTTAAGATGTATTCTGGCTTCTGCCACCACCTTGGCCAGGGATCTCATGGTGCCCAGCACTGCCAATAAGTCAGCGGGTGAGCTCAGCACCACCACCTGCTCTGGCAGCTGTGCCAGGATCTCTGGGACCTCCTCAGTAGGCCGGCCCTGGCCTACCTGCAGCCACTGAGACAGACAAGATAGCAGGAGGGGGTGATGGGCGAGTCCTCGTGAGGGAGGGGCCACCTCCTCCCCTTGTCTAGCTCCTTCCTCCCCATACCCACACCCCATCCCAGGGGAGCAGGAAGCAGAGAGGGGAGTGAGACATGTGGAAGGAAATGACACCAACCTTAGTCGGATGGACATTTGATGCTATTAAGGTTTGAAAATAGCACACTCCCCATCATGAGAGTGCTGACCATTCTAAGGCCCCCATACTACTTCCTGGCTCTGCTAGGGCTCCAGTTCAGAGAAGCTGAATAACATTTGGGCTGGGCCTCAGGGAGGAAGAATTCTAATTCCTGACTGAGGAAGGGGTAGGTCATGCAGGGTGAGGCACGTGGGCGGCAGGGCCAGAAAATTTACCCAGGCTTTATGAAGCAAGGCCTGGAGCCTTGGGTCTATACAGCTGCTGTGGATGGGTCCCCAGACCCCGTCAGGCCCACACGGCCTCTTCACCATGTCTGTCTTGTTCACGGGACACGGGGCCTGTGCCACATGGCCAGCCTTGGTGACATTCCAGGCAACAAGTGAGAAATCCTCAGGGCAGGTGGTATTTCCACCTGAAGAATGATATCAGGGAAGGCTCAGCAACCACGATCTAGCCTGGGCCTTTCCTTGGGCAGAAACTTGTGCAGGTTCTGGAGCCTGGCCCTGTTGCCCAGCACAGAGAAATGTCGAGGAGGAGCTCCCAGAGCAAGCAGGTGAGAGGGCGGCCAGCTGCATCCCAAGCCCCACGTACCCTGGATGATGGTGCCAGAGATGAGACCCCTGTGAGGAGTCACTCCTGGGCTCCACAGGTCACAAGCGTACACAGTGTCAGCGGCAGGGCGGTGCTGGCACTGGGATCCTGATGTGTTGAGCAAGGAGACCGAGGGTGAGAAGAGAGAAGGGAACAGCCACTGGGCCAGGAATAGACCTAGAACGCAGTGGACCCAGGGGTGCCATTTCAGTCTTTCTAGCAATTTCAGAGCAGATGACGCAATGGGGAAGAGCTGAGTGGTATGGGGGCATCAAACTACTGAAGGCGGGGCTTAGACTTGGGTGGAGGGCACCCTAGGGGTGTCTAATTAGCTCCGGGACTTGAAGCCACATTTTCCTCATTTGTAAACTGGGGCCAATCATTGAGTGAACCTTACAGAGTGTATTGTGTGAGTTCAAGGAGATTGTATAGATGAGAGAATTTTGCAAAAGTTATCTGCACACATGTAGTTATTGCTGTATCAATAGAATTGGGGTAAAAACAGTTTTGGACTTGGACCCTGAACTCCCAGGTCAAATTGCAGCCTCTGCTTCCTGTGAGCTGGAGAGTTAGTGGCCTGGAGACCAGCTGCCCCCTCTCCCCTGACCCCTGGCAGCCAGCGCCTTTCCATACCTTCGCTGCCCTCTCTGGGGCTCCAGGAAGCCGTGTAGGCTGCGCGTGTGCTGGGGATGCAGCAGCTCAGCTGGAAGCCAGGGGAGGTGGCACAGGCAATGGAGAGCTGGTCTGGAAGCTGAGCCATGTCTGTGGCCTGCAGGGACACCCTGGCAACCTGGTACAGCTCCCACCTGAGTCCCTGGGCCTCAAAGCAGCGCATGTACTCACCTGCAGACACACACTTGCTGCACCTCCCGGCTCCGCTGGCCCCCACCTCTGCCACAGGATCTCTGCTGCTTCCCAAGCCACAGCCTAGTCCACATTTTGGTCCAGACTCTGCTTAATCCCAGCAAGAGAGATCCCCACCCCTAAATGGATTTCTAGAAGGAAGAAGAGATCCAGAGAAGAGGCTTCTGACCCTTTTTTATTAGCCGTAGCCACGAATTCTAAGGTGAACCCTTCTCCCTCCAGGAGATACCCCTCCTGCTCCACCGCCTGCCATTTCAACATCTTGAAGAAAAATACACATCTGTTCTCAGTCAAAATGGACACCATATTTTCAGCATTCTCCCATTATAATTTCTCACATCAGTGGGTCTCTTAGCCTTTGTTTCCCCAGAATGAATAAATGGAAAGATGAAAAGGGAAAAGAAGAGAAGAGAAGAAGGAAGAAGAAGAGAGGGAGGAGCAAGAAGTGGAGATGAGGAGAGAAAAAAGACAGGAAGAAGGGAAGGCGAGGAGAGAGAAGAAGAGAGAGGCCAGGCTGGCTACCTGCCCATTTGTGGGAGATGTTGAAGATGCTGAGCACAGCCTGGCCCTGGCTAGAGGTCAGGGACACATGCATCCCTGGCTGCAGGGGGTAGGGTCTGGGGGTCCTTGGGCGCCACAGGAACCAGTTCAGGTTGGTGGTCTCGTGGCTCATAAGGAGAATCAGGTTTGGCTTGTTGCCAGGCATCCGGGAGCTCAGGCTCCGAGTCCGGGGGACTGCAGGGCGGCAGGAGACAGGAGACAGGAACAGGAACTCATGGCCCTTGAGGCTCCTGAGCTCTCACTCCTTCCCCATCTTCTAAAGTCCCTTCCTCCTCACCCCCTCCCCACCTAGCATTTTTTGTTTTGTTTTGTCCCTGGATGAATGTGGCTTCTAGCCTGGAAGACTCCATCTGTCATTGGGAACCAAGCAGGGAAACTTTTTGGCCTATGACTTCCCCTCCCCCATGGAGGGAACTTTCTGTCCTTGGCTATATGTCTCTGGAGCCCTGTTGTTCATTAATCTCCCTACTCAGGTCCCCAGCTCAGAGCCCATGATCTGCTATGATGGCTGGCCTTTTCTCCCACCCAGAGGACCCACTAGTCTTGGGCCAGCCGGCAGAAATACAGGGATCAGAGAGGAAAAAACCACAGAGAGTGTTTCTTTCACTTGGGGCCATTGGTTTCCAAGTTCTCAAATCTCCTTACCAGGTGGCAGTAACTGGCAGTACCCGGCTTCAGTAGGGCTGAAGACAAGACAGCCACAAGGTTGGTGGTTGTGGGCGGTTTGGCAAGGATGGTGATGGGAGTAGACACTCGTGTTCCACTGGTACCCAGAGAGGCAAGCACAATAGGTACACCCATCGTGGTTGACATTACAGTCTGTGACAGAGGGAAGAGAAATGAGAAGTGGGCAGGCTGTCTGAGAAAGCCAGGTAGGCAGGATAGACAACTGCCTGGTGCCTGAGAGGCTCTAGGCTGGGTATCTGGAACAATCCCAAAGTCACAGGCCCCTCCTTCACACCCACCCATAAGAAACTGCCTCCTTAGCCAGGGTTCAAAGCAGCGGAGGCTGTGCGGGGCATCAGGAGTCGGGATGGACAAGTCCTGGCCCACCCTGGTCTGCCCCTTGGGCCCTCTGTTTAGAAGACGGGGACATGGAGCAGGAAGGGAGGGGTCTGTCTGGTGGGGAGGTGAGGAAGGAGCCAGGCCATGCAGACCCTCCAGGAACTAGGGAGGGGCTCAGAGCATCTCGGGGGAGCTGGCTGCAGGAGGCCTGGGAAGCCCATGTGCCCTCCGCTCCGAGCCCCCTTCCCACACAAGTGGTGTAAGAGCCACTGAGACGCAAGGATCAGTAGAATTTCCCCTACCTGTTGTTAGGCTAAGGCCCAGGAGGGATCTTGGGGAAGAGGCAGGCGAGGCAGTGGGGAAAGTCTGGGTCCTGGAGAGTGCTGCTGGCCACGTCTCATTTGAAAAGTCCAGCTGTACATAGACCGAGACCAGGACTGATTCTACAGGAGCAGAGGGGACAGCTGGAGAGGAGAGGCAGCGAGGCCATGGGCCGGTCCCCTTTTGCCTCCCACACCTAGCTGGTCACTGCCAGGAACCTGGAGCAGAATGCCCCGTCCCCCACAGCCTACCCAGGCACAGACAGGGCTCAGGAAGGTAATAACTCTCCTAGCTGTGGAGCATTCAGACACACTGCTTCATGTCACCCTCCCAACAACCCTGTTTTATAGATGAGGCTCTCAAAGACGAATGATCTTCTCAAGGCCTCACAGCTCCAGAACTGGTGCATGGACCTGCCTGACCAGAGCCAGATCCAGTCCTCTCTCTTTACTGCTCCCACCTCGCTGTGGTCTCTCCCAGTCTTTTCTTTCTGCCCCTCCCTCCTCCTCCTGTCCATCTACTCACCACCTGCTTCACTCTCTTGGTCCAGTTGCTGCCCAGACACCCCTCCTGCCTGACTCTGTCCCTGGAACAGAGCGCAGAGGAGAGACCTCTGAGGAGAGGCTGACCCTGGCTTTCCCCCAGGGACGCCCTCTTCCTCAAGCAGCTCAGGCCCAGTCTGGCTAACCCGGACTGACTCATTCTCTTTGAAGTTCCTCTTTTTACCTGGAGTTAAGGGGGCACATCATGAGGGGAAAGCAGGCTTCCGGCAGGAGGTGCCAGGGGTGCAAGCCAGGGCTGCAAATCCCACCTGAACCCAGAACCAGGCACACCCTGGAAAGTCAACATGCTTTGCTTAATTCCTTCCTGAATTTACCTGTCCCTGGGCCTCTAGGGTAATTGAAATGGCTGGGCCTGGAGCTCCAGCAGGGAGAGCTGGGCAGAGCTGGGTGGGGAACAGAGGCTTGGGGACTGTATTCCCTCAATAGGACTTGCCACGAGGGTGAGCAGAAGGCAGCATCTTCCCTTAGTCTCTGGTTCCTGTAAATTATTTCCTCACCAACTCCTTCCTCTCTCAAAATTGCATGTGTGTGTGGATATCTGTCTAAAAACAGATATTGATATTGATAAGGATATTGATAGAGATAGAGCTATTCACTTAGGAGAAAAGAGAGATCAGAAAGTACTAATCTAGACTCAGCTGCCTTTCCTCAGAATCTCTCCTGTCCTCAAGACCAATGGTTCCCAAATCTGGAAAGTTTTTCTTCTCATTTTTAAACTGCAAGCTTGATCAGAAGAGCCATTATCCAAAGTGCAGAAGGTATCATTGGAGCTCACAGGGACTCAAATAAACAAAGCCATCCCCACACCCTGGAAAATAAGACTGAATTCTCAGAAATCCTGTAACACTAGTCTCCTTCCTTTGTACATTACCTCCTCTCCCGCCAGCCCTTTCCCCTCCTCCTGTCCTTTCATCCCACATCTTGCTGCCCCTCACACCCAGAGGCCCTGACCACCAGCTCTGCAGACCGTCCCTGGGTCCTCACCGCAGGCTTAACTCACAGGTTGAGATGCTCTGGTGCCTGGTGATCCCACCAAGGGGAGAGTCACGGCCAGGAGTAGCACGGGGGCAGCCAAACCGACCATGGCCAGCGAAGCAGTCCTCAGGAGTCCTCCTGCTGTGGCATGATGCAAATTCCCTCAGAGAGGAGCTGGTAGGGCCGTGCCCACGTGCACAGATGGGATGGGAGGGCGGGGTGGGAGGGAGCCAGGGCCGAATTTAGAGGAAGTGCTGCAGCCCGTGACCAATGGGCATCCTGCCCCAGTGAGGCCTCCTGCCCCAATGAGAGGAGTCTGCCCAGGGTCCCCCTGGGGTCCAGACAAGGACTCAGAGAGCAGGAGAGGACTTATGGGTCCTAGGTCACAACTGGCAATATGTTGATAAACCAGGTTTTGTCATGTCTACAAGGATCTGGATTATTCAAGAACTCCCGGGAAGCTGGATCATCAGAGTCAAGGTTAGAAAAGACAAACATTAGAGCTAATTGTTATCCTAAAATAATTTCCAGATCAGCTCGAGTCTTAAATGTAACGAAGAATCTGGGAAAATGCCAGGAGAAATTATCAAAGAATTTCACAAAATAATTTTGAAGTGAGGAAGTTTTTTCTAAGCAAGACACAAAACCCAGAAGCCACAAAGAAAATAAATCAGGCTGTCTAAGAAGTTTTAAATTTGGGATGAAAAGAATGTTAGAGTAAAAAGGCAAAAGACAACATATTTGGAGGAATATGATTGAACACAGGCTAACCTTAAGAATTTTTTATCTTACCATCAGTAAGATAGAAAATGGGGAAAAAATAGGAACAGGCAGTTTACTGAAAAAGAAATTTCATAGTTTGGTAAACATATAGAAACATCCAACATCAGATATAAGAAATGCAAACTGAGAGGCCGGCTCAGTGGTGCAGCAGTTAAGAGCGTGCATTCCGCTTCTCGGTGGCCCGGGGTTCGCCTGTTCAGATCCCAGGTGTGGACATGGCACTACTTGGCATGCCATGTTGTGGCAGGCATCCCAGATATAAAGTAGAGGAAGTTGGGCATGGATGCTAGCTCAGGGCCAGTCTTCCTCAGCAAAAAGAGGAGGATTGGCAGCAGATGTTAGCTCAGGGCTAATCTTCCTAAAAAAAAAGAAAGAAAGAAATACAAATTGAAATGCACTTGAAATAAAAAAATTCTCCATCACCTACTAGTTATCAAAAGACAAGATAGTGATTATATTCAGGGTTGGCAAAACTGTACATGTGTACAAAAATACGTGTATAAGGATTTCAAGGCAGAATTGTTTGTGATAGCAAATGAGTTAAACAACCAAAATGTCCATTCAAAAGGGATAGGTTAAGTAAATTATGGGATTTCCAAACAACAGAACATTGTTGAAGAAGAACAGAAGTGAAGTAGCTCTATTTTGGAATGAACCCCAATATATATGGTGACATTTAAAGTGTATATTATGCTCCCCTTTATGTAAGAAAGGAAATCAATATTAGATTCTTGTGCTTTTTATTCCTAGAATATTTCTGGAAGAATACATCAGAAACTTGGCAATTGTTGTTGCTTCTGGGGAAGAGGATTAAGGGTCTGGATGGATCTGTGCACCATTTGATATATATATTTTCTAATCATAGGCATTTCTTTTTTTTTTTTGGCTGAGGAAGATTCACCCTGAGCTAACAACTGTGTCAATCTTCCTCTATTTTGTATGCAGGTCACTGCCACACCATGGCTGCTGATGAGTGGTGTAGGTCTACACCCAGGATCTGAATCCAGGCCATGGAAACAGAGTGTGCAGAACTTAACAACTAGGCCACAGGGTCAGCCCTAGGCACGTATTTTTTAATTAAAAAAAGAAAGAGTTGACTTAAATTAGCATGCACACACAAAGTACTAGGGTAGAAATCTAGCCCCAACACATTTCCACTCCCACCATCACCTCAAATGCTCCATAGCTAGGATTGCTGCTGAAGGAACAGAGACACATAGAGCAAATACATGCATGAGAGCAAAGAGTTCTGTAAATAATTGATTTCAGAAAACATGAAAATGATGAAGAATCAGGTTTGAGAACCAGAGAGTGAAAACACAAGTGCTCGAAGCAGGACGCCATCAGCATGATGGAAACTGTCTACCATGGCTGCAGGTGGCCTCAGATGGACTGGGGGAATATGGGACACCAATAGCATCCGCCACAGTCACCAAAGGGAGTCAGTCAAGCACCAAGTGGTCCTGGACAATGCTCAACAGGGTCTCTCGAAGACCAGGAATGACGGAAGAGAGAGGTGGAATGGAGACCCATGGAGGAGTGGCCGCTTCAGTGTCCGGTGGAGACTCAGCAATGGTAGCCTCCAGTTAGGAGAGGCAAAGACAAAGCGCATGGAGAGAAGATGCTCCATCTAGAGGAGGTAACAATGAAGAACAAGTGACTCAGAGGACATTAGAAAGTTGATGGAGCTGGAGAGACTCCCCAGGATCCTACCCCCAAACATACTTTTCCCTAATTGATACCCAACTCATCTTAACCAGTTCAAACTCATAACTAGAATTGAGAGTAACAAGGAAGACAGTGACATAATCCTGTTCGGTTAAAGCTGAGGTGTCCAAGGTGTGTAAAACTATTAACAGAACTAAGGAAGTGAACTTTTTTTATAATAAGTTTTAAACTGTTCTTGTAATTTTAGAGAAGTTTGAAACATTTTTGCATGTACAAAAAAAAGCCTAGGGAAAGACTGGAAGGAAATGCGACAGACTCTACAAGTGTCTGTTGGGGTTACCTCAGTATTCCCCAGGGCCTAGTACCCGCGCACCAGAGGCCTTAAGTAATATTTGTATTCAGTGAATCAATAAATAAACGAAACACACGAAGACATTAACAGTGGTTGTAACTAAATGGTAGGATTTGGTGTGTTTTTCTACTTTTCTGTAGTTTTCAATTTTGCATTTTATAATGGAAAAAAATCTTCAAAAAAATATCAAATCTCACAGTCTCTATCTATGTCTTTCTTATGGACCAACCAGGTTCAGAGCCTTCAGATTTGCCCAGACATCACCAGCTGTCAGGAAGCACCCACGACTGAATCCAGTCTTAGGCCTAGGGCAGGGTTCAGACAAACAGATACTTATTGCTGCCACCTACTTACTCTCAAGTCCAAGGTCAACCATAAAGCTCTTGGCCTTTGTCCCTCCATAGACAGAATGATATTTGAAACCAGTAAGTTTTCACCCCTGCCGGCAGCTTCTCTGGGCTCCCAGGTTGCACCCTAGGCAAAGAAAGTTCCTTGCCATTCCTTTGTCCTTTGAGCCCTCTAGGCCATGTCAATGGGGTCTTCCATAACAAATGTTTGTGATCCAGGCTTCTCTTATCTGTAACCAAACAGGTTATCTTACAACCTCCTTTACTATGTAAACTACTAACAGGTTACTAAAGAATAAAGATAGCTTAGACCTTTATCCCATATGAATCCTCGCTTCTTATTCTCTTTCCACCCGACATCATTAAACTTAACCACTATGCCACCAGCCAGGCCCCTGACATCAAAAATTTTTAAGTGGAATAAAATGATTCAGAAAGAGTAGTGAGAATTTCAATCTCCTACGATTTAAGCATTTAACTTTGGATCCTAGAATGAGATCCCATATTTGATGTCTGGGATAGTACAAACCCTGCTTTAGCATTTGTGTTAAAGTACTTGCTCAAAGGCACAACTTAGAGAGGCTGAAGAAACAGAATTTCTGATGCTATCTTTGATCTCTACAAGATGTGGGGGCTTCTGGGAAGTTTTACACTGACCTTTTTTTGTGAATAAATCTATTGGGAAAACCAGGACATTAGAGTGAAGCAGAATTTTTTCTTCTAGAGATAAAATAATTTCAAATCCTCTGAGGGACCTCCCTGATTTTAATGTATAATTCAGGCTATCAAAATCTTAATAAACTTCAGCATCTGTTAGGTACCATTCGCTATCTATTTAGACCCATCTATGAAAATCAATTTCATAATTTGGAGGTGAAGATGGCCTTCCTGAGCAAGAAATGAAATCCTGAAACCATACAGGACAAGATGACTGATTTGAGTACAGAAAATATGAGATGTCTTACACAAATCACAAACGGCCACAAGATGGTAATATTACTCCATGAAAGAACAACTACGCGTGACCAACTATGCATTAAGGTTTGAGAAGGGGTAAACAATGGAAAAGCAGACATAGGAGTCAGACAGCTGGAGATCAAAATCAGCTTCATTACTGGAAAAGCTGAGCGGGAGAAGGTGGCTTGGATCTGGGCCAGATGCACTTCCCAATACATCCTCCTTGAACTGAATTTACTTACCCAGCCACTGACAGCCAGGCTTCTCCAGGTCTCCCTTGTGGGGAAGGGGGAGCAGAAAATGAGTCTGGAGGATTGGCCCCTCCAAAGGAAGGAGCACCGAGACCTTATTCTCTATGTCTTACCTCTCAGATAAGTCACTTTTTGCTCAGGGAAATGGGAGAGGGAACAGAAACTCTATCCTTCTGGGGAGTGGAAGGTCCCTCCCCTTTGTGGAAATGTGAGAAGGAAGGCATAAGCATTTCTTGCCAACACCATGCAATACTGATTATAACAAAATTTATTTCAATATTCTAGTGAGAGAGAAAACCAAAAACCTGCATTTAATTAGACAAATATACAAATAAGTAGATTTTCATAAAGTCAGTAACCTAGAAAATATGTTTGAACACCCTGTTAGAAGCCCTAGAGAAATGTGTGCCAAAGACTAAAAATAGTAGGTACTTGTAGTGGGAACCTATTGTTGCTGTTTATATTCCATTTATTTTCTGACTCACTTCCTAGAATTACCTTCTACCCATAATCACAGGTTTGCCATGAAAGTCATCAATTTATACAAGGTCACACTGCCCCCTGACTACAGCACTACAGTCCCTGGGTACACATCTAACACCATCTTGGAGCAATTTCTCTCTTCTGGGGTAATTTTGGAACTGGGACCTACTGAGACCCTGATGTTGGACTTGCAACATGTAAAACTCAGCAGCTCTTGGTTTTCTGTTGTGTGCACTGGAAAATAGCCTGAGTTCAAAGGAAGAGTGAAGCTAATGTGTAGACAGCAACAGAGACAAACAGGAGGACAGTTCATCGTTTGAACTTTAATTTATTCCTGCTGCCCATTTGCACTCCCGATCTTGAATTCCATCAGAGACCTCAACTTCTTTGAATTATTTCCCTTTTGGCTTGAGCTAGTTAGAGCAGGTTTCTGTTATTTGCAGCTAAGGAAATGTGTATTGACATATCCTCAGAAAAGCCAGGAAGCTGTGGATAGTGAAAAAGTGGTCATTATATTAAGATATGGGATTAAAGAGCCTTGTGATTTAAGACAGTCACTTCATCTTTCTAGACCTCACTTTGCACATGAATAAAATGGAGTTAAATTAGATGATTTTTGCAGTGCTTTAAAAATGTTCCCAGGGGGCCAGCCCGTGGCCGAGTGGTTCAGTTCGAGCGCTCTGCTTCGGCAGCCCAGGGTTTCACCAGTTCAGATCCTGGGTGCGGACATGGCACTGCTCACTGGGCCATGCTGAGGTGGCGTCCTACATGCCACAGCTAGAAGGACCCACAACTAAAAATACACAACTATGTACTGGGGGGGCTTTGGGGAGGAAAACAAAAAATCTTAAAAAAAAAAATGTTCCAGAGGGCTGGCCTGGTGGCAGAGTGGTTAAGCTCACACACTCCACTTTGGCGGCCTGGGGTTTGCTAGTTCCCATCCTGCGTGCAGACCTACACACCACTCATCAAGCCATGCTGTGGTGGCATCTCACAAGGAGCAAATAGAATGACCACAACTAGGATATACAACTATGTGCTGGGGCTTTGGGGAGAAAAAACAAAAGGAAAGGAAGATCAGAAACAGATGTTAGCCTAGAACCAGTCTTCCTCACACACACACAAAATAAATAATTAAAAATGTTCCACTTCTGGGGCTGGCCTGGTGGCACAGCAGTTAAGTGCTTACATCCGGCTTTGGCGGCCCGGGGTTCACCGGTTCAGATCCCAGGTGTGGACATGGCACCACTTGGCAGGCCATGCTGTGGTAGGCATCCCACATATAAAGTAGAGGAAGATGGGCACAGATGTTAGTTCAGGGCCAGTCTTCCTCAGCAAAAAGAGGAGGATTGGCAGCAGTTTGCTCAGGGCTAATCTTCCTCAAAAAACAAAAAAAAGTTCCACTTCCCTCTGGGCTTCATGGTTTCTGATGCAAAATCCACAGTCATTGGACTCATTGTTTCCCCTCTAAGTAATGCATCATTTTTTCTTGGCTGCTTTGAAGGTTTTTTGTTTGTCTTTAACAGTAATGATGTGTCATGATATGGGCTTTCTTTAGACATATCCTGTTTTGGATTAACTGAGATTTTTGCATCTGTAAATTTATGTCTTCCATCAAATCTGAGCATTTCAGCCACTATTTCTTCAAGTATTTTTTTCTGTACCACATTCTTTCTCCTCTCTTTCTTGCCACAATGTTAGTAAAACAATGTTAGACACAATGTTAGGCACAGTGTTAACGACACAAATGTTAAACATTTTTTGTATTTTCCTATGGAACTCCTGTGGCTTTGTTCAGTTTTTCAATCTTTTCTCTCTCTGTTGTTCACAACAGATGCAATTAAATTAAGGATCTTGAGATAGAGAGATTACCCTGGATTATCTGGGTGGGTCCAATGTAATCACAGGGGTCCTTATAAAAGGGAGACAGGAATGTGAGAGACAAAAAAAGATCTACAGCAGAAACAGATGTTGGAGTGACGTGCTTTGAAGATGGAGGAAGGGGCCATGAGCCAAGGAATGCAGGCAGCCTCTAGAAGCTGGAAAAGGCAAGGAAATAGATTTTTCCCTGGAGTCTCCAGAAGAAACGTGGCCTGGCTGACATCTTGATTTTTACCCTATAAGACTCATTTCAGACTTCTGACCCTCAGCACTGTAAGACACTACATTTGTTTTGTTTTAAGCCACCATATTTGTAGTAATTTGTTACAGTAGCAATAGGAAACTAATACATTAGAGACAATGCAGTAATTTAAAAATTTTTGGTTTCTGTATTTTTTTCATTTCTAAATTTCTTTTTGGTTCTTTATATTTTTCATTTCTTTGCTGAGACTTTCCATCTTTCCAAGAGTGTTCATACTTACTATGACACTTTTATAACAATTGCTTTAATGTCTTATGCTGATAATTCCAATATCTGTGTCACTTCAGCATCAGTGTCTGTTGATTGTTCTTTCCCATGCGAACTGAGATTTCATGGTTCTTCATCTGCCAAGTCGTTTTGGATTGCATTCTGCACATTTGAATATCATGTGATGAGGCTATGGATCTAGTTTAAATCCTATGGAAAATGTTAATATTTCTGTGTTAGCAGGCAATTGACCTGATTTGGTTCAGGTCACAAATTCTGACCAACTTACCGTGGAGTGTGTTTTCAACATTAGTGCTCTTTTCAAAGTCATTGCAATGCTATTTACATCTACAGCACATATGTACCACCCAGCGGCCAGTCTGGGACCTGGATGATGGTCTCTCTCTTAATGCAGTCCTAAGTCTGCGGTATGCTGTTTGGGTCAGATCCATGCAAGGACAACTGCAAGATGATCCCAGGAGTTCATAAAACCTGTGGGGTCTTCTTCCTGAACTCCTTATCTCTCAAGTTACTCAAGTTTCCCTGAAATAATACTCTTGTCAAAGTAGCATACACATAGCACTCTTATACCTGTCTTTACTACACGTGTTTTTAAACACATCCGTAAGTGCATTATACAATGTTTGTTACACCTATTCCCTTAAATAACACTCTTCTCAAGTAGCATACACATAGCACTCTTATAACCATCTTTATTACATGTGTTTTTAAACAATTCTCTAAGGGAATTACAAAATGGCAATCACACTCATTCCCTTAAAACACTGTTCTCTTTGTAGCAAGTGGATAGCACTCATAATCATCGTTATTATAAGTTTTTTTTGAAACACTTCTCTAAATGCATTACAGAAGAGCTAAGAATATTTTCAAGTATTCTTAGAACACTCACATTAATCCTTTTTAAAATACCCTTTACACGATAAAATCCAGCCTCCTCAAGTCTAACTGGCATAAGGAGAGAGGTAGAAGATATCTGATGAGTCACAATGGCCAAAGGGAAGTCAATGGATCATACCATATACAGGTCAAATAAAAATGAGGGTGGGTACCACTCTCGCTCCTTAAATCTGGGGTGGAATCAATGTGGACCCTTATCTCAGAGCTAAAAAATAAATCCCACCAAACAGGCGTTTGCATTCAATTAAGACGCCACTGTGTTTGGGCAACACCACATGTATTTTTAATACCTACATTAAAAATATAAAAGCAGGGGCCAGGCCCATGGCTGAGTGGTTAAGTTCGCGTGTTCCGCTGCGGCGGCCCAGGGTTTCTCTGGTTCGGATCCTGGGCGTGGACACGGTACCACTCATCAGGCCACGTTGAGGCAGCATCCTACATACTACACCTAGAGGGACCCACAACTAAAAAAAACTATACACAACTATATACTGAGGGGATTTGGGGAGAAAAAGCAGAAAGAAAAAAAAAGATTGGCAAAAGTTGTTAGCTCAGGTGCCAATCTTTAAAGAAAAAAATATACATAAAAGCAAGCAAATAAACAACTTATAAAAAAATATCTTATTCAACATAGTACTGGAGGTTTTGGCCAGAGCAACTAGGCAAGAGAAAGGAATAAAAGGCATCCAAATAGGGAGGGAAGAAGTGAAACTCTCACTGTTTGCAGATGACATGATCTTATACACAGAAAACCTTAAAGAATCCATCAGAAAACTATTAGGAATAATTAATAATTATAGTAAAGTTGCAGGGTACACAATCAACTTACAACAATCAGTTGCATTTCTATACTCTAATAATGAACTTAAAGAATGAGGACTCAAGAATACAATTCCAGTTAGAATCACCACAAACAGAACAAAATATCTGGGAATAAATTTAACCAAGGAGGTGAAGGACTTATACAATGAAAACTATAAGACATTATTGAAAGAAATAGATGATGAAATAAAGAAATGGAAAGAGATTCCATGCTTATGAATCAGAAGGATAAACATAGTTACAATGTCCATACTACCCAAAGCAATCTACAGATTCAATGCAATCCCAATCAGAATCCCAATGACATTCTTCACAGAAATAGAACGAAGAATCCTAAAATTCATTTGGGGCAACCAAAGACCCCGAATAGCTAAAGCAATCCTGAGAAAAAAGAACAAAGGTGGAGGCATCACAATCCCTGACTTCAAAATGTACTACAAAGCCATAGTGACCAAAATGGCATGGTACTGGTAGAAAAACAGGCACACAGACCAATGCAACAGAACTGAAAGCCCAGAAATAAAACCACACATCTCCGGACAGCTGATCTTCCACAAAGGTGCCAAGAACTTATAATGGAGAAAAGACAGTCTCTTCAATAAATGGTGTTGGGAAATCTGGACAGCCACATGCAAAAGAAAGAAAGTAGACCATTATCTCACTCCATACACAAAAATAAACTCAAAATGGATCAAAGACTGGAAGATAAGTCCTGAAACCATAAAACTCCTGGAAGATAATATAAGTAGTACAGCAAACTTAAAAGTCTCTTTTTGAATACCATGTTTTCTCAGAAAGAGAAACAAAAGAAAAAATAAACAAGTGGGATTTAATCAGACTAAAGAGCTTCTGTAAGGCAAAAGAAACTAGGATCAAAACAAAAAGACAACCCACCAATTGGGAGAAAATATTTGCAAATCATATATCTGTTAATCTCCATAATATATGTAAGAGGTTAATCTCCATAATATATACAAGGGGTTAATCTCCATAACATATAAGGAACTTACACAACTGAACAACAAAAAAACAAACAGCCCAATCAAAAAATGGGCAGAGGGGTCTCACCTGGTGGCACAGTGGTTAAGTTCCAATGTTCTGCTTCGGCATCCCAGCGTTCGCTGGTTTGAATCCCGGGTGTGGACCTATGCACTGCTTGTCAAGCCATGCTGCAGTGGGAATCCCACATATAAAGCGGAGTAAAATGGGCACGGATGTCAGCTCAGGGCTAATCTTCCTCAAAAAAAAAAATAGGCAGAGGATATGAAAAGAAGATATACAGACGGCCAATAAGCACATGAAAAGATGTTCAACATCACTAGTCATCAGGGAAATGCAAATCAAAACTACACTAAGATACCACTTAACAGCTATAATCACTAAGACTAAAAATAACAAATGTTGGAGAAGGTGTGGAGAAAAGGGAGCCCTCATACACTGCTGGTGGGAATGCAAGCTGGTGCAGCCACTATAGGAAACAGTATGGAGATTCCTCAAAAAACTAAAAATAGAATGACCATATGACCCAGCTATCCCACTACTGTGTATCTATCCAAACACCTTGAAATCAACAATCCAAAGTAACATGTGTACCCCTATGTTCATTACAGCACTATTCACAATAGCCAAGACATGGAAGCAATCCAAGTGCCCATCGACCGATGATTGGATAAAGATGTGGTGTATATATATATATATATATATATATATATATGCACAATGGAATACTACTCAGCCATAAAAAAGACAAATCCATCCCATTTGCAACAACATGGATGGACCTGGAGGGTATTATGCTAAGCAAAATAAGCCAGACTAAGAAAGACAAACACCATGTGATTTCACTCATATGTGGAATATAAATAAACACATGGACAAAGAAAACAGTTCAGTGGTTACCAGGGGAAGGGGGGTGGGGGAGGGGCACAGGGGGTGAAGGGGAGCATGTATATGGTGATGGACAAGAAATAATGTACAACTAAAATTTCACAAAGATGTAAACTATTATGAACTCAATAAAAAAATACAAAAAAAAAAGCGACTTTGATTTTAGATTATCACAGCAATGCAGGCTTGTTGAAAAAATTAAAGCAATTGATGGGCTGGCCCGGTGGTGCAGTGGGTAAGTTCGCAAGTTCCGCTTCTCTGAGGCTGGGGTTTGCCGGTTCGGATCCTGGGTGTGGACATGGCACCGCTTGGCAAAAAGTCATGCTGTGGTAGGCATCCCACATATAAAGTAGAGGAAGATAGGCCTGGATGTTAGCTCAAGGGCCAGTCTTCCTCAGCAAAAAGAGGATTGGCAGTAGTTAGCTCAGGGTTAATCTTCCTAAAAAAAAAAAAATCATTAAAAAAAATTAAAGCGGTTGAGAAATGTGTAATTTAGAAACTGAAAGTACTTATGGCTCCCTTTCTGGTCATAAAACGAACCAAACTATATATTTTGCTTTTGAGTTGTTTACTTAAAAGGTGTTATGTTTCCTCTTCTTTTTCTTTGAGGACAATTAGCCCTGAGCTAACTGCTGCCAATCCTCCTCTTTTTGCTGAGGAAGACTGGCCCTGAGCTAACATCCGTGCCCATCTTCCTCTGCTTTATATGTGGGACGCCTACCACAGCATGGCTTGCCAAGCGATGCCATGTCTGCACCTGGGATCCGAACCGGCGAGCCCCTGGCCACCGAGAATCGGAACGTGAGAACTTAACCGCTGTGCCACCTGGCTGGCCACCCGTTCTTATTTTTAAAAACGAAATGACCACAAATTTTCATATTGCTCTCATACACACAAAAGAAATACACAAAGAAGTTGTTTTTCACTTGAATGTGGTTCTCAGGTTTTTTTTTTTCTTGGGAGTCTGTGAATTAGAAAAAAATTTTAGAAAGGAAATTTATTCAGGAATGACCCAAGAAGCAGAAATGACCTACTGTCCATCAGTAGTTGAATAGATTAGCAAACTGTAGATAGTCTTACAATATGCTACCATACTTTAAAACTATGCAGAAATAAACTGAATGAACTAGATCTATATGTATTGATATGGATCAACCTCAAAACAACGTCAAGTGTAAAAAATGCTGTAAGAGGTTAGGAACAGTGGGATCCCATTTAAATACACGTGTGGGTGCACAAAATAATACTGTATTGAATCTGGATATGAACATCTGTAATAAAAGTGTAAAAATATGAATAGGAATGATAAACAACAACTTCAAGATAGCAGTTAACTCTGGGGAAAAAAGGGAAAGCAATGGTGAGGAGCTGGAGCTTTAGCTGAAGAAAACAAACAAGAGCTCTGAAGCAGTATGGCAAAAGATTAACATCTGTTAATTCCTGCTGGTGGTATGTGGATATCAACTACATTGCTTCCTACATGTTATTGTTAAAACGGATAATGATGATGCTGAAGAGGGGGATGAGGAAACTTTCCTGGTCTTGACCGTTAGGAGAGCAATTGATTTATCCTCATGCTTTTTCCGCTAGAAGATAAATTTATGGATGTAATATATAGTATGTCTTTATAAGTGCACAGATGCCTTCTTTTTTTCTTCCAGTTTGAATCATTTTAATATTTAAAAACAAAAAGTGAGCGCTGACTTTTTTTCTATTATTTTTTAACGCACATAGAGCTCTAACAGCCAAAATGCACAGAGGAAATGAGCCCCCGCTCTGTCCCCTGCAGTCCATCCTGTGGTTGACGCTGCTGTGGGCCCTTTCTCCTCTCCGACACACAGAGGAGTTCACACTGGCCGCTTTCCGCTACCGCTGCAACGCGTTTGGTCTATTTCATAATGCGTGCATGTCCCTCCCCAGCATCTCCATTCTAAAATAAAATCCAAACAGTCATTCAGGGCAGGGGTACATCCCGCCCACTGGCATCGGTTTCTACCCGACAATGGGATAGTGAGGGGAATCTTCCAGGCAGGAGCAATTTAGTGAAGGGGGTGTGGAGGCCAGAGCTGGAGTCACCGTCTGCATTGCTGACTCTGGTATCAGAGCGAGGACAGGAGATGAGGGTCAGGACAGCGTGGAGAGGACACAGGAGGGACTCTGAGATAAAGTTGGGAGAGTTCTAGGGGCCCGCTCCGTGGCCGAGTGGTTAAGTTTGCGAGCTCCGCTGCGGCGGCCCAGGGTTCGGATCCTGGGTGCCGACATGGCACCGCTCGTTAGGCCACATGGCACCGCTCGTCAGGCCACGTTGAGGTGGGGTCTCATATCCCACAACTGGAAGGACCTGCAGCTAAGACATACAGCCGTGTACGGGGGGGTGGGGGGGGGAGGTTTGGGGAGATAAAGCAGAAAAAAAAAAAAGATTGGCAACAGCTGTGAGCCCAGGTGCCAATCTTTAAGAAAATAAAAAATAAAAAATAAAAAAATAAAGTTGGGAGAGTTCTCTTCACCAGGTTTAGGTAGATCAATATGACAAAATTTAAAATAATCCAAATAATCAGCAATTCAAACAATACTGAATTTCAAATTTTTCCCACCAAGACAGCTCAAAAAGAGCAGTAACTATCTGGATCTTTCCAGGAAGTGAAGGTGGAGCACCTGGCGTGCCTCCCGAAGGCCCTGTGTTGTGCCCTAGAAGCATCTGCACTGTTGCAGTAACCGCTGTTGTTGCCTTTGCAGCTTTTCATTCTGGAAGACGACAGGAAGAGCCAGGGTCGTAAAGGAAGTGGCTGAAACCCACAAGGCTGTTCTGGAAAACCTGCACATTTTTTGAGCCTCAAACAGGGAGAGATCAAAAGTGGCTCTGGGGGCCGGCTGGTGGCGCAGTGGTTAAGTTTGCAAGTTCTGCTTCAGCGGCCCAGGGTTCGCTGGTTCCCATCCTGGGTGCAGACATGGCACCACTTGGGAAGCCATGCTGTGGTAGGCGTCCCACGTATAAAGTAGAGGAAGATGGGCATGCATGTTAGCTCAGGGCCGGTCTTCCTCAGCAAAAAGAGGAGGATTGACGGCAGAAGTTAGCTCAGGGCTAATCTTCCTCAAAAAAAAAAAAAAGTGGCTCTGGCCTTGCACCCTCCCCTCTCCAGGAACATCTCTATGCCCCATGGTCCAAGCTTCATCTAGCCCCTCTTGTCCTCTTCCAGCTCATCCTGTCTTCTCAGTCACCTCTCCAGAGCAATTCCTCTCCAGCGCCGGGCCAGCAGTGGCCATGGCAGTCAGGGACCCCAGTCACAGATGCTTTCTCTTACGAGAGAATTATTTCTTCTGATACATACCTAAGCCTTCATTTCTTTGTTTTTTTAAGATTGGCACCTGAGCTAATATCTGTTGCCGATCTCCTTTTTTTTCCTTCTCCTTCCCAAAGCCCCCCAGTACATAGTTGTATATTCCAGTTGCAGGTCCTCCTGGCTGTGCTGTGTGGGACGCCACCTCAGCATGGCCTGATGAGAGGTTCCAGGTCCACAACCAGGATCTGAACGGGTGGGACTCCAGGCAGTGGAAGTGGAGTGTACGAACTTAACCACTCAGCCATGGGGCTGGCCCCTAGGGTTTCATTTCTAAAATAAAAGTCTTTACTTCTAGCGCTCTATAATATTTATAAACGGCTGTGCCTGTTCAAAGATAGGATTTCTTTTTTATTACCTATAAAAAGTGCTTTATCCGACTTCATTCTCTCTTTGGCTTCTACCTGTTTTTTTTTATTTGCAAACCTTATTCCTTTGTAGCAATTTGGGCTCTAGAGTCTGTCTTGATGCCTTCATTCTTTATTTCAAATTTCGCTAGAGAGGCTATTTCACTTTCTGCTGATTACCTACCTACTGCTTTCAAGAGGTTGCTTGCTTCTCAGTTTATCCTTTTGGCCTTTCTTATTCCTACTCCCATGCCAAACCAGAAAGAGAAATCCAGTACGAGGAATTTGCTGACCCTTACATCAACTCCTTATGATCATTTCCCCACCAATAAAACACAGGTTATCCTAAATGGCCATCCTATTAACACAATGACTTGTCCCCCCTACTTTATAAAATGATAGAACTTTATAGTTTTACACTATATTGTAGAATTTTACAGTTCTACAGTTTTAGCTTTGTACAATTTGCTATAATGTTCTGGCAGATATGCCTTTAAAAGTACTAAATTTGAAACAACTTTACCTAAAAGGATAAAAAGTCCATAAATTAAAAACATCCAATTCAGGGGCTGGCCCAGTGCCATAGTGGTTAAGTTCATGTGCTCCACTTTGGTGGCCCACGGTTTGCAAATTCGGATCCCAGGTGCAGACCCATGCACTGCTCATCAAGCCATGCTGTGGCAGGCGTCCCACATATAAAATAGAGGAAAATGGGCATAGATGTTAGCTCAGGGCCAGTCTTCCTCAGCAAAAAGAAGAGTATTGGCTGTGGATGTTAGCTCAGGGCTAATCTTCCTCACCAAAACTCACCAAAAACAAATAAACAAAACACCAAATTCATGATATTCTTCTGTCTTTCTCCTGGTTGTCAATACATTTTTTTTTTTTTGAGAAAGATTAGCCCTGAGCTAACTGCTGCCAATCCTCCTCTTCTTGCTGAGGAAGACTGGCCCTGAGCTAACATCTGTGCCCTTCTTCCTCCTCTTTTGCCAAGGAAGACCGGCCCTGAGCTAACATCCATGCCCATCTTCGTCTACTTGTTATATGTGGGACGCCTACCACAGCATGGCTTGCTGAGTGGTGCCATGTCCGCACCCAGGATCTGAACTGGCAAACCCTGGGCCGCTGAAGCAGAAGTGTACACTTAACCACTGCGCCACCGGGCTGGCCCCTGTCAATACATTTTGGTTGTAAGAAGTATGCATGTATTATTTTGTGCTTTTCTTTTTAACATAATACTAATAATCCAATTTATCTTTCTTTATTGAGATAAAATTCACCATTTTAAAGGGTACATTTCAATGGTGTTTAGTATATTTACAATGTCGTGCAGCCATCACCACTATCTAATTCCAGAACATTTTCATCACCCCAAAAAGAAATTCCATATCTGTTATAGTTACTCCCAATCCTCCTTACCCCCATCTGCTGGCAATCACTTTCTGTCTCTATAGATTTGCTTATTCTGGACAACTCATATAAATGAAACCATATAATATATGGTCTTTTGTGTCTGGCTTCTTTCACTGAGCATAATGTTTTCAAGGTTCATCCATGTTGTAGCTTGTCTCAGTCCCTTGATGCGGGCTCGGTGAGCTGAGGAGTCGAAAGAAAGATTTCTTGGACTCTCAAGGTCTGGTAGTAGGGCTCCTTTATTCAGAGAATAGCATGGAGTAGCATGGGCTCAGGACCCATGGGCAGTGAAGAGCTGCAAACATGGGTGGAGGGTAGGGCTAAATTTATAAGGCATGGGTATGTGAATTATCTCTTTACAAGACAAAGGAAAGATCATGCAAAAAAAATCATTAAAATAGCATCAGTGGTTGGGGGGTTCTGGTCATCGGGTGGTTCTATATCTTTGGATAAGAATCAGATGGGGTGCCGGCCCGGTGGCACAGCGGTTAGGTCCTCACGTTCCGCTTCTTGGTGGCCCGGGGTTCGCCGGTCCAGATGCCAGGTAGGGACATGGCACCGCTTGGCACGCCATGCTGTGGTAGGCGTCCCACATATAAAGTGGAGGAAGATGGGCACAGATGTTAGCTCAGGGCCAGGCTTCCTCAGCAAGAAGAGGAAGATTGGCAGCAGTTAGCTCAGGGCTAATCCTCCAAAAAAAAAAAAAAAAGAATCAGATGGGATCAGGTCAGGATGTCCTACGCTTCCCAGAGGGTGATATAGATCGTAGGTAGGGCAGGACACCTTGGACTTTTCCCCCTGTGGCAGGGGCAGTCTTGATCCTCATCAATAATAACTGTATATTTTATCACGTTGATTTACCATAGTTTAGTTTGTGTTCTTATTTCATTGGACATTTTAATTGCTTGTATTTTCCCTCTGCAATGACAAATATGGCTCCTTATAAATCTTTGCAACAAAGATTCTTTTCTTTCAGATTATTTCCCATGCTGACGCAAATAATCCGTAACCAACCTATAAATCAAAATTGGGGTGAGTTTATTATGAGCCAGAGTGAGGATTATAACCCAGCAAGGCCTTAGAAGGCGTTCCAGAGAGGCATGGGTTTCAGTACAGTCATATCTTTTTGGACAAAGAATATATATTAAACACACCCAGGATACAAATTTCAAAGACGTATTCAGTTGCAAATTAGCAGGTCAACATGACAGTGATGTCAGGGAAGGACTAATCCAGACATTACGAATAGAGTGTTACCAATAGGGTGTGGGAGGGGAAGTCTACATTCTTATTTTAAGAGAATGCATTCTTCACTTTAATGGTTAAGCAGATGAACAATGTATGTTTCATAGGCCATAAGTCAGGCTTTTTAGTTCAAGCTGAATCAGCTTTGAACCCGAATGTTACCCCATATTACCTCAATATATGAAAATGTCTTGTCACCTGGAAATGTATTCTTCTAAAGTGGAATTACTAGGTTAATAAATATGAGGAGTTTTATAGCACTTTCTGCTGCCAGCAACATATATTTCTTTATTCCCTCACAGTTCAATTTAATTCAACAAAAGCTTACTGAGGGCTTACTGAGTACTAGGCATTATGCCAGGTTCAGGGGTCTACAGATGTGGTCCTTACCCTCAAGGCACTTATAGTCCAGTAAGACAGATAAGAAAACAGATAATTTTGCAACATGTAAGTATGAAGAAAGAGATATGGAAAGGACGTTGTGGAACCACAGAGGAATGGAACTGACTCCTGTAGGGGAGGTGGAAGTGGTGAGGATCCAGGTTGCCCCAGGGAGAGAAGTCCAAGGTGTCCTGCCCTACATACCGATCTATATCATCCTCCGAGAAGTGTAGGAGAGGAAGACATTTCCTCTCCCTCTCTGGGTTCGTCTGGCCAGAGAACGAATTAAATTCACATGAGACAGAATAGCAGGAGAAAATGAAACAAAGCTTTATAACATGTATACATGGGAGAGGCTCAGGCAAGCTGAGCAACTGGCCAAAATGGCTGAAGCCCTCACCTTAAATCATATCCAGCGAAAGACAAAGGAAGATTTTGGGGGTGGGGGGAGTCAGTTACAGGAGGTTACCAGACAAGCACAAAACAGGAATAAGATTATTACGCAGATTTAAGGCCTTGCCTTTGGCATTGATTAAGAGTTTCTGGAGATAAGGTCATCCCCTTTCTTCTTCCTGGTACAGAGAGGGAGGCATCTTTACAGGTGGAGATTTCCCTTACAAATGTAAACGTTTCTTAACAAAGGGTAAGCAAGCTCCACCCCTCAGTTGCTTTCCTGTCTGCAAAGTAACCAGCCCCAAATAATCATCATGCCAAAGAGACATTATCTTGGGGTGGCCAATTCTAGTCCCCCACAGAAGCATAGGATGTCCTGACTTAATCTGATCTGATTCTTATCTAAAGTTATAGGACTACCCTGTAACCAGACCCCACCTGTACTGATACCATTTTAACGATTTTTTTCATGATCTTTCCTTTGCCTTGTAAAGAAATAACTCACATACCTATGCCTTTTAAATTTAGCTCTAACCTTCAACACACTGCAGCTCTTACTGCCCATGGTCCTGTCCCCATGCTATTCCATGCTATCCTCTGAATAAAAAATCACTACAGCCAGAACTTGAGAGTCCAAGAAATCTTTCCTTCCACTCCTCGACTCACCGAGCCAGCATCAGAAGTAGGTTGGGAAAGGGGACAAGAAATGCTTCTTGGAAGTGTAGGGGAGGAAGACATTTCCTCTATCCAAAGTGGGTTCGTCTGGCCGGAGAACGAATTAAATTCACCTGAGACAGAATAGCAGGAGAAAATTTAAAAAAGCTTTATGAGGAACCATGGCCCAAAGGAGTGGTTTGAGTGGTTATATACCCTCAAACAGGGTGTTTCACATATGATTGAAATGTCCCTCCCACAATGGTCACAAGATTGCCCTGTTGGCACAGGGCTTGATGGACACAGCAAGTAGTGGTCTGCTCTCTTGGAGGGCGTAGCAGGAGGCAAGTCTACTGTCTTGAGCTGGGCGGTCACAGGTGAGCGCAGCGATCAGTTTCTAGCCTAAGGAAAGATGCTTAACCCTTAAAGAAATGCCAACATTAGGAGGGGGAGGGAAGTCAGTTACAGGAGGTTGCCAGACAAGCACAATAAAATGCAGATTTAAGTCCTTGCCTTCCCCATTGATTAAGAGTTTCTAGAGAGAAGGTCATCTCTCCTTCTTCCTGGTACAGAGAGGGGGATATCTTTACAGATGGAGAGTTCCTTTACAATGTAAATATCTCCTAACAAAGGGTAAGTAAATTCTACTTTTCAGTTGTTTTCCTGTCTGCAAAGTAACTAGCCTCAAATAATCCTCATGCCGAAGAGACATATCTTGGGGTGGCCATTTCCAGGTCCCCACAGAAGAAATAAAACAAGGTGGCTCTTGAAGACTGAGACGGAATTAGCCAGACATGGACAAAGGAATAGAAGCTTTATAAGTACAGCCTGGAGTGATTGAGGATTTATGAATAATCCTGTATTCCTGGGTAATCAAACACATGCTTGCAGGAATTGGAAGGAGGAGTCAGAGAGAGAATAAAGACAAAAGTATTTCAAAGCAATCAAGGGAGGAGGAAGTTTCAAGGAAATAGCCACCGGCAGTGTAAGCTGATCAAAAGTCAAATAAGAAGTCTGAAAGTGTCCCTCTGATGTAACAACAAAGGGGAGGAACCTGGAAGCAGCCATTTCAGCGGAGTTGCTGAGGCTGGAAACCAGACTGGAGAGGGCTGAAGAGTGAGTGGGGGGTTTGGAAGTAAGAGGCAGCTTATGTTGACTAAACAAAGCCTTGTGACAAGGGTTTTTACTATTTTCATTTGTTTTTGACACGCTTTTTCTGACTACCTTAAGACAATTCAAGTGTAATTTAGCGGTTTCCAAATCTTTTCCTAGTGAAGCTTACTTACCGTCTTTTTCAGCTATAGCAGCTAATCTGAATTGGTAGATTATTTGCAAGGATGGTAGCAATAATTCCTCCCATCCCTCTGTGCAGGCCCCAGTGCCATGTGACTCTGCCATTCCTTCCATTAAGAGGAAGAATCTATTTTCCTTCATGTGAATCTGGGCTGGCCTTGGGATTTGCTTTGTCTGATGGATGAGACAGAAGTGACAGCGTGTGACGTCTGAGCCTAGGCCTTGAAAGGCCTTACAGCTCCCACTTATGCCCTCTGGGAATAACAATAAGACCAGCAAGGCTAGCAGAACTTCCCGGGTCAGCCCAGCCCAAGCTGCTGACCCACAGAATTATGAGCAAACAAAACGATCATTATTTTAGGCTACAAAGGTTTGTGTGATTTATGTGACAATAAATAACTTCTACATCTGGTTAACTTTTTAAAGTGTATTTTCTTACAGCTTATGCCTACTGATAGGGCATTTCATTACAAAAGGCTAAGTATCATTAGTATACTCAGAGTGGTTTCTGTACCTTACCTTCTACAGTCATGTGCTGCCTAATGACACTTCAGTCAACGATGCATGGTATTGTAGGGGAGGAAGACATTTCCTCTACCCGCTGTGGGTTCTTCTGGCCGGAGAACGAATTAAATTCACATGAGACAGAATAGCAGGAAAAAATTAAACAAAGCTTTATAACATGTATATATGGGAGAGGCTCAGGCAAGCTGAGCAACTTGCCAAAATGGCTGAAGCCCTCACCTTAAATATCATATCCAGCTAGAGACAAAGGATGTTGGGGGTGGGGGGAGTCAGTTACAGGAGGTTACCGGAAACAGGAATAAGATTATTATACAGATTTAAGTCCTTGCCTTTGGTATTGATTAAGAGTTTCTAGAGATAAAGTCATCCCCCTCTTCTTCCTGGTACAGAGAGGGAGGGACCTTTACAGATGGAGATTTCCTTTACAATGTAAATGTCTCTTAACAAAAGACAAGCAAGTTCCACTCCTCAGAGCCTCCTTCCCTGTCCCAGTTTATCAAAAGCAACCAGTCCCAAATAATCCTCATGTCAAAGAGACATATCTTGGCATGGCCAAGACCAGTCCCCCACAGTATATACAACCGTGGTCCTGTAAGATTAGCACCACATAGCCTAGGGGTGTAGTACTGGTTGCCTGCCAGTTGAGACCAGGACTCAGACTGCCAAACAGACTCCTCCTCTGGGAGCCACCTGCCGGGAGGGACATAGATAGTTGGTACATACCTCTCTGATAGGCGGTGAGGAATCCCAGGCCTCACAGATGCCCTCAAGGAGCACAAGCAAGCAGAGATGGAAACTGGTGAATGTAATCATCCTTCCTTCTTTCCAGAGAGATTTAAGGGACACTGTTAATAGTGTTACTGAGCCAGGTTCATTTTTGCCCACCGCCCAGAAAGCCAAACACTGAGACGGCAAGCTTGCAGCAGAGAGAGAGTTTACTCACAAGGCAGCTGCATGAGGAAGCAAGAGCATGAGCCTCAAATTCGCTTCCCTGAAAATAGGGACTCAGGGATATTTACGGGATAGGGGGCAAGGTGGTCTGAAATGTGGAGAGAAGTGATTGGAGGTGAGGAGAGGTGAGGTAACCGATGGTCGGCACAAGCATAGTCAGACTTCATGCCTCTTCACAGGACCCATGTTCACAAAAGGGCAGTGTTAGCATGATCTGAGGGTGGAATTTTTAGCCTCTTGAGGTCAAGAGGTCGCCTATGGGACATCTGCGTGGGCCGGTTTGATGAGTTGGTGGTCTCAGCCGGCCTGAAATGGACTAGGAGCTCTAATTCGTGAAGAACAGCTCACACACCCATTACCATGGTGACCCAGGCTCCAGGGAGATATTATCGATAGGAGCCTAGTGGGAGCCAGATAGCATATTACCTCAGCAGCACAGTTAACAATGCATGGGTTCAACAGCTAAAAGCTATAATCAGTAATTGCAAAAAGGAAAAAACTTTAGTTCCTAGCTACTTAATCATCAATGGCTGTTTGCCGGTTTCAGTAGCTCCTTCCAGTTTGGATGTGACTCTTATTAGGCCTGTTAAAGCGGCTCCTACAGGTTTCATCCATCACCTGGCTTTCTCCTTATTGTTCACAGGTACAGTTTTTGTTCCCGGATGCCACCAGTTCCTTCTCTTGGTCCCTAGGCCCAGTCCCCATCACACTTAGAGGAGGCCACGGGGTGAGGGCCAGAGCTGGCAGCGGAAATTTGTTCTCTTTTTCACTGACACTGTCACAGCTGATGATAGACTTTCTACTGGGGGGCGAGGGGTCATCAGGAAGCCCAAAACACTAACAAGCCTGGATTCTCATACAGCTTTCCCCGTTGTAGCTTCAGCCCACGCGGGAGGTCTGCCGTACCCTTGCCACAGGTGACCACATCTATCCTGCTTTGATTCTCAGCTTTCGGACAAGCTCTGGCAGATGGACAAGCTAAAGGTCAAAAATGATTTTAAACATTTTACCTCAGACTAACTTTTCAAAGGATTCAGCTTTTCAAAACAAAACCATTGCTTATTTCATTGCACTGTTTGAACTAAGATCCATGTGATTTTTGTAGACAGCTATGCAAACCCGACTTCCCGGTTCGAGCCAGCATGCCTGGCTTCCTTGTCTACCGCATCCTCAGGATGGTCACCTGCTGCTGAGTAGCCACTGTATTTCCTAAATGTAGAGAAGCGAAGCGTGTCACCCTTTCAGAGAAATGCAGGCAATTACTGAAATAGGAGAGTGGCAAGGAGCAGTTCTGCCCTGGTGCCTTATGAATAAGAAATTGGATTCTGGTTTAAAAAAATACCATCTAGGTTTGTGTAAGTACACTTTACAGTGTTCGCACAATGAGGTATTGCCTAATGACACATTTCTCACAACGTGTCCCCATTGTTAAGTGACCCATGACTGTACATTATTTGTGTGAATATTAAATCCATCCTTGTGAGATCTCAAAGTCTTTATTTAGAGAGTTTTCTTTTGATTCCAACCGTTTGTTTCCTGTCTTTAAATCAAATCTCTGTCCGAGACAAAATATCTTACACTTTAACAGTGAATTTTTAAAAAGGAGAGGAGGGGTGAGGGGAGGAAGGAAGAAAGAGCCAGGGCATTGGACGGTACTGGTCATTCACAGAATGCAGTAACAATATACTCCTTGCCTGGGGTCCATATTTGATTCAACTTTGTATCTCCAAGGTTTATCATGGTATCTATATTTGGCACATGACTAGTTTTCAACAAGGGACATGAAGAGATAATGAAGTTGCTACTATTACACATTAGTTCATATTTGTATCTTGTTTCCTACAAGTAGAGCCAGCTTCTTGCTAGGGTTCTGGTCAAGCTGGCTGCATAGCCTAAGGTATACCCAGCAAGATTGCAAAGGCTTATGTCGTAGATATATATGTTGGCAACGATTGCCTCAACCCCTGCCCCAGGTTTTTGCAGATTCCTACAGGAAAATGGATCACAGCAATTTTTCTCATTCTCTTGCTCCTCTTAGGTTTTTTCTGCTAGTACTTTTCTTTTCCACCAAAACTAAATAACCATCAATCTCAACTCCAATGATCTCAAAGTTTCATGAAGACAAAAATGATCCCTACTTGGGCTGGTCCAGTGGTGTAGTGGTTAAGTTCGTGTACTCCACTTTGGTGGCCCTGGGTTCATGGGTTCAGATCCTGGGTGTGGACCTACACACCATTCATCAGGCCATGCTGTGGCAGTGTCCCACATACAAGATAGAGGAAGATTGTCACTGATGTTAGCTCAGTGACAATCTTCCTCAAGCAAAAAGAAGACTGGGGGCTGGCCCCGTGGCCAAGTGGTTAAGTTCACGTGCTCTGCTTCAGCGGCCTAGGGTCTCACTGGTTTGAATCCTGGGTGCGGAAACAGCTCTGCTTGTCAAGCCATGCTGAGGTGGCATCTCACATGCCACAACTAGAAGGACCCACAACTAAAAATACACAACTGTGTACCAGGGGGCTTTGGGAGAAAAAGGAAAAATAAAATCTTAAAAAAAAAAAAGAAGATTGGCAATGGATGTTAGCTGAAGGCCAATCTTCCTCACCCAAAAAAAAAAAAAAAATCCCTACTCAAAAATGGGGTCTCTTGGATGGCTGTATGTTCAAACTGAAATAACAAAAAAGAATAGTTTGGTTATATCTGCAGACCTGACATTAGAAGAGGCAAACAGGAATAAGGAGAAAGTCGTGACAGCAGTGATGCCACAATAGCTATACCCCGGAATGATCTGTATTTAGTTTACCTAGGCTTCTGCTTCCATTCTAGTACAGTAATAATGGGGAGCAGAACATGTGTGTAGGAGAGGTATCAGTTCTCTGCTCAGAAAATACAGATCCTGAGTCACTACCAGAACTGCCAGAATGCTGAAAATAAGACTTTGCCCAGTCTAAAACTTTGCCTGAGATCAGTTTTTAAAAATAATTCTCCTTTTACGTTACAGTTATGTTCACTATTTCAAAGGGAAATAATCACTCACTTTCAAAACAAGAATGGCAAGTATGTAGAGGGTCTAATAAATAAATTACTAGACCTGTAATTTCATCCTTACCTCATATCACCCTGGGCCCCTGGGTCCCGCTGAACCTTTGCCCTGCCTTTCTTTGTTTTAATGACTACTGACACCACTGACTTAGTGTTCAAAGGTTAGGAGCACAGAAATAGCCAGAAATTGGGAGGCTGATAGGATGATGCAGAGACACAACCCTCCTCCACTGACATGGGAAATAGCATGTACAAAGCAGCATTAGTTTATGCTGAATCTCAGTATATTGTAGAGACTACTTTTTCTGTGATCAAGAATATGATTGATGACCCACTCAAATAGAGTTCTCTATACATTCTTGCCTAGTAGGATTATGTTTGAAAAATGCAAAATATAGCAAAAAGCAGGCAGACAAAACCCAACTTGAGAAGGTTTATTCTAGCCAGGGAATTCCATTTTTAAGAAACAATAAGCAATGTAATGAATCTCTTCAATTCTTTCTTAGTTTTTTCCTCCAGCTTTGATTAAAAACTGACTTGTGAATTTTCTTTTTTGAGCATCTTACCATGGTAACATGTAGAAGCATGGTGCAGTGGAAAAATTAGCAATTAAAAGTTTGATGGGGGCTGGCCCCGTGGCCAAGTGGTTAGGTTCATGTGTTCTGCTTCGGTGGCCCAGGGTTTCGCTGGTTTGGATCCTGAGCACAGACTTGGCACCACTCAAGCCAAGCTGAGGCGGCATCCCACATGCCACAACTAGAAGGACCCACAACTAAAAATATACAACTATGTACTGGGGTGCTTTGGGGAGAAAAAGGAAAAACAAAATCTTAAAAAAAAAAAAAAAAAAAAAAAAAACTTTGATGACCTGAGCTCTTATTCCAGTTTTATCATAAACAAACTGGGTGACTTTGGGCAAAATATATAATTCTTCCATTGTTCCACTCTGTACAATTAAAACAACTACCTGGCCCATGGCTCAGGGTTGTCAGGATGATCTAGTGAGATGTCAAATTGCTTTGGGAATCACACAGTTTATAAGACATTATCATTCTAAAATGCAAACCAAATCAATATCTTTTTACAAGCTTCCTTGGGAAACCTTGCCCATTTTTATGGCTTTAATAACTTATATTGGAGTTATTAACTATATTAGTCCTTAACTATCTTCCAATTTTCTAGATATCTCCATTTATCTGACATCCTCTTGCTTCAGACTAAATAAAACAGGAATTCCAGGCTTAAAACACCTTGTTTTTTTTCTAGGTTATATCACAAAAGTGCTAAGATTGTTTCTAGCCCAAATATTTTCTTTCTTTTTTTAAGATTTTATCTTTCCTTTTTCTCCCAAAGCCCCCGGGTACATAGTTGTATAGTTTTAGCTGCGGGTCCTTCTAGTTGTGGCATGTGGGAGGCTGCCTCAGCATGGCTTGACGGGCAGTGCCATGACCACGCCCACGCCCAGGAGTGGAACTGGTGAAAGCCTGGGCCGCTGAAGCAGAGCGTGCCAACTTAACCACTTGGCCACGGGGCCGGCCCCCAAATATTTTCTATGATTATCATTCTGGAAGGCAAAAAGCCTGATCCTGAGTGTATGAGATGTAGAAGAGAGAAACTTCTGTGGATGAGGAGGCAGCCTTCCAGGGAAGTAAGGCAGTAACACACTATGCTCAGCATTGTGGTACAGAAGGAAGAGATAGCACGGGCCACAGAAGGGAAGAGCTAGGCCAACGTGAAGTGGTCCCTGGCAGCTCTGGGCTGCCTTAGGCACGAAGGCCTCCTGGAATGAAATTCAGGAAAGAGGAGACAGGAAGGTGATTCAGTTGCAAAGGCAAATTTGTTTACTTGACAGTTTTCTCTTTTCAAGTGAGAGTGCCTGGTAAAGCTCACTGAGGTCTAGGATTCGGGGAATCAGGGGAAAATAATATCTTATATTTGTATGGGCTTAATTTAACAGGCTTAAGCCATGTCGCTTGACATGCTCTCTGTAATAACTCTAAGGTAGAACAAGAACTTTGATCATTTTCCAGATCAGTTAACTTTATCTTAGAGAAGTTAAATGATATAGTTTCATTAAATTTCAAAGATGAATAGGATCTTAGAGATTTAGTCTAAAGCTCTCTTTTTAAAAAAGAGAACTGGAGTTAGGTGAAATAAGTTATCTGGGATCAAACAGCCAGTGAGTGATAGGTGTCAAAGTATAAACAAAGCTGTGGGTTGTGTTTCAGTTTAGAAGTTCTCAGACTGACATAATTGATTCAAACTTGTTACAGCCTCCTGCAGAAGAGAGGCAGCAAACTGTAACTGCTTTTGCAAAATTAAAAGCTGCTCTTTTATTTCTTTTTGTTTGTTTAAGGAAGATTAGCTCTGAGCAAACATCTGTGCCAAGCTTCCTCTATTTTGTATGTGAGATGCCTCCACAGCATGGCCAATGAGTGGAGTAGGTCCATGTCTGGGATCCAAACCCATGAACTCTGGCTGCCAAAGTGGAGTGTGCAGAATTTTAACCACTTGGTCACAGGACTGGCCTTTAGAAGCTGCTCTTTTAAAAACATTGCTTTTGAAGGAAATGTTAGAGGTAGGAAAAGAATTTTACAACATCAGATATGTCATTTTGAGTTTGCTTACATCTAAAGTGATTAACAGTAAGTGCAGTTGATGAAATATTATTAGGTTGTACTCAAGACACATTTTATGGCTTCTCACAATTAACTACAAAATGTTTTTCAACTGTCAAGTTTATCTTTCAGATGGGTAAGCACAGGTCTTGTATTAAAAACCATTTGAGGGGCCGGCCTAGTGGCACAGTGGTGAAGTGCGCACATTCCACTTTGGTGGCCCAGGGTCTGCCATTTCAGATCCCGGGTGCGGACATCGCACCACTTGTCAAGTCATGCTGTGGCAGGCATCCCACATATAAAGCAGAGGAAGATGGGCACAGATGTTAGCTCAGGGCCAGTCTTCCTCAGCAAAAAGAGGAGGATTGGCAGCAGATGTTAGCTCAGGGCTAATCTTCCTCAAAGAAAAAAAAAATCTTTTGATAATAAGAGTTTTTTCTCTTCATATTGATTACAAGAAACGCACAGCAGAAGAAACCCATAGCATATTACTTGGGACAACAGCATCAGTCTGATTAATAGATTGTCCAAAACTCTGTATTTAGTGCAAATGTCTGTCAACTCAGTTTTCTTATAAGTCACAGGGATTTAAATACAGTACCTGCATAAAGGAAATACTTTTATGCCCAAGGAGGTGGTGTAGTTTTCCTTTCATGAGAGCCAATTTCCTTCTTAAATTAAAGGGAGAGTCGCAATTCTAATGTCCTTATTCTCAAAGCTGGGCACTTCACAGCATATCAAAGAGATATTTGCCTATCCATTCAGCAAAATGTATTAACCACGCCCGAATTATTTGCAAGCCACTGGGCTATGGGACATGGGGAAAATTAAGATGTTTAAGATAGAAATCCTCCCCTTAGGGCAAGTGAGGTAATATGACACTCAAGTTTACTGATCATCTACCAGGCACCAGGTGTGACCGATGCTTTTTATCTATTACCTCCTAAGAATCTTAAACTTTAGAAGGTGAGATAGGACATACGCAGAAAAAAGAATGTATTTGGCATATACTGAGTCCCCAGTAAATATTTGCTGAATGAATGAACGAAAGGAACATAAGAGATCTCAAAATAATCGTCCTTGTTTCAAGAGTCCCAGAGAGACCAAGTGGCTCCTTTAGGTAGTGGTTTTCTACACCAACGACCTCAGGTCAGGTTGGGTTGACCATTTCCGAACTGTGTAACTAAGCGATCCAGGGCAGGTTAGGTAATCTGAATCTCGATCTCCTAATCCGCAAAGTGGGGAAAATGCCTTCCACTTCATGGTATTGTTATGGGGGATGGTGATAACGTATGTAAAGTTCCCCGCATAGAAGACGCTCAATACGTGGTAGCAACTATTGCCATTATTACATTTTATTCGGTTGATACACTAGCTATTCCTCTAGTGTTCCTTCTACGATTAGCTTCAGCTACGTAAACGCCCTTCTTGCAAACGCATCTAAGGACTCCTAGAGACTCAAGAGACTAGTGCTTTCATGCGGCCGGGCACATCAGCAATCTTAATCTGAACAGTGCGATAGAGCGAGTGTGGTGAGGCGGTCCAAGTCCACAAACAACGTTGACTGGGGGGACTGTCTCCAGGGCCCTTTCACGCCCCTTTACGAAAGCAGAGCCTCTCACCGAGCCTCCTACCCGCTTTTCTACCTCAACCTCGTCCACTAGGCTCCTCCTGCGCGCAGCGCACCGTGCCAGGAGCCAGAAGCCGGCGGGGCACAGACCCTTTTTCTGCTCTTTTGCTCTACGGCTTTAGGGAACTACGCCCTCCTCCCTGAAGTACCGCTGAAATAGCTCGCACGCAGTCACCCTAAGCCCCCAAACTAAAAGGGTATCCCCAAGTCTCCACCCGGGCGAGGATTCCGCAAAACCCGCCAGCATTCCCCAGCGCCCCGGAGCAAGGCATTCGGGGAAATTGACCTTTCACCTCCTCTCTTGCCTTACCTCAGCTCACCAATTTTGACGCTAGCGAATGAAGCGATGAGGAGACCTCGAAGGCGGGACTTAGGGTTGCCCGATTCACGCTGATTGGGCTGCGGCGGCGTGAGGGGGCGGACCGCGTGAGCAGGCCAGCGACCCTCCCTCGATGGGCGGGGGGACGGCCTGCGCTTGCGCGCTGGGAGGCCGTGGCGGTGCAGAGGCGGCTACGCGTGCGCGGTGGGCGGAGCGCGCCTCTTCCATCTCCTTTGCCAGCCCAGGTCCGCTCATCCCTACCCAGCCTGTGTGGTGCTCGTGGTTCCCTGCCTCGTCGCGGAGAGTCGCTGCGGAGTGGGCGTTCGGTGTCCGGGTCGTCATGGCTGGCTACGAATACGTGAGCCCGGAGCAGCTGGCTGGCTTTGATAAGTACAAGGTAGCGCGGGCCCCGCGGACACTCCTCTCCCTCCGCGTCCCGGCCTCTCCCAGGCGGCTAGGGGCCGGCGCGGGCCGTGTCACCTTGTGCCGCGTGGCTCCGGGCGGACTGGCGGGCGTTGCTCTGGGGGGGTCCTGCCGAGTCCTGGGGCTTTGGGGTCGCCGTGCTGGGAGCACCCTAGGCCGCCGCCCGGACTCGGCACCCTCCCGGGGGATTGCCTTTGCCTTAGGAGAGCGCTCGACGGGAGTGGAGCGAGAGAATTCCCTTCTCTTTTTTACTTCATTATTATTATTTTTTAACCCCTTGAGAGGTGATGCAGTTCCCTTCTGTGGTGTCTTAACTGTCTTCATTTTAATGAAGTTTCTTCCCGCCTCTCTTGCATGCAGCTTCAGAGATGGAGCTGGTCATTTGGCAGATGAGGCCCGGGCGGGGGAGTGACCACTGAGGCCATACTGCTGATGCGCTGGCCCTCTGCTCCCAGGGCAGAGGCTTCCGCAGCAGGAGCTGCGGCCCTCGGGCTGCCACATGAAGTCAGTGTAGACAGGAAGGAACTGTGTAGTGGAAAGAACGCGGGCTTTGGAGTACGTATAAACGTGATACCCAGCCCGATACCAACATCTCATTTCTTTATTTGACTTTGGGCCAAAGGATAATCTCTCCCTTGCAAAAAGGCTTATACGAAATCGCGAAACGCCTGGCACATGATGCCCCTCCAGTAAATGCTGGGTAACTGTCCTCCAAATCTGGTTCTCCTCCTCTTCTCCCTTATCAGTGAGTGACTCCACTGTCCATGCAGTTGTCCAAGCCTGAAATCTCGGTTGTAACCTTTCATCTTTGTTGCCCGTGTCACTCTCCCACCCAGTTGCTCTACCCCACCCACCAGCCGGTGAATCACCAGGTCCTGTATGTTCTGTCATTTTAGCCTAAACTAGAAGAGTAATTCCATTCCCGCACTGTCCACATACAGTTTAAGTAATCTTTTTATTTTAGAATAGTTTTAGAATATTTTAGATTTACAGAAAAATTGTGAAACTAGTACAGAGTTTCCATATACTCCACACTTAGTTTTTCCTATTATTAACATCTTACGTTAGTGTGGTCCATTTCACACAATTAATGAACCAATATTTCCACATTATTATTAACTGAAGTCCATACTTTATTCACAGTTTTTAAGTTTTCCTCTAATGTCCTTTTTCTCTTCCAGGATCTCATTCAGGGTACCACGTTGCATCTAGTCATGTCCCTTCGGCCCCTCTTGGCTATGACAATTTCTCAGGCTTTTTTCTTTTTGATAACCTTCATAGTTTTGAGGAGTTCTGGTCAGGTATTTTGCAGAATGTTTCTCAATTGGGATTTGTCTGATGTTTTTCTTATGATTAGACAAAGGTTGTGGGGTTTTGGGAGGAAGACCGTGGAGATGAGGTGCCGTTCTCATTGCATCATATGAAGAATATGTGCTATCAACATGACTTACCACTGTTGGTATTGACTTTGATCACCTGGCCGAGGTAGTGTTTGTCAGGTTTCTCCCTGTAAAGTTACTCTCTTTGCAAGGAAGTCACGATGCACAGCCCTCATTTAAGAAGTGCAGAGTTATGCTTCACCTCCTTGACGGCAGAGTAGTGACATAATTTATTTGGAATTCTGCATGGAAGATTTGTCTTTCCTCCCCAGTGTATCTTTAATCATTTATATCAGTATGGATTCATGGATATTTATTTTATACTTGGGGTTATAATCCAATGCTTCTTAATTTTGTTGCTCACCCACATCCACTTTTGCCTGTACAGTCCTTTCTGTGTCTCATAGTGATCTTTTAAAAAATATGCATTTGGTCACATCACTCCTTTGCTTAAAACCCTCCACTTCCCATTGCTCTTGGAAGGAAGTCCAAAAATCTATAACACGATGTGTGCGGCTCAGAATGATCTGGTTCATGTCTGTGTCATCAGCTTCGTGTCATGTCACTCACTGTCTGCCCCCTCAGCTTTGGCAGCCATCTCCTCCATCTCCTTTTTTCCCAGATCTTCACGTAATGTTATGTCTGCCAGGAGTGTAGCTCCCCTCGCCATTTATGTTCTTGTCCACATATTAACCTAAATGTTCCTTCCAGAGAATTCCCTAAATATTCCTTTCTCCCTAAGTGTGCTCTCATAGCACCCTTTGCTCCTTTATGGAATTAGTTCTTTAGTGTGTTTACCCATTAGGATGTAATACTCAAGTGGTTAGACTTGTCTTATGGACCACTAGGGCCTGAGTGCAGGCACCCAGTAAACATTTGTGGCATGAATGAATAGCTGAAAAAATCATAATGGATTTTGTCCAACTGGGGTTGGAAAAACTGTAAGGGACTTTAGAAAGTCACATGGTACATTCCTCTGCTTTCAGGCAATATTGTGCCGTATCATTTTGAACTGAGGTGCTGACCTGTCTTAAAATTTTAGGTGGAAAGAAGTTCTAGAGCCTTCTTGGTAACCCAGGGCTTTACAGCTTTCATTAAAGAAGGTTATTAACCCAGTTACCTCCTGTTTTGCCTTAAGCTTTACTCGCTGTCTCTTATGACATATAAAAGTTTTTTCTTCCTTACTAGGTTCTGGCTTTCTGGGTGAGTGCCACTGGAAAGCTGTTTCATTTGCAGTAGTGTCTGTAAGAGGAAATCTACTTTTTCTTATAAGCAGTTGTCCCTAGATTTATATTTCCAGCTAGATAGGTGTCCTAATTTACAAGAAAACTTGGTGATTTTCTGTTCCTGTCTTTTCCCCTCTTATATTATCTGACTCACTTCCTGTGTCTGACAGTAGATTTCCTATCATCCTGGAAAACAAAGGTCAATTTAGCAAGTGTCCAGTGTTCACTAAAATAGTTTGTTGATGTTATTATAGTTATAATGAGGCTTCCTTTAAAAAAACCAGGAGGGCACAGATTTATAACCTAAACTTCTAGAAAAGGGTTCTTTACTCAGTACTGCATCCATTTTAAAAAATATGAATCCAGGGGCCGGCCCAGTAGCGTAGAGGTTAAGTTCACACGCTCTGCTTTGGCGGCCCAGGGTTGCCGGGTTTGCATCCTGGGTGCAGACCTATGCACTGTTCTTCAAGCCATGCTGTGGCAGATGTCTCCTATATAAAATAGAGGAAGATGAGCACAGATGTTAGCTCAGGGCCAAGCTTCCTCAGCAAAAAGAGGAGGATTGGCGGGGGATGTTAGCTCAGGGCTAATCTTCCTCAAACAAACAAACAAAAAAGAATCCAAAGGGAACGTCTGTGTGATCAGTTTTACTGGAATGTGCGCTGCACCTAGAGACCTCTTCTTCCTGAGGATCACACCTTCCCATTGTGTGCTCTGTGACAGTAAGTCCTTTATAAATGCTTATTGAATTCAAGGAGCTTTACTCATAAATGGGGAAAGACACAAAACGCTCAAAAGAGATTTTTATTCTCTGATGTGACCCTAGATATTAGAGCAAAGAGATGTACAGGAAAATTGATACTATAAAAGCAGCTAGCGGAAATATTACTTTTAAACTGGTCTGATTTCTTTATCTTCCCTTGAGGTACATTTGAGAACTACAGTTGGAAACCTGGCAGTCATTTGGAATAACTCCTGGAAGGGGTGCACACGTAAAGTGGTAATTAGGTTTCTGTAGTAAGAAACTGTAAGATAATTGATTTTCAGTACAGGAGAGCATGGGATGAATTCTTTGTTACGTGCGCTCTTAATACCTGTGTTCTCTGCTCTATTACCACAGTGGTATTAACAGTTGAATACTTAGTTGAGTGCCTGCCTTCTCTGTTAGGATGTGAGCGGGGGGAGGGCAGAGCCTATAGCTGTCTTGTTCAACATGACTCAGGTCCAGCATGTGAACAGAGTTGGCAGTCGACTATTTATTGAAGGAATGAAAGTGTGAAAGAATATAAAGCATTTTGGAAGTATGGGAAAAGGGAGCTGTGCATCTCCTGGATAGCGGAAGGATACCTTTGTATTTTGAATGTGAATTTTTGAATTCCACCCCTCTACCCATCCTTTCTTTGAACGGGTCTTTGTAGTTGAAGGATTTTCCCACTTATCTAAAGGTGAAACTTCTGTTGTGGTTTACTTAATCTGACCAACGGAAGGCATAGGTTTAATTGATAGTGTAGCACCTAGTTTCACATTGTATCATTTTGCTTCAAAGAGGAAATGTCCTGTGAAATACCTTGTTTGGTTTCAAGAATACAATTTTATGATGAATTTTTTCCTGCTGTTATGGTAGTTCATTAACTTGGCTGTCAGTGACAACCTGATTACAGGAATTGTGATAATTTTGTAGTCATTAGGATCACAATTAAGAGGTCGTTAAGAGAGACTGTGCATCTTGATGGTAATGCTGAAGAACTAGGATCTGGCCTCCGCCCTTACTGGTTCATACAGAATGATTTTGTTTCTTAAGTAAGCGTTTATTGAGGGCCCACTTGGTGTCAGGCGTAGCATTGGGGCTGCAAAATTAAGCTAGGCTCAGATTCGTCCCTCCGAGGAATCGAGTTTGCTGGCATCTGGATAAGTAAATAAACTGTTATAAATAGTTAATAAATGCAGTTAGGTGAGTGCTGGGTGCTGTGGGAGAGGAGAAGGAAGCAGCGCCAGGGAGTGAGGGTAAAGCTGAGAAAGGCTTCAGAGAGGGGGTGGAGAAGGCAGAGCTCAGTCTAGAAAGATGAAGCTGAGTAGGCCCCAGTGTTGCCGAGTGAAGAGGGGAGAAAAGGCATTATAGAACAGGTAAGCACACAGGGGTGGAGGCCTGACAGTGTTTTATGGGACCCACAGGACGTTACATGTTTAGACACAGTGGTGGAGGGGCCCTGTCAAAGAGGGATGATTCTGGATTTTACCCTGTAGATCAGTGTTTCTGTGGCCCAAGGGCCCTTGGCATTAGAATCACCTGGGGAAACTGTTTTTTTAATTTATTTTTTATTTTTCCTTCTCCCCAAAGCGCCCCCACTACATAGTTGTGGGTCCTCCTAGTTGTGACATGTGGGACGCTGCCTCAGCGTGGCCTGATGAGTGGTGCCATGTCCACGCCAAGGATCCAAACCCCGGGCCACTGAAGTGGAGCGCGCGAACTTAAACACTCAGCCATGAGGCTGGCCCTGGGAAAGTTTATTATTTTATTTTATTTTATTTTATTTTATTTTATTTTATTTTGAGGAAGATTAGCCCTGAGCTAATTACCGCCAATCCTCCTCTTTTTGCTGAGGAAGACTGGCCCTGAGCTAACATCTGTGCCCATCTTCCTCTACTTTATATGTGAGACGCCTACCACAGCATGGCTTGCCAAGCGGTGCCATGTCCACACCCGGGATCCGAACCGGCAAACCCTGGGCCGCCGAGAAGCGGAACGTGTGCACTTAACTGCTGCACCACCGGGCTGGGCCCGGCCCTGGGAAAGTTTAAATAGCAGATTCCTCGGCCCACTTTGGGAGATTCAGCTCAGACAGATTGTTCTTATCTGCGTCTTAAACAAATACCTCAGGTGGTACTTAGGCACATTGTAATACTATAAGTTTTGGGGGAGCCAATTAAGAATTTTAAACAGGATCAGATTTTAATTTTAGGAAGCTCACCCTGGCAGCCTGTAGAAAATGAATGGAAGGTGGTCGAGGTAGGGATGATTTGGAGACCCTTTAGGATCCCCCTGCGTAAAACTAGGTAAGAAATCAGGAAAACCTGAATCAAAGCAGTGGTGGTAGAAAGGAAGTGGGGGCTTTTAAAGATAGAAGTCAAAACAGGTTAACCTGCCCACTGAATTTGGCCAGCAGACATTGTTTAATTTGGCCCACACTTATTTTGTTTCAAAAATTGGTATCTTCTCCATAAAAGTTAAGATCTATGGTTTGTCTTGAAAAACCAGAATAGTGGACAACATTGGTCCTGAACTTCCTCTCGACAAGAATCCCCTGAAGCTGAGTAGTGCTTGCCCTCTTTAAAAAGGAGATTTGCTCTCTACTTTGCCGTCTTCCTGCCAGTTGATATGCTTCCTGTGGGTCTGCTTTGTTCAGTTTACCTGTCTGATCCCTGTGGACATTCACTTCGTGATCCTTGGTTTAAGATTTAAAATTGACAGAACGTGGTGACTGATTAGCTGGCAGTGGTGGAAAGGGGGCAGGGCATGAAAGATGGGGAGGAGTCTGGGATGACTCAGGTTCTGGTAGGGTGCCTGGGTGGGGAGAGGCGGCAGTCACTGAGGTGGGGATTTGTGAAGCATTAACCCTGGAGAGATGCCCTTGGTAAAACAGCACCTAACATTTGTCGAGTCTCCTCTTGGTAGCCTGATGAGGAGGTATTATTAATATCTCATGAGTAACCAAACTCATGGGAGATTGATCCTTGCAAAACAGAAGCGCAATTATAATTTAAACGATAAGTGATGCTGAAGCTGGCAGGATAACAGTAATCTCTTGCGCAGGGCACTTCTTTTGGATGGGGCTATGTGAAGGTGTGGTTTGTGGACTTGGAATTAAAACAGAAAACCTCGTGTTCTAAAGAAATAAAATTTATGGATGAATTGTCCTTCATTAGAGGAATATTTCTGTAGTGATTTCAAAGATTAGAACACTTTCTTCCTAAGCTACAGTAGAAACATGAGAAATTCTTGATGTTTTGATTGTTACTTATGACTGCAAGCTGACTATAGTGTAATGTTAGCTGTGGTGTTACCTAGGTATGTTACAGTTAATTCAAGCATAACTTACTTTTAGTTGTGCCTTCATCTCCTTGAGTGGATTTGGGGAACTGACCTCTCCCACCTGTAAGTGCATTAGTAAGGCTTGAAAAGCATTTTAGAGGTCTTAGATGTGGCTTTACAAATGTCTCATAGAAAGAATTATTTTTGCTGTTGGCAGAGACAGAGGAGTCTTTCAGAAAGAATGAAAGAAGGATGGATGGGAAACTTTTGCAGAAAGGTAGAAGGTTACCACATTTTTAGGTGCTATTTGAAAGAAACATCTTGAAATCGTTCTTTTACTACTGTGTTTTTTTTTTAAAAGATTTTATTTTTCCTTTTTCTCCCCAAAGGCCCCCTGGTACATAGTTGTATATTTTTAGTTGTGGGTCCTTTTAGTTGTGGCATGTGGGACGCCACCTCAGCATGGCCTGATGAGCGGTGCCATGTCCGCACCCAGGATCTGAACCGGCGAAACTCTGGGCCGCTGAAGTGGACCGTGCAAACTTAACCACTCGGCTACGGGGCCGGCCCCCTGTTACTACTTTCTGAAATAACAATTCACTGATGAAGGCTTGTTTTTCTAACTGCTGTTATGCTTAAATGTGAAGACCTTCTTTGCTGAATAAGAATTTGCCCAGTGCATAAGGGAGAGTTGGGGAAAGATGTTCCAGTCAGAGAGACTGATGGGAACCAAAGCACAGAGACCAGGAAGACCAGCATAAATTAACGGCACAAGGAAGGGTGGGTGTGTGAGGGACCAGGCTGAGCCTCGCAGAAGGCAAGTTGCAACAGCAAGAGCAGTATCATGGTAAATACTGAGTAATAATAATAATGATAGCAAACATTTAAGTAGCATTTGCTATATGCCAGACATTGCTTTAAGAGCTTTACACATACTACCTTATCTAATATTCACAAGCGCCTTGTGAGGTAGAGGGAGTATTATTTTGCCCATTTTACTGAGACACAGAGAGTTTAAGTAACTTGCTCAAGGTCCCACAGCTGAGATTTGAACCCAGGAGGTCTGAGCCTGGAGTCCATATTCTTCATGCTCTGCTGCCTCTGAGATCTGAGAATGAAATATAAAATCTGCCTTGTAGTTAGGGTGTTTCGTGCAAGATATATAAACATTAGAATAAAGACCTTCAGTGACATGCTTAGTTGGGTTTTTGTGTCTGTTTGCAGATGGGGAACATGTACAGTCAAAAAGAAAGAACTGTTTTTGTTTTTTCTTCCCCCAGTTTTAAATTATTAGTAGGGGCAAGTGGATAATTGTATTTACTAGTCTTACGTTTAGTTGAGTATTGAGAACATTTCATATACTGTTAGCTTTAATTGAGGTAAAAGGCTTTTGGTTAAATGTTTAGTTTTGGGACTAATATTAAGTTAAAAAGAATGCACATACTACCTCTGTGATCTTGAGCAGGTAAGAGTCTCTTTCACCGTGTTTGCTCATCTGTGAAATGGGGTAGTACCTACCTCATAGGATCATTATCCAAGTTGATTGAGTTAATATTTGTTAAGTACATGGCACATAGTGCTATATTAGTATTAACTAACTAAGAAATAAAACTTGACATTTGTGCTTCTTGCTTGTGAACATTAGCTACCATATAACATGTCCATGCATACCCATACCCCAGGGAGTTATAACAAGAGAAAGTATATTTTAGGAAAGGAAATTAAGGGTGACAGCTTGATGGTCAGATGGAAAGAGTAACAGAGGTCTCTGTCTAGCTTGGGTCCCAGAGATAGTCTCTGACTTCAGATTTCTTCCTTTATTTAATCATATGTAATAGTACAATGGGCAGAGGAGGTGAGATTTCTCAGATGCCCCTCTCCTATTTAAGAATCGGCACTGTCTTCCACATGTGTATCATGTGTTTGATATCCAGATTCCTCAGCAAGGATTTCAAGTTCCTTCACTAAATGACCCCTCCTTTTGTCTTATCTTTTCATCTCGTTAGAGCTTGTTACAGATTGTTACCTCTAGCAGGCAAACCTGTTTGTCCTTGTGACTTGCTTGTTCTTGTCTCATTGCCCTAGCTTCTCCAGTCTTCTCTCACCCACCTCTTCTCGCTGACTTGTTAGCAGATGTAAATGACAACACTCACTGAAACGAGGTCCCACGGCCCACTGAGTCACCTTCTCTGTAGGTGGAGTTCTTAAAGTCTTGTATTGATAAAAAGTACCTTAAGAAACTTTATTTCTGTCCCAGGATTAATAGAACTCCCCCCTTTTCTTTTTCATTTTAAGTTTAGATTTCGTGTTTTTATATCATAGTAGATTATTCCTAGCACAGTGCCTTGCATTTAGTAAATTTAGTGAGTACTTGCTGAATTTTATTTTACTTTGTCTCTTGGTTGCAATGCAGTATTTGGAGTCACTGGAAGGAGGTAGAGATGTTGACCACTAAACTGATGGTGTGGCTTATCCTTCAGCTGGGGAGTTACGGGAGTGTGTTAGTGTTTGTTTTCACCAGAGCAGTGGTCCTCAAACGTGAGTGTGCTTCTGAGTCGCCTGGAGGGGTTGTTAAAAGAGGGATTGCTGGGCCCCATCCCCTAGAGTGTCTAATTCTGTACATCTGGGGTAGGGCCCAAGAATTGAGTCCAGTTTGGCAACTACATTTTGAGAACCACTTCATCAAAGAAATAGTCAATTTTATTGCAATCTGAAGAGCAGTTAATAAAACCAAGAAACAAATGTAAAGGAGTAAGAAACTATTACTGTAATGTTCATATGTTAGCTCTCAAGGGTCAAGTAGTCTTGATTTTGTGGAGAGGAGCCTCAAGATATCTGTTCTTAGAAAAGATGGTGTAGGGGGCCGGCCTGGTGGCACAGCGGTTAAGTGTGCACCTTCCGCTTTGGAGGCCTGGGGTTTGCCGGTTCGGATCCTGGGTGCGGACATGGAACCACTTGGCAAGCCATGCTGTGGCAGGCGTCCCACATATAAAGTAGGGGAAGATGGGCATGGATGTTAGCTCGGGGCCAGTCTTCCTCAGCAAAAAGTGGAGGATTGGCAGCAGATGTTAGCTCAGGGCTAATCTTCCTCAAAAAAAAAAAAAAAAGATGGTGTAGTGCTTTCAGAACTATGTATTAGTTTTCTGTCACTGGATAACAAATTACCGCAGACCTGGTGGCATAAAACAACACACCTTTATTATTCATAGTTTCTGTGAGCCAGGAGTCTAGGCATTGGTTAGTTGGCTCCTCTGCTCAGGATCTCACCAGGCTGCAATTAAGGTGTCAGCTGGGGGCCAGCCCTGGTGGCCTAGTAGTTAAGTTCAGCATGCTCTGCTTCAGAGGCCTGGGTTCGATTTTTGGGTGCAGACCTACACTGCTCTGTTAGCGACCATGCTGTGCTGATGGCCCACATACTAAAAAATAGAGGAAGATTGGCACAGATGTTAGCTCAGGATGAATCTTCCTCAGCAAAAAAAAAAAAGGTTGTCAACTGTGACATGTTCCCATCTGGGGATTGGGGTCCTCATCCAGGCTTGTGTGGTTGTTGGTAGAATTCAGTTCTTTCCAGTTGTAGGGTTAAGGCTCTTGGCTTCTACGGGTTACCCACGTTTCCCTCCCACGTGGCCCTCACCATAGGCAGTTCACATCATTGCTGTTTGCTTCTTCAAGGTGAGCAGGAGACTCTTCTCTAGACTGCTAAGGTGGAGACATGTTATATAATGAAATGTATCATGGAGGCGACATTTCATCACCCTTGCTGTATAATGTGTCCTAATCAAGGCGGTGGCATCCGTCACCTTTGCTATATTCTGTTGATTAGAAGCAAGTTACAGGTCCCACCCTCAAGGGAGCAGAATGAACCATCAAGGGGAAGGGATTTCTTATGCAAGGGCTTGACTCATTGGCGTTTACTTTAGGGTGTGTCTGCACAAATTGGAAGACAGAAAAGTATTTATTGAAAGATATTATGAGAGTAATGATTTCAGTATGTTGGATCCAGATACCTCATGATTGTATTTGAGCCACAAAAGGGTGGTCTGGTTTAAAACAAAGTGGTTAATTTCATAGAATTCTTCCAAGATGACTCTGGAAGGACTTATAGTTTAGACCTTCCTGTTTATTACTGTGTTAATCTCTGAGTTTTATAGTCTCTTCATCTATACAATAGGAATAATCTACCTTTTCTATCTTACAATATCAGATACAAGAAGAGGTGTAATTGTCCTTTAGAAACTGTAAAACATCATATAAATGTAAACATGGTATTATTTATAGGGGAAGAGTAAGAGGAATTTCCTCTCCTGAAGTTGAAAGTTGCTGTGAAGTAGTTCCTGAGGGAATAGATTTGGCAAAGGGAGTGATACCTCCTCTCATCACTGATAGAAGAACGCTGTACTACTACTGAAATAAACATGCAGAGTAGTTCCTGCATTCATTCATTCATATGTGCACACATTCAGGTGTTCATCGAGCTCGGTCTGCTGGGTGCCAGAAGCAGAAAGGGTTAGATTGGGAAACTTTCTCCATTCTGTTAACTGATTCTTTATATCCGGATGCTCAGTGAGTCCCACACTTGTATGTGAAAGCCAGCCCTTTAGACTGCCTTGATATTTTTTGAGTGAGTAACAACTTTTAATAATTGAGACCCCTTGTTTTATGTTTTGTATTTAAGTAACTAGCCTGGAGGACTGCAATGCCATGGGTAAAGAACTCTGCCCAGGAGTGGTAGAGCTCATGTTGGCCACAATGGATTTGGCCCCTCTGAAGACTAAAACACCGAAATGTGATTAAGTCATGAGACCTCTCAGCAAGGACTGACCTCAATACCATACCAGACACTGAGCTTCATTGTGCAGGGGGAGAAAGGAAAGTTGACATTTATTTTCTCGCTCCTGAGTTTTTTTTTTTTTTTCCCTTTGAGGAAGGTTAGCCCTGAGCTAACATCTGCCGCCAGTCCTCCTCTTTTTGCTGAGGAAGACTGGCCTTGAGCTAATGTCTGTGCCCCTCTTCTCTACTTTATATGTGGGATGCCTGCCACAGCGTGGCTTGCCGAGCAGTGCCATTTCCACACCTGGGATCCAAACCGGTGAACCCCGGGCTGCCGAAGCAGAACATATGAACTTAACCGCTGTGCCACTGGGCCTGCCCCATCTCCTGAGTTCTTAAGAGAGGTTGATAATGTGTTTATTTCATTTTAGAGATGTCTGGAAAGTTGCTATGAGCAATAAATGTTATAATTTCATATAGTGAACCTATTTGTGAACTAAAATCAGTTCTCTGTGGCTCTTCTGCTTTTTACTTCTAAAAACATGGAAGATTTTGAACTCAAGAATTTTGGAAATAATTTATCTTTTTTTTTTTTTTTTTTTTTGGAGGAAGATTAGCCCTGAGCTAACTGCTGCCAATCCTCCTCTTTTGCTGAGGAAGACTATCCCTGAGCTAACATCCGTGCCCATCTTCCTCTATATACATGGGATGCCTACCCCAGCATGGCTTGCCAAGTGGTGCCATGTCCACACCTGGGATCTGAACCGGCGAACTCCGGGCCACCGAAGCGGCACATGTGCACTTAACCGCTGTGCCACTGGGCCGGCCCTGAGTTTGCCTGTATCTGAAGTGATTAACAATAACTGCAGTCTTTGAACTATTATTAGCTTGTACTCAAGCCACGTTTATGGATTACCACAGTTAACTAAAATATGTTTTACAAGTATAAAGTTCATATTTCAGATGGGTAAAGACAGGCCTTATATTAACAATCATTTGATAGTAAGAGTTGTGGTCTCCTTATATTGATTAGAAGACAGACAAAGCAGGGAAATGTGCTGCTAATTAGGGATAGTAGAACGTTACTTGGGACAGTGGCCTCTGTCTAATAAGTTGTCCAAAGCTCTGTGTTTAGTGCAAGGGTGTGTCAGTTCATATCAGTTTTCTTATCAGTACACAGAAGGGATTTAAAATATACTACTTGTATAAAGGAAGTACTTTTATGTTCAAGAAGGTGGTTTCATAGTTTTCCTTTCATTAGAGCCAATTTCCCTCCTAAATTAAGGGGAGACGCATTTCTAATATCCTTCTCAAAAATGGGCACTTCACAGCGTATTTTGGAGGTAGTTTAAAAGTCACTGGACTGTTCTTGGTCTGATCCATAATCATCTCTTGCCTGATGTACTATAACAGTCTTTTTACTGGTCTCTCCATTGGCATTTTTGTCCCTTTCCAGTCCATTTTCTACACTGTAATCAGTGTGATCCTTTAAAAACATAAATCAGGACATGCTTGGGCTTAGAATAAAATCCAGCTCACTGTGGTCCCGTTAGGTGGTGTCTGCTCACGTCTCCAGTCTCATTTCATATCACTCTTCCTTGCTCACTAAACTGTAGCTCCATTGGCCTTCCTCCAGTATTTCAAATATTTCTAGCGTTGTGGTCTTTGCACGTTTTGTTCTCTCTGATTGGAACGTGTCTTGGCATGCACCCTCTGTGTCCAGCACCTGTACACACTCCTCACACATGCACACTGCCACACATTTATTCTTTATTTTCTCTCTTTTTAGGTATAAATTACATACAAATGCACATGTCTCAAGTATATAATTTAATGAATTTTTTACATGTATATATATATATATATATATACACCCATGTAACTACCACTCAGATCAAGATATAAAATTGTTTCTAGTACCTCAGAAGGCCCCCATTCAGGCCCTCTCACCAAACTACTAATTTGACTTCTTTTGTCATAAATTAATTTTGTCTGTTTTTGAATTTCATATAAATGGAATCTATGACAGCATGTTCTCTTTAATGTCTCCTTTCTTTCACTCATAATTATGTCGCATACATTCTGTACCTGACTGTCTTCTCATCTTCGAGGACTCAGCTTGTGTCCCCTCCTTAGAGAAGCTTTCCTTGACCACTCTGACTAGGCACACTCTCTGCCCCCTTGTCCTTGTGCAGGACGTCCTCTTTATTTCCTTTACAGCGTTTATTACAACTTGTGATTTTTACATGTTTTCTTGCTTACCATCTATCTCACATTACACTGTGGAGTTGGTGAACATAGGAAACATTTTGATCTTGATCACCATTTTCTTCCCAGTGGCCTAGCAAAATTTTGCCTGGTAAAACCAAAGACACGTAATCCTAAATATTTATTGGCTTGTTGAATGAATGACTGAAGAATGACCTCTGCTTTATTTCCTGACTTGTACTGAAGTAAAAAAAAGTTTTGAAACTTTCTAATTGGCAAAATGTTATCTAAGGTAATTCTGGATTTTGTTAAGACTTTATGAAAATCTTTTCTTGTGGCATGATAGATTAACTGCTGTAGATGACAGGGACAGTTCAGAATTCTGTACCCAAATAAAAATTATCAAATGTACTAATAGCAGTCTGGAGGGAAATGTTTAGAAGTTCTGCCTTGATCGGCTTTTTTACAGGGCCTTAGGTAAAGGCACCATTAGCATGACAGATTTACATGCTGAGACTTTTGGGAGGCATAGCTGTTACCCGCTCTGCTGTACACAGGGTCCCTGGGAGTGGGAATTGACTTGACAGCACTAACAGCAAGCTGTTAGCTTGGATAACTGAGTCTGAGTCTGAAGAGGTCTGGAGAGAGTAGAAAGATGACGTGACTCCAGCAAGATGATTTTGCGGGGGGTGGGGAGGGTGGGGGGGGTGGGGATGAGGAAGATTGGCTCTGAGCCAACATCTGTGCCAGTCTTCCTCTATTTTATATATAGGACGCTGCCACAGCAAGGCCTGATGAGCCTGGGGTTTGAACCTGGGAACCCTGGGCCGCCAAAGCAGAGCACACGAACTTAACTACTATGCCTCCAGGCTGGCCCCAGATGAAATGTTAAAAGGGTAAATGTCGAGTCTTACACTTAGGTTCCAGCAGTCAGCCTTGTATTGGCATGGAGAAAGGTGGCTTAGCAGTCCCTGGAAGAAAGGCCTAAGAGGTTCAGGTGTCTGTTGTCTGTAGTACAATTTTGTTGCCATGGGAAATGAATAGGTTGAGCATCAGAGAAATAAGTTGTTGAGGAAGAGGGGTTTATAGTCGTGTTTTCTTTTCTACTCTTGTACCACTTGAAATGTTCCTTTTGCTGTAGATCACACCTTTTGTTTTTTAACATATTGGATTGTCTGGAGCTCAGGTTGTCATATTGTCAAACTGAAGCCCCCAGGCACCTGTTGTTGTGAGTAAAGTTTTATCAGAACTCAGCCATGCCCATTTGTTTACCTGTTTTCCGTGACTACTTTCCTGCTTCAGTGGCAGTGTGGAGTGTTTGTTACAGAGACCATATGGCCTGCAAAGCCTGAAGTATTTACTATCTGGCCTTTTCCAGAAAAAGCTTTCCAGCCTCTGGTCCAGAGAACTAGACCTAGTTGATGGAGATTAAACTATGGCAAAAGAGTTTGCAGCAAAAGGAACGTGGGATGTTGCAGAGAAGGGGAAGAGGGGCAGAGAGGGTTTAGGTGTGACAGGGAGAGCTGTCTTCGGGTATCCGAAGTGCTACTGCTTAGAAGAACAACTGGGCCCTTGTATGCTTAACTTTGTGAGACAAAATGAAAGCAGGATAAAAAATATGGGGCAAGGAAAAGATTTTCTTAGTGTATAGAAGAATTCTTTTAACGTGGATTGGGTTGCTTCTGGAAGTAATGAGTTTTTTTTGTAAACAGAGGCATTTAAAAAGAGGACAAGCATGTAAAACAGATGACAGTTTTACCTGTTTGTGTAGGTGAGGGTCAGGCACGTGAGAACTAAACGGGCTCTGAACCCTTGTGGTTCTGGGGTTTTGCCTGGGGGTGGTGCCCTCAAACTCAGGCTATGGTCCTCAAGCGTTTCTCCAGGGCGCTGGTTTAGTCTGGCCCTGCACATAGAGCCGGGCAGGTCACAGTTGACCTTAACAGTGGGTTGTCCACTTGGTTCAGGTATTGTGGTGTATACCAAAACATCATTCCAATGGAAAATAAAAATGTATTTAACAAGCATTAACAAATAACCTAAAGCTAGTTTAACACCTTTAGAAGTTCATGTTTTACTTATTTTTTCATGCATGTAGAAGGTTTGAGTCATTCTTCTTTCCTCCCATTAATTCACAAGGCAGTTTCAAGTTTCTTTGTGCCAAGTGATATGTGACCTTGAAAAATACCCAGTTGTGTAAGGCTAGAGCAGAGTGTTCTTTAGGTTTACTGTTTGCCACCTTTTGTAATCTTAGACTAATCTTTCTTGCTATACTTGAGCTCACCAGCTGTTAGTAAATATAAAACATCCAGTTAGGCAAACTGACCTTCTTGTATTGAGTTCTGCATTCTTCTCCTACTTCTGCTGGTCCCCTGAACTAGAGATTTGAGAGTTAAAAGTTCAGAATTTAAAAAGAGGAGCTTTTCAGATCAAAATATCATTAGTTAAGGACCATCTTTTAGATCTAAGTTCAGATAATGGAAAGCTACTGAATGACACTCATTCAGTAAACATTTGAATTGAGAGCATTGTACTTTGTACACCATATTAGCTGTTCGTGTGATGTCAAACTGTTTTCTTCTGATTTGGACTTTTTACAACTTTTGTACTTTGCAGTAGTTGGGAGACTTGAAATGTTTGGTTTTCCAGTTTATCTGACCTGCTGGCTACATCACACAGTCTGGGTGGCCTTTTGTGAAGAGGAGCAGGCAGGGCACTCCTACTTTGTCATCGGCAGCCTTTAGGGGTTCATCGGTTCCATGTCCTCTGGTCGAAAGACTTAAATTCGGGCAGACTTAAGTCCTGGCGGTTGAGGACTCCTTCATTCTGCAGAGCGTCAGATGTAGTGGCATCTGTTATGTGGAAAAGCTTTATAAACTGTAGAGAACCGTGCAGGAAGGGTAGATTTTAGTAAGAACACTAATACTCACCTAAGTCTGCTCCTGCTGAGCGTGGATGCAACTGCATAGCTTCTCACTCTAGCCAGCACAGGCAAACCATGTTCTTCCTCACTGTTTTCTTCCCACTGTCTATCTCAGACCTTTTTTCCGAGTTATCCCCTTTCAGTCAGAATGGATGGGAGAAGTGGAGGCTCTCAGATGTGGAGTCTGTTGAATCAGCATTTGACTGACTTTTTTTGGGGGGGGCAGGGGGAGGATTAGCCCTGAGCTAACTACTGCCAACCCTCTTCTTTTTTTGCTGAGGAAGACTGGCCCTGAGCTAACATCCATGCTCATCTTCCTCTACTTTATACATGGGATGCCTACCACAACATGGCTTTTGCCAAGCGGTGCCATGTCTGCACCCAGGATCTGAACCGGCGAACCCCGGGCCACCGAGAAGCAGAACGTGTGCACTTAACTGCTGCGCCACTAGGCTGGCCCCAGCATTTGACTTACTAGTTAACTCTCTTTGCTAGCAGTATTTTAAATGATTTCTCTTTATTTACTTTTGTGTTCCATCACACTTTTAAGTCGTGAAACACTTTTGAGAAAATATTTCTTGCATATTCATAAAACGTTCAGGAAGACATTTTGATTTTTAATTATGACTAAAAAAATTAGATACTCAAATGCTTACTACTTATTTTACATACATACTAAGCATAAATACAAAACAATCAAAACTTTTTTGTGTGTGTGAGGAAGATTGGCCATGAGCTAACATCTGTTGCCAATCTTCCTCTTTTTGCTTAGTGAAGATGGTCGCTGAGCTACCATCTGTGCCAGTCTTCCTCTATTTTGTGTGGGACCCCGCCACAGGATGTATTGACAGGTAGTGCTGAGTCCATGCCCGGGATCCGAACCTGTGAACCCCAGACGCAAAAGTGGAGCGTGTGAACTTAACTACTACACCACCCGGGCCGGAGCCTCAAAACTTTTTTCAGACGTTAGTTGACTAGTCTGACTAGACTAGTTGTGACATCCTTTAAATGTCAGATGGTTGAATTAGGTAATATTTCTACTCCCTGAGGGTGGAAGTTGTCCCTTTAGTCTGTGCCCCTTCTTCCCCACATTGGTGGAGTGCTTCCTTCTTGCCTGGTACTCCAGTGTGTGTCTGATGAATACGTCGTTGACATGACTTTTAAAGTTTTACATATTTAGGCACAGATATTTGTTAAAATTTCCTTTGAATTTTTAATAAATAGCCCAATAATTGAGGAATAAACTTGATTACCACGGAACCCTAACCTGCTGTGATCTTCCTTTGCTTATTTACGCAATTCCTTTTCCTGCTATAAAGGGATCTGTCATTCCTGGTGCTCAAAGCACATGTAACAATATCTGATACTTTATAGCACTTACTGTGGGCCAGGTGCTGCTCTGAGTGCTTCGTGTATATTGTTAATTTATCTAGTTCTTATGGTAATCCTTTGAGGTAAAGGCTACCATCCTCATTTCACAGGTGGAGAAAGGTTAAGGGCAGAGAGGTTAAGTAACTTGCCTAAGGTCGCACAGCTAGTAAGTGCATTCATAATGGTATCAAGGGGTAAAACAATAGATGCCTGTTAGTTGAGAAGGATGAAGGAGGTTGGGAAGGTCAAATGGGGCCATTATTTAAATGCACACAGTGAGCGTATTACTGATCCTGCATAGTGAGAATTTATAAGCAACATAAATTTTTGTGCTGAAGCATTGTAATATTATAAAAGTTGAGTAAAAAGTATCTCACTGTGCTTGACCCTTTTTGCCCCATTTATATTGCTTCTGTGGTTTTGTTATTCAGATAAGGACGTCATAAAAATACAGGTTCTCCAGGTTATATTTGTACTGTTATTTTCATTGGAGAAATGTTGTTCTGCTTGCTAGTACGCAAGGATTAACTCTGAGTGTTTTCTTTCGTTTCTTAACAGTACAGTGCTGTAGATACCAATCCACTCTCTCTGTATATCATGCATCCATTTTGGAACACTGTAGTAAAGGTAAGATGATTAATTGGCATATACTTATGTTTTAGTAAGTTTTAAATATTTTAAACTATTTTCTGGGGTGTTACAGATACAACTGTCAGTTTAATAAGATATCTAGAGAAACTGCCTCTCCATCCTCCTTTCCCTTAGTCACATACCTTTTGATATATCTCATTGTTGAAATGTAAGTTTATACTCTAGAATTTATCATTTTCGTAAAATGCCTTTTTAAGTTTTTTTGAAATAAGTGTAATGTTATGATTTCGGCGGCCTGGGGTTCAACAGTTCAGATCCTGGGTGCAGACATGACACTGCTTGGCAAGCCGTGCAGTGGCAGGCATCCCATATATAAAGTAGAGGAAGATGGGCACTCATGTTAGCTCAGGGCCAGTCTTCCTCAGCAAAAAGAGGAGAATTGGCAGATGTTAGCTCAGGGCTAATCTTCCTCAAAAAAAGAAAAGTTGATTATGGAATTATTTAAAATATAGAAAATAGAAGAAAGAAATGCTTATTTCTATGAACTGGAGATTATGGTTTACATTTAAATATATGTAACGTATAAACGATCTTTCAAATTTATAGCTTTTATTATGAGTTAAATTTGCATGTTACGGTGTGGTGGACAGAGAGTTTCCTCTACTTTAACTATTTTGTAATTATTTTGAAAAAAATAGGTATTTCCTACTTGGCTTGCTCCAAATCTGATCACCTTTTCTGGCTTTCTGCTGGTTGTATTCAATTTCCTATTTATGGCATACTTTGATCCTGACTTTTATGCTTCAGGTAAGATTATTACTTTAATATAAAGTTTAAAATGTCTAAATAGAGAAAAGTGAGATATGGTTATTTTCTGGTTCTATTAAGATGTTTATATTTCTGAAAAGTTTTGGATATTATAAGGGTATGTAAAATGTCAGAATTGGGTATAAAAGCTAAGTTGTATCTTCACAGTCTGTTTTGTATGTTTCCGTTAAGTTCTAGAAAGCAACAGGTTATTGAATCTACATAGGCTGTCTAAAAAGCAATGAGGTTTTGGTAAATAAAGAATAATTGGATATATAAGAAGATGGAAAATTAGGACCGTGAAACTTTGCCTGAAAATGAATATAAGCAGGGCCCAGCATACTTACCAATTCCAGAAATGTTTCTTCCCTTTTTTTAGTTATGGAAGAAAAAGCCCCATTTTTCTAAAGGGAATGTGATCTCTCTTTCCCTCTGCTCGACATCCGTGCTTACCTTTAGTAACTCCCGGTTTCCTCAGAAATGGTTCTTTGACTGTAAATATTTTTTGACAGAAGTCCGGACGCTTATTGGGGAGATAGGAGAGAAGCACTTTTGGAGGCAGTTTCAGCCTGCTCCCGTCTCAGACCCCCATGGCTTCTTTCACACCTGTTCCTGCCTTCACTTTGTTCCGAACCCAGCTTCTGCCCCAGGCCTTCAGAGAGAGTCTGGAGCGGATTTAGGATGAGGGGGGATAAGTGGGAGACAGTTTATTTGTATTGCTCAGCCAGTTGATAGAGTTGAGAGGAATAGAAAGATGGAAGTAGATGAGGATTTTTTGAGTTCTAAATTAGAGAATATGTTTTTCAATAAGAATACTTACAAATGATGTAGTCAGGAATTATAGTATGGTAATGCCTCTGTGTTGTGGGTTCAGCAGACTTTTGTAGACTGACCTGGAAAAATTAACAATCACTGACAATGGTGTTTTTGTATAAAAATTTGGAGTTTCAAATACTTATGACTTTTGATATTATAGAAATTCTGAATATTGAAATTGTACATATGCCTAACTTTATCAACTAAAATTTTTAGCCGTGGCTTCTGTACATGTAATGAAATGGTAATTGAAAGTTGTAAAGTACCACATGAATAATAAATAAGATTAAATTTCATTAAGCTTGGTTTTGATATTAAGTAGTTTTTAAAAAGTTTATATATTAATCCAAAAGTTTATCTTCGTAACTAGAAATATTTTCTCTGACTACTCCATGGGGTCAGCCCGGTGGCTCTGCATAAGTTCACACGTTCCGCTTTGGTGGCCTGGGGTTCGCCGGTTTGGATCCTGGGTGTGGACCTGGCACCGCTTGGCAAGCCATGCTGTGTTAGGCATCCCACATGTAAAATAGAGGAAGATGGACACGGATGTTAGCTCAGGGCATCTTCCTCAGCAAAAAGAGGAGGATTGGCAGCAGATGTTGGCTCAGGGTTAACCTTCCTCAAAAAAAAAAAAAAGAGAACTAAAATGTGTACGTATTGTATATACTTCCCCAAATCTTAGAACTTGAAGGATCAGATAAACCGTCTAGTGTCAGTATATTCGGGAAATGGAAGACAAGAAAGGTTAAGAAAGGTTAAATGATACATTCAAGGTCACGCTGCTGGTTGATTACGGAGCCAGGACTAGAACCCAGACCTCCTGATTCTCAGTTATTCTGTCTATCAGGGTCCAGACATTTCAGAATGATTCTGATGCCAAAATCATCCATTTGAGGTGTGATCTAAACCCAAATCAGGAGGTCTTTTGTTTAGCTAATTAATAATAGAGTGAGAGTATGGCTTAATACATGTTTGTAGTTTAATCATAAACAGTGAGGATCAGATTAAATTCCAAAACCATTTTTCATTCCAGGTACATAGGTAATTTTCAAGTAAAGATGAACAGTCTGTCTGAGTTAGGATTAAAGCTCAAAATAGATGCCTATTTCTTATGAGGGGTTGGGCACTTACTTTTTTGTCAGAGTTTACTGATATATTTTAATGTTTACCCAGTTCTGCCTTCAAAATATATTGTAAAGTACTTTAACTTCTATTTACTAAATAGAAACATTTCTCATTAGCAGTGTATGCAATGATGAGAAAAGTTGTACTTAGACTGTATTGAAATCTGAGCTGTTTTCCTTTGCAGCACCAGGTCACAAGCACGTCCCTGATTGGGTTTGGATTGTAGTGGGCATCCTCAACTTCATAGCCTACACTCTAGGTAAGCAGTTGGCAGATACTCGTTTTAGTCCATGGCTGGTGAAGCTGTCAGCAAGGATAGTTGACATTTTCTCCTGTGCTTAATCAAATTAACTTAATTAAATTAACCACTAAATTAACATTTTCCCCTGTGCTTAATTCATTTTAACTAGGGTTTAGTAATATCCTTTTCAGTTTTATAAATGTTTTTGAGTTTCTCTGAAAAATATTGTCATTCATTGCTAGGGATTCAAAGAATAAGATGGGAGTTGGCAAACTACCACTTGCGGACCAAATCTGGCCCGTTGCCTGTTTTGTCAGTAAAGTTTTATTGGAGTGCACCTATGCTCATTCCTTTGCATATTGTCTGTGGCTGCTTTCCTGCAGCGAAGACACAGTTGGGTAGTTGCAGCAGAGACCGCATGGCCCACAGTGCCCAAACTATTTACTGTCTGGCCCTTTACAAAAAATATTTGCCAACCTCTGGAATAAGATATCATTTTTGCCTTAAGTTTGGGAAGCAGGACTGACATATCAAATAACTGCAGAATACTGAGAGAGATGCTATAATAGAGCACAGTGGGAAAACAAATACGGAAGGGATCAGTACTTATTTGGTGGTGGGAGTGGTGACGGAAGTCTGTGCTAGGCCATAGGGGAAACCTTAGTAAAAAGTTAGAAAGAGGCAGAGGCTTTTGTACATTTGTTAAAGATGAGCGTGTTTTAAATTCTGCTCCTATTCAACCAAATGGGATTGGTTTCCAAGGAGTGCGGGAGGAGTAGGGAAAAGGTGTGGGTAGCCTGTGGGTGCTGACTTGTCACAGCATGTCATGAGAGCCTTTTGATATACTGTACCATCTACCTGTTTCAGGTCCATAATTCTGGCAAAAATCCTGACCTAACATCAACTGTTTGTTGCAAAACCTGCCTTGAACTAACATGAGGCAATTTATAATCTTTCTTTATTCTACTAGGGTGACTATTATATTTTGCTGCAGAAATATTAATGTGTTTGATCACAGAATACTCTCTAGGTCCTACTGGGGGGTTTTCATAGCAGTATCTGTCCTGAATTACCTTTCTTGAAAACAAAGATTCTGAAATGTATTTAGACCCTACCCAGACTTGCGGAGTGGTAATGTTCAGTGAGAAGAAGTATAAAGCCTAATAAATATGTAGTTTGTGAATTCAGTATTTGTCATAACTGCACAGGAGTTTCACTGAAAATAGGAAATTAAGCCAGCAAATAATGAGAAAAGACTTTTAGGAAACATTTTAGCTACTTACGGGCTACTTTAACTGCTTAAGAGATCTGCAGTATTTGGCAGGCGCTTGGGATTCATCCTCTTTACCACAAACTGAGCTAGGCACTGGGGACAATACTCTGGTGAGCAAGATAAATACAGTAATTATAAGATTCTTAATTCCTTAAATCTCTGTCTTGGGGCTGGCCCGGTGGCGCAGCGGTTAAGTTTGCACGTTCTGCTTAGGTGGCCTGGGGTTCGTGGGTTCGGATCCCGGTTGCGGACATGGCACCACTTGGCAAGCCGTGCTGTGGCCGGCGTCCCACATATAAAGTAGAGGAAGATGGGCATGGATGTTAGCTCAGGGCCAGTCTTCCTCAGCAAAAAGAGGAGGATTGGCAGCAGTTAGCTCAGGGCTAATCTTCCTTGAAACAAAACAAAACAAAACAAAACAAAACCCCAGAAACTTAAATCTCTGTCTTTACAATTACCCTAATTCTGATGCACTTAAGTTAACAAAACTGTTTCTTTGGGGGAGAAACTGAGACTCTTGATAATTTAGACTGTTCTTCATTTTTAACTACATTTACCATTCTCTCTGTCTCTTTCTCTCTCTCCCTCTTCCCCTCCTTTCTCTCCTCCCCTCCTCCACCCTCCGTTTCCTCTACCTCTCCAGCATCCTCTGTTCCTGCCCCTAAATGAGGGAGTTCCAGAGTTCCACTGTGCTTTATCTTTAGCCGCCTCTTTCTCCTCATTGCCTTGGTAATGCTGATTCTTTTTTTTTTTTGAGGAAGATTAGCCCTGTGCTAACTACTGCCAGTCCTCCTCTTTTTTTGCTGAGGAAGCCTGGCCCTGAGCTAACATCCATGCCCATCTTCCTCTACTTTCTATGTGAGACACCTACCACAGCATGGCGTGCCAAGCGGTGCCATGTCCACACCTGGGATCTGAACCGGCGAACCCCGGGCCACTGAGAAGTGGAACGTGTGCACTTAACCACTGCGCCACCGGGCCGGCCCTGTAATGCTGATTCTTAACACTATTGAGAGGACTCCCCTGTTTATATCTAGCCCTTATCTATCTTCCGAGTTGCTAGTGAGTACCCTTAGATTGAGTTGTTTGACATTACACTGTGGATATCCTGCCAACACTTATAATTTCAGCATCTAAAATTGTGCGCAGCATCTTTTCTATCAGTCTTGCTCCTTCTTTGGACTTCTTTATTTCTGTTAACACTACTGCTCTCCTAGTTACCCAGACGGGAAATTTTGAAGATGGTCTTCTTGTCCTTTGGCTTCACCTCTCATTTCTGCTGCGTTGTCACTTTTACTTTCTTAATGTCTCACTTGCCCCCAGCTTTTCCTTCCTGCTGCATTCTATCTCAGTTTAGGCCTATTCATTTGTGTTCCTCCCTCCAGCCTGTCGTTTGCACTGATGTCAGGCGGGTCTTCCCGAAGCTCCTCATTGCTTTCACTCTTGTCACTTCCCTACTCAGATGCTGTTAGCAGCTCCTCATACTCCCTAAACTGACTCAGACCTCCTTTCTGGCCTCAGTATCCTGCCCTCTTCACATACCAGTTTCTAGTCAGACTAAACTACTTGGCATTCTCAGAACACGCTTGTGGTTTTCCACCTCGGTGTTTTTGCTGATAGCACTCCCTCCTCTTGAAATGGCATACTCCTTTATCTCTTACCTACTGAAATCCAGCTCGTTCTTTATGTCCCCACTCAGATTTCACCTTGGCTGGAAAGCCATTCTGGATTGTCCTAGCCTGAAGAGAACCTGTCCCTTTTCTGTACTCTTCTATGGTTTGTGATACACCATATCTTTAATTATCATGTTTTGTCTCCTTTCTCAATTGTAAACACACTGAGGGCACAACTTATTCTAAGATTCTTATAATCTTCACAACATCAAGACCAGTGCACTGCACAGTTTCAGTAAATGTAATTCTTATATTTACTGAACACCTACTATGTGCAAAGCCTTCTGAAAGCTCTTAAAATTGTGGAGGCAGCACAGTTGTGAAGAAGTGACTATAATGTCAAACAAGGTGAAATAGGTGTTATGACTGAAGTACAGAGTGTTTTTGAATCCTAGAGCAAGAAGTGGTTAGAGAAATTGTAATAAATGTTCATTATTTATTATTCAAATCTTATTCATTTTTCCTATCATAAGTCTTGAGAATTTGTGGCTAGTGGAACAACTCAATTGTTAGGTAGATTTGGAGGAATTCAGAGTCCAACCAGAATGCTTCTTCCTCAGATCTAAAATTGACACCATTCAGTATAATATAATGTGTTTTAATTTTCAAAGATTAAACTTTGAGAAATTACGGATTTTGTTTCTTGAATCTTTATATTGTAGGACGTAAAGGTTGGATTTTTATAGTACTGGCTGGTAGCTATACTTTAGTTAATTAACATTCCTTTGATATGCTGATTTTTTTTGTCTTGTTTTTCTCCAGTTTATTAGAGAAGACTTTCTCCATACTAGTACAGCTGTTGACCTTTTCCCATGGTCCTGTGTTTTGTTGCAGATGGTGTGGATGGAAAGCAAGCCCGTAGAACCAATTCTAGCACCCCTTTAGGGGAGCTTTTCGACCATGGCCTGGACAGTTGGTCATGTGTTTACTTTGTTGTCACTGTGTATTCCATCTTTGGACGAGGATCATCTGGTGTCAGTGTGTTTGTTCTTTATCTCCTGCTATGGGTAGTTTTGTTTTCTTTCATCCTGTCTCACTGGGAAAAGTATAACACAGGGATTCTTTTCCTGCCGTGGGGATATGACATTAGCCAGGTGGTAAGTATGTGTTCTGCCTTAAATTTTCAACATTGCCATGAATTTTGGGGGAAATTTTTGTCATTTCTTCTTTATTGCCCTTAGGCTTTTTTGGTTAGAATTGATGTGTGCTTTAAAAGATTTTTAAATTTTATTTTATATTATTTTTACTTATTTATGGAAAATTTCAAACATAGATAAAAGTAGAGAGACTAGTATAGTGAACCCTTTTGTACCTATTGCTTAGCTTCAGCAGTTAACACATGGCCAATCTAGTTTCATGTGTACCCTTACTCACCCCCCTCCCAATTATTTTAAAGGAAATTCTTAACATTATGCGATAAATATTTTACTGTATATCTCTAAATGGTAAGAGCTCTGTTTAAAAAACATAGTCACAATGCCTTTTTACACCAAAAAATGAACTGTTTCTTAATAAACGTTCATTTGAATCGGTGATTTTATAAAGAAACATATGCGCATATAATTAAATTGTTGGCTTTTTGTCTTCATTGCCAAGTTTTCAATGAGTAGAGAGATTTGTTTTCTCTTACTTAGAGGCTTGCTATCAACTCTCCCTGTCTTTGAATCCCGGCTTTTCGTGTTGCCATTTTGCCCATTTGCACCTAAAGCTCCAGGAAAGAATCAGAAATTGGAGTGTGTCGGAAGAAAGTGATTAGGTGGGCAAATTGGATCATCTTATGGCTTAACCAATTTATGAGGTGCCTTAAAGTGTTCCAAATGACGGCCAGTTGCTAGCATTGTCTAGAAGTTAGTTATTTTATGGCACTCTTGGCTGAAAAAATATATTTTAAAGGCAAGAAGACTGCCACAATATCAAATGTAAGCATATTTCTTGCTGTTACTAAAGCTGTTTGCTAGACTTATGTCGCATAAAGCATGGACTCCCTGATCTTTCCAGCTGTTAATGCTTCTGTATGCTTTTGTCTGCATTTTCTTTTTAGACTATTTCTTTTGTCTACATAGTGACTGCGATTGTGGGAGTTGAGGCCTGGTATGAACCTTTCCTGTTTAATTTCTTATATAGAGACCTATTCACTACAATGATTATTGGTAAGAAGCTCCATGTTGAAGCCTATTTTAACATCACTTTGTTATCAAAACTAGTGTTTGATTATAACAAGCAACAACCCGCTTCCCTCTCCCCATGCCCTCCAACAAGCAGAACGGCTCTACAACCCTGCAGAGTTTCATCCAGACTGTTAAGGAAATAAAGTTTCTGTGTTTTTTTTTTTTTGTTGTTCAGCACCAAGCTATTTCTGGTCAGAAGGAAATACCACAATAGATCACACAAACCTTGTAAACTATTCAGATTCATCTAGACTGTATCAGAGGATCCACATGTACCTGGACGTTTTGATACAGATTTCATACTATCTCAAAATTGAAGATTATTATTTGTAGGAAATAGATTAGATGAAACATAGAGATTATACTATATCCACTCCAAAAATTGAGCCTCTGTTTCTCAGATACCCTCCTTCTTTATGCCGCTGAATTCTAGGTACAGGTTTTTGATCGTGCAATGTTTGCCTTTTGATTTTAGCCAAAGGGGATATCTACAGGATGACTGAGTAGGGAGAGTGTTTTCTATGGAAAGATAGAAAGAGGAGGGGTAATCTAGGTTGCTATTTTGAGATACCAGGAATGTCACTAAGGACCTTTGTAGAAGTGAAAAAGCATACTTGTTGGCTATTGCTCTCTTCCCTTATCTAAAAAAATAACGTTCTTTCTTTCTCTGTCGAACCTTGGTAGCAGAACGGGAATTGGGTAAGGCTTAGGAACAGCTGGGAAGATAGCACATTAGGCAGTGGCTTTCAGAAAAGGAGTGGTTTGGGCCCTTTTCTGTGCCTCTGGACTGCAGATATTTTTAGGGACCCTGCTGGACTATACCAAATGTTCATTTTAGGGTACCTGTGTAAACTTATTTCTTTACCTTGAAAAGTCTGGCTACTTTTCATCTCCTACCATGTTGTGAATCTTTTGCTGTAAGCAGCTTGTCCTATGGCAGGTTTGCTGCATTTTACATTTAAATGTTAAATTTAAAGGTAAGATGAAATCCTCTGATACATGTGATATGTTTTTGAGTGTTAAGTGAGTAGTTCAGTAGGCACATATTTTCTTTGTAGTTTGTAAGTTTGTCTGAATTTTTCCTTCTGAAATAAAACAAAAGCCCACGTTTCTGTACAAATGCATAAAGCAGCTTCTCCAGTATAGTCATGTGCCACATTAAAATGTTTTGATCAGTGAAGGACTGCATATTATGATGGTGGTCCCAAAAGATTAGTACATGTAGCCTAGGTGTGTAGTAGGCTATAGGTTTGTGGAAGTACACTTGAGGATGTTCACATAATGATGGAATCACCTAATAATACATTTCTCAGAAGTATCCCCATTGTTAAGCAACCTATGACTACTAGATTTGAGCAGACTTAAATAGACAGAAGGGCTTAGAGCCTAAGCTAACTAATTTCTGCTGATAAAATTGATGGTGCTGATGTTAGAGTGGCTGGTGTGGACTAGAGCCTCAAGGTGAGACAAGGGATGATAAAAGGTTGGTGGAAAGTGAGGTGGCTCCTGTTTGCCATTATGGAAGGTTGCCTTTGGGTGTAACAGACTGGCTGCCAAGATAGAGAGCAGGATTCCCCCTCTCACTTTTTTTCTCCTTTTATTATGAAAAAATTTAAACATCTATATTCCTTCTAGTCTTTCTATTTTTATATAGTAAATTCCTATGTACAATCACCTAGCTTCAGCAGTTTTCAATACCAAGGCCAACCTTGTTTCAAATGTACCACTACCCTCTAACCTCTGGGTTATTTTGTAACATATAGTCTTTTATACTCAATCGCACATTTACCATTTCTGCTGCACTTCCTTTCTGTATATCTGACTTAAACTGTGTGACGTTCTTTCCCAGGAGTCTGACGGACTTCCGTTAGCATTTCTAGTAGTGCGGGCCTGGTAGCAATGTATTCTCTCAGTTTTTGTTTATGTAAAAATGTCTTGATTTGGCCTTTATTTTTTCTTTCAGCATTTTGAATATGTCATTCTAATGTCCTCTGGCATCTTTTGCTTCTGAGTCAGCTCATATGTCATTGTCACCCTGTATGTAATGTGTCATTTTTCTCTTGTTGCTTTCAAGATTCTCTCTTTGTCTTTGTCTTTCATAAGTTTGACTGTGATGCACCTAGGTGTGATTTTCTTTGTCTTTGTTGGTGTTTGTGGAGCTTGTTAGATCTGTAAGTTAATTTTTTTTTGCTAAATGTGGGAAGTTTTCAGCCACAGTTTATTTCTTCAGATATTTTTCCTGTCTCTCTCTCTCCTCTCTTCCTGGGACTCCACTTGCGTGTATGCTAGCCTCTTTCACTTGATGTTGTCCTATAGGTAATTTTATGAGGCTTTCTTCAGTTGTCTTTAATCTCTTTTCTCTATTCTTTGTAGTGATAATTTCTGTTAATCTAGCTTTAAGTTCACTGCTTTTTTCCTTCTGCCATCTCCAGTCTGCTGTTGAGTCCATCTAGTGAATCTTTCATGGAACCTGTGACTTAAGTTGTTTTACTTTTCAGTTGTAGAATTTCCATTTGGTTCTTTTCATACTTTCCATTTCTCTGTTGAGATTTCCTATTCATTCATTCATTGTCACCATATTTTCTTATAGTTCTTTGAACATATTTGAAATAACTGCTTTAAAGTCTGTCTACCAAATCCCGCATCTGGGCCCACTTAGAGTTAGTTTCTATTGACTGCTTTTTTCCCCGTTTCTTTGCATATTTAGCACTTGTTTTTGTTGCTGAAAACTGGACATTGGAAATAATGTTTGTAGAGACTTTGGAATCTGGTTTGTTTTTTTTTTTCCTGATTTTTCTCCCCAAATCACCCCAGTACATAGTTGTATATTTTAGTTGTGGGTCCTTCTAGTTGGGGCATGTGGGATGCTGCCTCAACATGGCCTAATGAGCGGTGCCATGTTGGCACCCAGGGTCCGAACCAGCAAAACCCTGGGCCACCCAAGTGGAGTGCCTGAACTTAACCACTCGGCCCTGGCGCCGGCCCCTGGAATCTGTTTTGTTTTGTTTTTCCTGAGGAATTTTGCTTCTGTTCTAATAGGCATTTAACTTGTTGGGATTCAGACTGAGAACTCTTGTCTCCCTCATGGTGTGCAGTAGCTGATGTCTCTGTTCAGTTATTTTCAGCTGCTACTTTTTTAGTCTGGTCCCCTGGGGATCTCCCTTGTGTCTATATAGTTTAGCATTTGCCAAAGATGTGGGCAGAGTTGATACTGAGATTTTGGTGTTCATCCTCTCTAGTTTCCATATTTCTGGGGTTCCCCCTCCTGAATCTTCAGTTGTTCTGCCAGCGCTTGTGTTTTCTGGCTTCTGACATCTCAAGCCTCCTGCAGCCCATGCCGAGTGTGGATTAGAAATGCACTTAGTGAAAGACATAGCAGACGCACGGACTCACCAGGAGCACCTCTGTCTTTCACAGACAGTGCCTCCTCTAGTTTCTGCCTTCTTTTTCATCATGCTCCCTGGGCTCTCCTGTTTAGTTTAGCACCCAGCCAGGGATTTGGGCGGAGTTTGTACTCAGATTTTGAATCTCAGCCTTGCTACATCTCTCTCTCTTCTAATATACACCCCACCCCCCCTTAGATTTCCGGTTTCTCTGCTGCTCTAAGCTATAGTATCTGCCTCCCCAAGCTGGTTAGGAAGGCTGTGGCTTTCCAGCATCGGGGCTGGGATGGGAGGCAGGCAGGGAAGCCTCACACTTGGAGTTGCTCCTCAGTGTTTCAAGTGTCAGTGCTTCTCAAGTTCCTGCCTGCCTCTGATTATTTTCTAGTGCCTTCAAGTAGTTGTTTTTAATATTTCTTGTCTAGTTTTAAGCATTTAGTGAGCGTTCAGATTTCCGTAATTGTCTCAGATGTCCTGTTATAATTGATGTGCTTGTGTAGCCACCACCCAGGGCCTATACATTGCATTTGGTCAATAGGTCTTTTCTGTCTCTCTCAGTCAATGTAAGTTTACCCTTTTTTTCTTTGCAATTTTTTTTTGAAGGAGAAGGTGAGTCATTTGGCCTATGGACCTCTCGCATTCTGCATTTTGCTGACTGCATCCTCATTGTGTCATTTAACATGTTCTTCTGTCTCTTGTTTTTCTTATAAACTAATAGATCTGGTTAGAGATAAGTTTGATTTTTTTGTGGCCACAGTACTTGTTAGGTACTGGTTCTTCCTATTGCATGCATCACATTAGGAGGCACAAAATATCTAGTTGTCTCTCTTTTTGTGATGTTAATAGTGATCAGAGGGTTGAGGTATTGTATGTCTTTCCATCTGTTAGAAAGTTTTGCATCCGCTCGTCACCTAATGGTATTAACAGACATTGTTGATTGTTGCTTACGAATCCATTCTTTGAGTGGATAGCTAGGGGAATAAAGTTCTTTTTTTTTTTTTTTAATAAAATACCTCATAAATTTCATACTGATAATTCCAAATAAAATTTGATGATACATATTTTTTGCTTAACTTCATTGATCTTACTTTTATACCTCCTTTAAACTCTTGACAAAAGTCTTTGTTTTCAACAACACAAAATAATTATTTATTTGCTTTATTCCACAAAACACACACAACAGTCTCAGCACATAGTACCAAAATCTGCAACAATATGATTACTGAAAATTATTTTTTGCAGTTACATTTGTCCTTATGGCTTTTCCCACTAGAGATGCCCAGTCTGTGGTCGTGCCACCAGCTGTGGATATATGTACATTTCAGTTTGTTTCATTTTGCTTGTGATTTTTAGGGATTACTTTTTCTTTTACAATTTATTTTTCCTTTATAATTATATAACATAATCACGTGATTACAAAGTCAAATCTGTGTATCAAACAAGGTATATTCAAAAAAGTCCAGCTTCTATCACTACCCTAATCCTCTCTTCCATCTCTTAGTTTTTAATTTTTTGATTTATCTTTTCATTGTTTCTTTCTTAATATAAGTAGGGGTGTGTGTCTGTGTGTGGTTTTATCCCCCTTTCATAGATTAATGGTAGCATGCTATATATATTTGACTACACTTGCCTTTTGTCCCCCTGGTAGACTATCCTAGAGAGCACTGCATGGTATGTATAAGGATCTTCCTCCTTCCTTCTTGCAGCTGCCTGGGTCTTCATTGTGTGGATCTACCTTAGTTTATTCAGCCAGCCTCCTCCTGGTGGACATTTGGGTTATTTCCAGTCTTTTGCTGTTATACAAATTGCTGGAGTGAAGAGTCTTGTATATATATGTTTTTCATATTTTTGCCAGGATATTTTTGGAGGAGATCTCTAGAAATAGAATTGCTAGTAAAGGACCCGTGTGTAGTTTCACTTAGTAGATTCATATTCCCTTCCATATGGGTTGTATGGTTTTGAATTCCCACCAGCCACATGTGAAAGTGCTTGTTTATTTACAGTTTTACCAACATAGAATATTGCCAAATGTTCAGATTTTTGCCAGTCTGATAGGTAAGAAATCATAGATCCATATAGTTTTAATTTGCATTTCTCTTATTATGAATGAACTTTTTTATTGTTTGAGAGCCATTTATATTTCTTTTTTCTGTATATTCTTTATATCTCTAGCCAATTTTTATTATAGGATTGTTAACTGTTTCCTTTTTTAGAAGCTCTTCATATATTAGATATATTAATCCTTTATTTTGATATAAATGACAACTTCTCCCTTATTTGTTGTCTTTTTTACTTTTCTTAAAGTGCTTTTTGTCTTGGTGGTTTTAATTGAAGTTCTCTTTTGATAAATAAGCCTGGAAATGTAAGGAACCAAAATATTTTTTGTGACCGTGTTATCCTTGGTGTTTATCTCATCCCACTCAATCCTTTTTTATGAATTCTACTCTAATTTTCTTATAGTTTTTAGTTTCCTATATTATGAAGTCATCTGGCCCTTCCTATGGTGGTATGAAAAGTAGGACTACATATATGTGGGTTCTATCACTATTATTATATAGAGTTTAATAGATAAGTATTTAAATTAACAGTTAGGTACTCTTTACAGAAAGTACATTAAATGCTATTTAGAGAAGAATAGAAGATGCAGTGTTTCTCTTGGGCAGCCTATATAGAGCCCAAGCTTCTATGTGCTTACTATACTTAAAGCTATTTCAAGATGTTTAAAACTAAAAATACTCTTGGTAGCAAGTCATTTGCAAGTTTCTTTCAGCTTATTTGCATCACCTCAGAGCTACAAATGATTCTGGGTTAATTCATTTAGCCATGCCTCCCTCCCAGTGTTTCCCAGCTTGATATGGGGTAAGCTGCTAAAATTTCTCAGGACATCAGCTTGTCTTCTCCTTCCTTTTCCTTAAGATTTCCAACTTGGGGATCTTTGTTCCAGTTGGCCTTAGAAGTAGTAGAGTAACTCATCTTTTGAGATGGGATTTCTCTTTGGTGGATTCCAGTTTTTCCATCTGTTTTTAGTAAAATGTCTAAGTAATTGTTTTGACGGAATGCTTTTCTGTCTTTGCATCTTAAAGTCATAACTGCACTGACCCTCCCCACCCCCCAAGCCAAGTAAAATCACCAGGAGTCCAGAGTGGACAAACTAGGGCTAATATGTTGAGCAACAATGAAATATCCACATGAAGTGTCCTGAAAGTTGCCAGTGTATTGATTTGGAGTTTGAACAAGAGAAAGATCAGGAATTTACATCTCTATAGATCATAAAATCAGAGAATTTTAAAGATGCAAGGGACACTAGAAAGTCATTTAACCCATCTTCATGGTACAACTGTGGAATCTGAAGCTCGGGGAGATTATCTGATTTGCCCAAGAGCACACAATCAGATTTTGGAATTATCTGCAGGAAGCTTGTAGGTAAAGCTGTCAGAGGGGATTCTCTGAGGGAGAGTAGAAACACAGTCAAATGCCCAGTTAGGCATGCGCAGGAGATAGAGTTGCTAATAAAGGACATCAAATGTAGTGGTTGGATGACTAGCAGGAACATGGGGAGAATGGAACCACCAAGGTAAAAGGAGGAAAGAGCTGCAAGTGGATAGTCAATGAGTCATCTCACTGAGAGGTCAGGAATGAGGAAGAGATGTTGAATCTGATTGTTAGGGGAGTTTGGTAAATTGCAAGAGTACAATTTCTGCAGAGGGGAGGCGGAATGAATAAAAGAGTGTTGAGGAATTGAAGGCAACAGAAGAGTTTTGCGAGCGAGGGGAAATAGAGTAAGATAGTAGATAGTGAGGGCAGCAGAAGCAATGGTAGGGTTGTTGGGAAGGCCACCCTTATTTTCAGGTTTGAGGGAAAAGAACTGGTGTATGGGTAGGGATGGGGGAAGAAATTAAGAATGCTGGGGAGGTAAAAATAAGAGTCAGTGGGAAGCAGCAGGATCCATTCATTGTCCCCTCTTCCAATAGCTCACACTTACTGTGCAGTTTATTTGCTGTATACCAGGTACTGTTCCGTGTGTCTTTATGTGTAATAGCTCGTTTAATTCTCAAAACCCTATGGATGGCAATATTACTATTATCTCTATTTTATAAAAGAGGAGACTGAGGCACTCAAAGGTTAATTTGCCTGAGGTCATATAACCAGTTAGTGGTACAACTGAGATTCAAGCCCAGTCTGACTCCTTCTCTGCTCTGAATCCCCAAACTGTACTGCCTGCCACTCTTCCAGTCGTGAGCATTGTTCAGAAATGCATTTAATTTCACTACAGAAGTAAACCTGGACCTGAAAATTGTTGGATCTAAAAATATTACATATTTTATGTATTCAATTATTATAAAAATCGCTCTTGAATAATAATTCATGATAATTTAAATATTCTTCCCTTTAGGTTGTGCGTTGTGTGTGACTCTTCCAATGAGTTTATTAAACTTTTTCAGGTAAGTATTTTATTTTATTTTATTTTTGAGGAGGATTAGCCCTGAGCTAACATCCGTTGCCAATCCTCCTCTTTTTGTTGAGGGAGACTGGCCCTGAGCTAGCAGCCGTGCCCATCTTCTTCCACTTTATATATGGGACGCCTACCACAGCGTGGCGTGCCAAGCGGTGCCATGTCCATACCCGGGTTCCAAACTGGCGAACCCCAGGCCACCGAGAAGTGGAACGTGTGCACTTAACCACTGTGCCACTGGGCCAGCCCAGTATTTTATTTTTTTATTTGGCAAGAAATATGAAAATCCTTAGAAGTTGTTAATTAGATGAATTTTAAGATCTGTTTTTCTCTTGGAATGTATACATTTTGAGAAAGTCACGAAATCTGTATTTTGAATCTAGATTGAAGTTAAGGTAATTTACGCTATTTATGGTGGCTTGTGTAGTCAGTTCAACCATAGCACAAAACTACTAGTTCTTTTGTCATAGTTTTGTGCTTACCAAACACTCTTTGAATTTGTTATTTTTTGTGAGTGAATCAGGAGGGAGTATGTTCATCTCGAATATTGATAGGTTTACATTCTTTTTATAAATTGATTATGTGTAAGTTTAGTTAGCATGGCCATAAAATAAAATTTCTGAACTTGTGTAGTTTAGCACCAAACCTTGACCTGTGCTGACTCTTCTCAACTAGCACTCTATAGAAATTCCTGCCTGAGGAGTAGGGTAGGCGGTGGGGAGGGGAGTTGCCTGGGTGAAGTTTCATTTCTCTGATCTGTGCACTTCTCCACCTTTGCTCAGCCACCCTGGATTTACTTATGTGACCTGAATGTATTTTGCTTTCTCCCCTCAGTAATTTTTCTCCCACTATTTCCTGTACTACTCTTTCCTCTACTTGAAACACTTTTGTGTACTTCCCACTTCATCCTTCAGCTCTCAGATCTGTCATGCGGAATCCTATCCATGTTAAGCCAAGCTCTATGGAACTGTCCTTATTTATGGCTGCTGGCAATCATTCATAGAGCCATAAAATTTAAAGCTCTGAAGGCCTTAGAGATTGTTTGAGTCATATCCTCTTCATCTTGTAAAGATGAGGTCCTGATGGTCGGTATCTTGCCCAAGATCATGTCATCACTGACAGAACCAGGATTAGAATTTGGGCCCTGTTCAGATGAGCAGACCTTGGGGTACCACCCATGAGCCCAGAGACACTTAGGTGGGTGCTGGGCGGTTCTAGATTGGTATTGCTATATCACTTTGTATCATAGTAGCACTGTGAGGTCCTCTTCTAGTATTGTTTTGTGTTCATTTTATTTTCTCCATTAGAATATAATCTCATAGAACAAAGACCAAGTTTTATTCATAATGCATTCCAGGGGAAGAAAATGGGACTAGGGGTCAGAAGACACATGTTCTAGTCCTGGCCCTGCCCCTTGGTAGCAAGATACGTAAATTAAAATTCTCACATCCTCACTTAACCTGTCTGTAAAGTGGAGTTAATAATGTTGGTTCTGCCTAGGCCATGGGATTAATGTGAGTATGAGGTAAGAGAATAAGAGTAAAGTAAAAGTACTTTGAAAACTACAAAGTACAAGTACAATGTTAAGTTTTATATGTAATAATGTTCCTTGTATTACTTGATTTTTTTTTTTTTCCAGAAGCTATAAAAATAACACCTTGAAACACAATTCAGTCTACGAAGTTTTGGTTCCCTTCTTTTCTCCCTGTTTGCTCTTCGTTTTGTCTACAGCGTGGATCCTCCGGTCACCCTCAGATATTTTAGAGAGACACCCTAGAGTCTTCTACTTTATGGTCGGAACAGCCTTTGCCAACAGCACAGTAAGACTTTTTTCTTTTAAAAATCATAATATATATAAGAAATATATGACAGAATTTGATAATTTGAGATATTTTACATCAGAAATTTGAAAGAATAATAACCTCAAAGACAGAACATGCTGTTTTGTTTTTCCTTTTGAAACCGAAGGGATTTGGAGACTGCAGTAGTATTTTGGAACCATGACATACTAAATGTTTTGTTTCGGTTGCCCACTGAAGAAGTCACGGAATAATCCCCTTCAGACTCTGAATGTTATTAACAGTGTGGGGGAAATGGCTGCAGGTCCAGTGATCAGTGGAGGGAGCTTGGTAGGGGTTTTTGAGAGAATGAAAACACGCACACACGACACCCCCACGCACTTTTTTTTAATCAACTGATTTTTAAATTAAGAACATGGAATAAACAACTTTGTAATCAATATAGCATATTATTATAGGAAATCCCTTTCTCTGCCATGGCCCAGCAAGAGGGCAGATGGGAAGGAGAGGTCAGGGGTTGAGAAACAGGCCCTTCCTGACAGCCGGGGAGCCTGTGCTCTAGCTAAGGCCAGGTCCTTACTTAATAAGCTTTTATTTCATCATTTAGCCGCTGAGCTTATGTTTCCATGTCTGTTCACACGTGTTTTATTTATTTATTTATTTATTTTTTTGTAGTACTTTTTCTCATTAGATCATGATTATCACTATTTTTTTTTTTCCTTTTTCTCCCCAAAGCTCCCGGGTACATAGTTGTATATTCTTCGTTGTGGGTCCTTCTAGTTGTGGTATGTGGGACGCTACCTCAGCGTGGTTTGATGAGCAGTGCCACGTCCACGCCCAGGATTCGAACCAACGAAACACTGGGCTGCCTGCAGCGGAGCGCGCAAACTTAACCACTCAGCCACGGGGCTAGCCCCTAACACATGTTTTAATGTCCACAGTTCTTCTGATTTCGCAGAGATGAAGGATCTGAAAACATTAATGCATTGCATAAAAAGTCTCTCTCAAAGAATAAAACGATATTTAAGGAAGGTGTTGGAAGTAAAGAGAGCCAAAGAGGTTTTTAGCTGGGCAGTAATGTGCCTCGATTTGAGGTAGCATCTCCTCATTACCATGAAGAGGCTTAGTTGTATAGGGCTGTGGGAGGCTGTTTTGAAGTTTTTTTTCAGATATCATAGAATCTTAAAATTTGGAGAAATTTATTTTATCCAAACTGTTACCCGTTGGAAGAATGCCTTCTATAGCATCTTTACTAAATTGTCTTCCCGCCTCTTCTGACAAACACTCTGAGGGTCCATAGGTTTGGAGGTGAGGGCAGATGTCCACTTGGGCTCCTGAGCAGTTGAGAACTATCTGAGCTTAATAATGTAATGTAAATATGTTGGCTCAAGTGCTTGAATGCTTTTTAAATATTGGAATGACTAGTTTTGGAAGTGCTTTGCTAATTAAATTTTCTCTCTTTTTTTTTTTTTACTGACTTCAAGTGTCAGCTGATCGTTTGTCAAATGAGCAGTACTCGCTGCCCAACTTTGAATTGGTTGCTGCTTCCTCTCTTCTTGGTTGTCATGGTGATAAACTTAGGAGTAGCCTCTTACATTGAGAACATTCTCCTGTTTACGTTAACAACTGCTTTCACTCTGGCCCACATCCATTATGGAGTACGAGTGGTGAGTAACCTAGAGCAAAATTGGTTCCATTTGGTTCTTATAGATAGTAGAAAGGAGGCAAGGGAAAATTTCAAAAGAAAGCTGCTTATTATAGTAGCTGGAAGAATTTTGGGATATTCTCTAAATTTTGGGTAATATCCAAGTGTGTAATTTCAGATACTGTTTCTCTAATGAATATTTTATGGTAACTACAAATAATTTAAAAGCTGGATAATTATTATGAGGAATTAGTTCTTGTTTTTAAGTGGGTAGAAATGTAAACCATTTTCTTGGTGAATAGAATTGTAAACTCTTTGTGCTTTTAATTATATGGGACCAGATAATCCCATTTGTTATCTGTTTCTATACTTGCTTCTTGAGCTTTAGGGGCGTTTTTATAAGAGGAAATACAGAAGAGAATGGATTTAAGAAGTATTTTGCAAACCTTAATATTGTCTTCTAAAGTAAGAGTGTAAGGGCTGGCCTGGTGGCACAGCAGTTAAGTGTGCACGTTCTGCTTTGGTGGCCCAGGGTTCGCCTTTTCAGATCCCAGGTGCGGACATGGCACCACTCAGAAGGCCATGCTGTGGCAGGTGTCCCACATATAAAATAGAGGAAGATGGGCATGGATGTTAGCTCAGGGCCAGTCTTCCTCAGCAAAAAGAGGAGTATTGGCAGATCTTAGCTCAGGGCTAATCTTCCTCAAAAAAAAAATAAATAAATAAATAAATAAAATAAGAGTCTAATTTCAGAACAAATGGACTAAGATAAATATAATGAAATGAAAGAACCATGCAGTTTTTATTTTTCCTCACACTTTAATATTCTTTTCTAATCATGTTACATATTTTAGCATGGTCTCATGATTTTTAATTGCTTTACAGTAATCCATCAATTACCTGGTAATTACCCAATTTACTTAATCATGACCCAGTTTTTGTGGGGTTTTTTTGTTGTTTTTTTTTGATTTTTGTTTTTTTTTTTTTTTGGGGGGGGGGAGGAAGATTAGCCCTGAGCTAACTGCTGCCAATCCTCCTCTGAGGAAGACTGGCTCTGAGCTAACATTCATGCCCATCTTCCTTTACTTTATATGTGGGGTGCCTACCACAGCATGGCTTTTGCCAAGTGGTGCTGTGTCCGCACCCGGGATCTGAACTGGTGAACCCCAGGCTGCTGAAGCGGAACGTGCACACTTAACTACTGCGCCACCAGGCCGGCCCCAAGACCCAGTTGTTTTAATCATTTAGATTGTTCTCAAATTTTCCCCATTATAAATAAAGTTGGAGTGAACAACCTGGAATAATATTTTTTTCTTTCATTTGCTTTATTTTCGGAGGGGCATTTCATAGCAGTGGGGTTATGTAAAAGGGTATTCACATTTTTATGGCACATAAAAGACTATTTGGTATACTTGTGTTTTTGTTTGTTTTTGAGGAAGATTAGCCCTGAGCTAACATCTGCTGCCAATCCTCCTGTTTTTTACTGAGGATGAGTGGCCCTGAGCTAATATCTGTGCCCATCTTCCTCTACTTTATATGTAGGATGCCTGTCACAGCATGGCTTGATAAGTGGTGCATAGGTCCGCATCCAGGATCCGAAACAGCAAACCCTGGGCCGCCAAAGCGGAGTGCGCAGACTTAACCACTATACCACCAGGCCGGCCCCTGGTATACTTACTTTGAAGGGAACCCTGCTGTGAATCAGTTTGAGAAACAAAATGTCTTTTCTTCTGTGTTGTCATACATATTTTTAAAATGAAGGGACCTGTCATGCTTGCTGACAACGTTGTACCTTGCATATGTTGCTCTGCTTAAGTTTCATCCCTTAGTGTTTCTCCCTAAAGTAGCCCACATTTGTTGGAACAAAATAGATGAAAAAGAACCATGATAGGTCTATGAATTATAACAGGAAGACATAGTCATTTGTTTTTATTTGTGCAAATTTAACATTATATGCTTTATATCAACACTCTCAGGCCTTTATCCTATTTCATCAGTCATGTGCATGAAGTAGAACTCAATTGCCCATGTCTTTCATAATTGGTTTAATTTTATAACCCTTCAGAAGCATGTCTTTAGAAAATCGTACATACACCAAACCAAATCAAATCACATTTTTCTTTAAATTACAAAGGTAGTACATTTTCACTGTTAAAAGTCTGGAAAATAAATGCAAGTTAATTGAAGAAAATTCCAGGAGTATCTTTTTTTGTCTGTTTTTCTGCTCTCTTATCACTTCTGCAACTTCTGACCAGAAGGTAAACCTTGCTAAGCCACACAAAACACTCACTTGAACTATTGAAATATAGATGATAAGGATAAGAATAGAAACAAGAAGTATCAAATAAATAATATTTGCTAACTGGCACATGACCAAGCTCTTGCCCACCCATCAGGGATTCCCTGACTGGTAGGGCTTAAACCTCCCCAGGTTTCCGGGTCTGCTTTGTTAACTGTTTCATCAGGATTTGGAATGATTACCCAGAAATGTTATAAGAAACTGAATGTTGAATCTTAACGGTATGTGTAGATATTTGATCTACTCCTGTTACAAGTCAGCTAGCTCTGTGCTTCTTCAGTAGATTTGGATGTGAATCTGTGGGTCTGGAGGGCCTGGAAATACTGGGTTTGGAGTTAGGCAGACCCAGGCTTAAGTCTCACTCTCCCGGGGTAATTCTGCTCCTCTCATGTAGCCGTCGAGCTCTACAGCTGTCCTCCTCCAGAAAAGCCTCTTCATTATTTATGGTGATTTTTGCCGTATCAGTAATTTGTTCTCTCCAGAGGGTGAATGCTGTGTGCTTTTAAAAAATAATTAGGTATGTATTTGTCACTGCCTCATAGGTAAAGCAGCTGAGCAGCCATTTTCAGATTTACCCATTCTCATTGAGGAAACCAAACTCGGATTGACTAGGAATGGAAGAAAAGAATATTGGCCTGTAATCTACAGAAAGAAGTACTGTAAATAAGATGCTTGTAAATATTTCATCCATCACCATTGAACTAAACTGATCTGCTTAACAGACATGGAAACTCAGTGTGTGTGGTACTTGGACAGCACGAATGATATGTATGATCTGAACTTGTGGCATTTTGGACCTACTAACTCCCAGCTTATTTTATTTTTTATAAAACCATGTGACGTTTTGGTTAAGCATAATGTACTTAGACCAGCAAAATGTTCCTGGTGATTTTAGCTTCGTGAGTCCTGAATGTTTTGGTTCATACGGAGTTAAAGACGCTTTGTTTTTATGTTTAAAACCCCAAAATTGGTTTAGGAGCTCTGGTAACATTCAGAAAACCATAATACGTTTTCATATTTGATCCTTAGTAGTAGGTCTTTATCTGTGGAAGTTGTCGGTAACCCAGATCTAATATAGGGAAAAGACGGAGCAAGTCTGCTTCTGCAAGAGATGCCAAATGGTTACAGAACATTATACAGTTGCCAAATACTGGTTTCTCTTTCCCATGGAAATGCCTTTTGTCCTCACATGCTAAGAGAGCTAATATATATATTTAGATTCTCTAGTATTCTGGCTCTCTTTGTTATGGAACAGATCTTGATAAACGGTTTTATTTTTTTTTTAAAGAAAAATATTCTATTGAGACTTAGTAAGGATTGTAATTGTAGCTCCACACATTGGCATGGTTCATTGTTTAAATATGGCATTTTTTTTCTCTCAGCTCTAAGTTGCTGAGATTTGGTGCCTATGAACTATGATTATATGAATGCATGTGACAGTCCCAGTCTTAATGATAATTACTTGTGAGGAATGCAAGTAAACTTCCTTATATGAGGAATTTTCTCTGTAGTTAGGAATCTTAGGAACCTCACTATGAAATTACTGCTGAGAACCTCATTACAAAATTAGTTTTCTGATTCAATTTGTCCTTCCTTCCTTCCTTCCTCTCTCTCCCTCTATCTCTTTTTGTGGAGAAGAGAGTGCTGTGTTTTTTATTTCATACAGGATAAAGAAGTAGAGAGAAATTCTCACCCAACTTGCCCACTTCCCCGCTTGAAGGAAATGTTTGATATATATGCCTTACTAAGTACGTTCTCCCTTTAATATGACTTGGAGTAATTTTTGAGATTTATTGATAAACATAAAAATTTGATTTTAGTCTGGTTGTTTTATAGATCACACCTTTTCATGAATGTGGATATTTTCTTCTTTTTCTTTTTGACTTTGTCTCTATTTAGTTTGGTGGTGGTGAAATTTACTTGCTGATTTTCTTTATTTTTCACTGAGTGAAGTTTGTGCTCGAATGAAGAGTGTATTCTTAAACCCTTGTTTTTGGATGGATTGCACTTGGATAAAATAAGCACCACTGTGTTGATTTGTAATTAAATTCATAACCATTATTTATGAATGTGACCATCGTTAAATTTAATTATAGTGTATTCCTTTGTTGAATTTCAGTCTGCTGCTTTGTAAAAATAACTGTAATCGATACTTTGGTTTTTAAATTTGTAAATTCTAATCATTGTCATCCAGTTTATTAGAAATGAGGAGTCAAGGATCTAACTTACCATTCTGTACTCATTTTTAAAAATTGTCTATAAAGGTTGGGGATATTTTTGGTGACTTTCTCTGAGACAAAAATGAACGCTGAAAATAGGTGAAAAATTGATGCAGGAGAATGTGGGTAGTGATTCCATGTTTGTTAATAAATCACCATCATGAGGTCAGAGAATGAACCAATTAAGCGAAGGTACCTCTATTTTTTGTATACCTTGTTCTGTGTCATCTGTAAAATTAAACTGGATAAAGTGTTAATTTGGACTGGGAACAAAGCTTTGTTTTAAGGTTTCTAAGCTAATCATTTACTGTTTTGTTTACTTTGTACACAAGAATGAGATTAATCTGTGTTATATAAGAAAAGAACTGATAAATATATATAAAATGACAAATTTGGACCACAGGCTTTCTTCACCTTGTACAGTACAGTAAAAAACACTCTTTTCTTCTGGCATAGGGTCATATCCTGTAATTTTGGGGATACTTTACCTCAGTGTGTTTCTCTTCTCTTTCTGTTGCATCACATTTATTTGAAAATTGTTTTGTGCCTATACTTTAAAGACATATTTCCCTATGGTGGTAAAGAATTATGCCGCAGTCAGTTTTATTGACATCATTAGATGAAAGAAAGGTGGCTGTCAACAAGGTAAAAATGAAAGTGAGTAACAACTGTTTCAGAATGCCGTGGACTTAGAAATTTGTAGTGTACTGCTGACTCTGTTTCTTGGTTTAGTCTGCCATCTTGAAGTGCGTCCTGAAAGCCCTCATTTGTTGTGTACTGATACCGCAGCTCACGCAGGAGTTAATTACAAATAGTTCTGTGCATTTATGTCATGCCAATTATCATAACATTTCCGAAGTATAAAAGATATTTCAGGCTTATGCATGTTGTTTTGGGTGAGTTCACACCCCAGCCTTTCTCCCAGCATACACTGAACTGCCTTTCGGGGAGCGGTGGCGTGGTTGGTCATGCGTGCATGTTTCCTCCGCGTTCCAGAATAGAGTGCCTTCGCCAGCCAGAGGTTCGCTTGGTGTCTCTGCTGACCAAAGTTACCTAGACCTGTGATAAATTTCTTTTCAGGTTACGGTATGAGAAATGTCCTTTCATGCTTGTCAGAAAATAATTCCTCTGTATTTGCGGGGGGTGTGGGCTAGAACAGTCTAAAAATACCTGGATAGGATATGGTAATGCTGCCTTTTGTGATTCTTGAATAGCGTTAGTGATCTTAGTGCAGTGCACAGTTTAAAATTGTCACATTTTAAATCGTCATTCCTCCATTAATGCATAATAGATGTAATAGGTGAATTTATGGGTTTTAGTCTTAAGGGTAATAGAGTAAATAACTTTCAAATAAAAAACTAAATAGTCTTCTTCAGCATTTTAATAATATCATGGTTAAAATACTTTTAATTCTAATTTTAAAAAGAAAGTTCAATGCTGATCATGGTCTAGAATGTTACAGTACTGCTACCAACATGTCATTTTAATATAGAAGTATGCGAAGAGGAGTGTATGTCTAGAGTTGCCCAGATTCTAAGTAGATGCCAAGAGTATTGATCATGACCTGGAGCCTGGGCACTGAGGGAGCAGGAAAGGAGAAAGCAGGCAGAGTATCCCCTTTAAGGGAGAAGGGATCCCCTAGTGCCCAGTGCCCCTAGTGCCCACTGATCTTACTGCAGTGCACAGTTCCACATTGTCACAGTTTAAATCGTCATTCCTCCACTAATTTCAAATTCAGATGTGAATTTGAAAGTTTCCTAAGTGTTCAGTTTTCAGAGAATTAGTTTACTTTGTTGTCAGTTGAAAAGAATATACCTTGCTTTCCAAAGCAGACTTTGATTCTATAAAGGATGGAGAATAAAAAGATAATCTGAAGGTGTTTGAATCAAAGACTTTCCCCCTTTATATTTTAACTAGAAACTTATTTGTAACCCTTTCTCTTCCTCCTCCATCTGGGTTTCCTTTTGACCTGCCACCGCTTAGCACAGAGATGCCCACTTGCTTTGCTGCCCCTACATCTTGCCACGTTCAGATCTCCTTGATTGCCTGAGATCTCTTGACTAGTCAACGACTGGGAACATGCCAGAGGGAACAGAGTAAACCCAGTGGGCTAGAACTGTTGACTTCAGGTCCCCGAATAAGCCAAAACAGGTACACAATCTTTGGTTGTGTTGCTTCCTGTGTTCAGAGTGGCCTTTATCTTGACCTCAGTTCTGGACTCGATTGAGCACTCTATAGAAATTTGTTAGGTCAGACTGGAATTTTCTTTGTCTTATGAGGTGTCTTGGTAAGGCAGCATACCCTTTCTTGAACACCCTGTGGGTGAATAACCTTACTAAGTTAGCTGCCAGTACTAGAACCTTCCAGGAAGAATTTTAACTAGTATGCTGCATTTGAAGCACTTTGACAGGTACATTTTAAGGGACAGTTTTCACAATAAAATGGTGTTAAATTAATCACTGTGAAACTTGAAAGTGTGATGCTCTATACGTTTTAGGAAGCTTAAATTTCTGATTTTCCTTTACTAATTACGTAACTCATGTGATTTGTATATTTTACTTTTCATCTTTTTTGACAGTGGTACAAATGACTGACGTTGGCAGGCAGTTACTTTAGGGTATATGGTAAATCATGGTTGTCTAACTTTTCCAGATAAAATGGTGATGTGTTTACTTCCTTCTTGCGTGGAGCCATGGGAATTGGATTTATTGGCTAATTCATTTCCAGTGTTTCTACAGTACAAAGTAAATGTAACCTTACTTTTTAACCTGCATGCTAGTAATATGCTTTGCTCTTTAATAAACAAATATGCAAGAGTTAGTAATCTAGCTGACTTTTTTTGTTTTTAAGTAGGGACCAGCTCTTTTACAGACAGATTTTAAATGAGCTAATATTTAGAGTAACCATTCGTAGCCCTCCCACAGGTGGCCTGAGTGACGGGGTTGTATTGCATTTGATGTGACAGGCCAGGTTCCTAGAATTGGAAAGTGGCACGTGGACTGATTTTAGAATTTTTTTTTTTAAACAAGGGCTTGTCTCTCTAGGAAAGTCCATTTGGACACAACAGAAGGATTGTCTGGTCTTCACAGACCATTCATGTTGTCTTGCTTGTCACAGAATCATTCTTAGAAAGCCAGGCTAAATCAGGTGGTGCTGTCTGTAAAGCATGTGTATTGGATCATGGCCATAGAGTACCTGATGCTACATTGGAATTAGAGACGATATGGAAGACACCAGGGGTGGCTAAATGTTGTGCATGCCTTATGGCTCTTGGGCTGAAGTCTTCTCTGGAGTAGTTTGTATGGGTAACAGTTAGAATTGATTTTGAGTTTTTATTAAAACATACACAATTCACCATGAATTCTAGATGCTGATATTCTTGACAGGTACTTTTTAATCTTTAAAGAGTAAGTTCTTGACCAGGGACATGTTTAGTTAGTACTTGATGGTACTAACAAAGTTATAGGAGGAGCCTGTTTTAATTTTACAAGATCTATGAATGCTGCATTATAAATTTGAGTTTCTGATATCATTCGGTGTCACATTTTGAGTTTAATCACTAATTAAGACTGCCTACAATATTAACATTTTTTTGTAGGTTTTTGTTTAGATAACTTATCCCATTAGAGCAGCCATTCAGGAGACAAAGACCCAGCTATATGTAATGGTTTTGCTCGTTCTGAAATGTGCCAAGAAAGCATAATTCAGTATTAAACTCCAAATTTCAATTTTTTTAAAGTAGCATTTCCCCTGGGTAAGGGCGAAGGCTGTGAGTAATTGCGGTGGTGCACACTTCCCACTACTTGCCTCCTCCCTTGCCCCTCCCATCTCACATTAAATTTGTAGCCAATTGTAGACAAAGAAGTTGACACCTTTCTAAGTAAGGTTTAGAATAGGTGGCAGGAATCATGGCTGAAAATCAATTATTGAGTTGGTAGCTTGGTCCTGTTACAGTTTGCTTTCTGTAGTATTCTGAAACAAAAGAATGATGCCATCCCTTCTCAGGTACCTAGAAACACCACCACATAAGCAACTGGAATATGTCTGCTACAAGTAGAAAATATTAGAGAAGGCGGCGAAGAGGAGCACAAAACCGGACTTTCCCTTTCACGTAGTTTAACTGAACGTGTTAGTAACTGGTCTGTCTAGGACTTGATGTGTCCATCGTAAATAATGCAGCATTTATCTTATCTGTTTACGTGTGGTGGTGTATGTATACGTATTTAATCTGTACACATCTATTCTCTGTGCATTTGTATGTATGATATTCATATGTGCGTGCAGTCTACTCTTGATTATCGGCAGGAGGGTAAGCCTCACTAGACTGTTCATGTTGACTTAATCTGCATGTAGCCCGTAACTCTGTGAAGCCTCTTCCGCATCTGAAGCCACGGTCTTTCCTACTTCAGTTCAACTTGGTCCCCAAGAAAGGCCCTTGAAATATATCACTTTCCATTTCCCTTTCACCAGGGATTGTGTGAACCAGAAAGACAGCTTTCGAGAAAGATGGCAGCTTCCTCCAGGGTTGAGGCTTCTGGGTCTGCATGATGATGGGGCCCATTCTGGGCCGGCTCTGGGAGCAGTTGTGCTCATGGGCTTGATGGGGGAGAAATGTAGCTCTTGCAGAAATGGAGCTTCACAGCTTGCTCCAATTCCTTAGCTGGAATGTTGTGAAGTCCTAGATAACATGATGTACGAACACAGTACAGGTATGCATTTCCCCGTCATTTTTGCATCGTCAGTATTGCTGTTCCCCATTGCTAGCCCAGATAATCAAGATCTGACTGTTTCTTGCCACTGGATTCTGGAAGCCTTGCTCTTTCAACTGGATTTATGTTTATTTCTGCTGCTGTGAAACCCAAAAGTAATGCAGTAGGTTTTAATTTAAAATTGTTTAATTCTATTATTGATAAATATTTATTGTAATAAAAGTAAAGAGTAAATAATTTTTAAATCCTTTTAATGGTTTTCAGAGTGTCTTTGTTTTCCCTTGGTAGGTGCCAAAGGGGAGGGAGCTGTGGGGAGAAGATTAACATCCTGCCACTTGTCTCGGAATCTTTGATTATTTTAGAACAAAACAATACAAGCATTCTGTTTCATTTTTTAAGAAAGCTCAGCCTGCTTGCTCCTGGGTATTCTGTAATCCTGTGATTTGTTTCAGAAAGCAGAGTACTAGGCAGCGGCAGTAACAGCTACTCATAATAATACTGCTCTTGACTCCCCCAGAACTGGGTCCTGGGCCATATGTTATACTACTGGGTCACACTTAAATTAGTTTAAATTAGTTTGTAAGGTGGTTGGTTCACACTCACAAATATTTTCCCATAGAAAGAGTGTTAACGTATGGTGTTAATTTTCCAGGCTAATTCCACAAGAACCTAATAACCCACAATTAATATCCCAAAACTGCAATATATAAACGATAAGCTCTTATAAAAACTCTGATTTTCTAACATTGCTTCTGAGGAGAATATTTCTTGTTTTTTACATGAGAATTATCTTCCAGTTCTGGCAGTGGGCATTTAACAAAAACTGTAACAAGTTTGAAGAAAGGGAGGAAATGTGGCATATTTAACCCAGGCTAATTCTCCGTGTGCCCCTAGTCCCAGGCCCTCGTGCCGCCTTGGTTGCCCTAGCAGCTGCCCCCGCCCTTTTGTCTGCGGACCTCACGCCTACCTCACGCCTACCTGACGCCCCGCACGTGCATACCAGGTGACCACTCTTGCGTCTATTAAACTGAAAAAGACCTTATGCCCCCACACTGTCTTGCTCCTCTTCCTGCTCTCATCTTTTTACCTCTGTTCCCAAATTTCCTGAAAGAAAACTTTGTAACTGCTTCCTCCATTTTTCTTCTTGCTTTTATTCTGGAAGTTTTCCAAGACCTTCCAAAGCTTTAATATAGTGATTGTTTCTTAGTCAAGTTCAACTTTGCAAGCTTTGACTCAGGGCAAGGTACTTCTTTAAGCCTCAGTTTCCTCATCTGTAAAATTGGATCAGGAATATTACTGCACGTATGTGCTATGTGCAATAAATAACACGTGTCGAGTGTTTAGCGCAGGAGTGGTCTAAGGCTGGTGCTCCTCGGTTTCCACTAATAGCTAATTCTCATTTTTTACCTTTGAACTTTTTCCTCAGCCTTATTTATGACCTGCTCGTGACTTGCCTTCCTCCCTCCTCTCTTCCCTCCTTCGTACCTTTTGTAGGCAATACATGAAGATGATGGTGAGACAGTTCTAAAAATAACTGGAGGGGCCACCCAGTGGCGGTGGTTAAGTTTGTGCTTTCCGCTTCTCAGTGGCCCAGGGTTCACAGGTTCGGATCCCGGGTGCAGACATGGCACTGCTTTGCAAAAAGCCATGCTGTGATAGGCATCCCATGTGTAAAGTAAAGGAAGATGGGCATGGATGTTAGCTCAGGGCCAGTCCTCCTCAACAAAAAGAGGAGGATTGGCAGTAGTTAGCTCAGGGCTGATCTTCCTCAAAAAAAAAAAACCAAAAAACTGGCAATGAATAAAACAAGGATTGCCTTCTGAGAATCTATAAGTAAAATTCACACACATTGGGAGATAGGAATAAACCATAAAATTATGTTAAGTGTTTGATGAATCCTCAAATCCCAATTGAGGTGATTTGATATAAACTTGTTGATAGAGAACTGAGTGTGTGATTTAGCATGTTAAAATCTAATCAGTGTAGCATTGTTTTTCTGGAAACAGACTATAAGCTGAAGTAGATGGCCAGCCTGTAGCATAGCAAAGGAAGTCCCTATAGCCAGAAGGTTTTGCATTTGTCACCCAAAACTTACCCAGGGATGGGTGCCATACCCCAAGGACTTGACCTACCTAGTCTGTGGCAAGTGATCCCCATCGTGGGCCCGAGTCCGTTCCAGTCAGTTGTCCATTATCAAGGAGCTTCCCAATTACAGTTTGATTCTCTTTGTAGATCAGTGACAGGTGTGCTGGTCACAAGTCATAAACACACACAGGCACTCTGTGTCACTTGTAGTTTCTTCTTCAAATTAGTGTATTCTCTGTATGTTTGTCTTTCGTGAGCTTAGTAGTGTCAGTCAATTCTCAAAAGCAGGTCTCCTTTTGGAGTATTGCCTGCCACATGAGGACTAGACACTGGATGCTGGTGAATCACCAAGGTGGACGTCACCTGTGTCCCTCTCCGAGGCCCTCTCATCCACGACAGCCCTACTCTTGCCCCCCGCAGTCTCTTCAGGATCTCCTGTCACCACTCTTGAAAAGAAATAATAGATGAATAAATAAGCTTTATTTTTCATTACATCAGAAGTGACTTGTGTTCTTTGTAAACTTGTTTTTTTTAGAATAGAGAATGAAAATCACCCATAGACCCAACCCCCAGAGATGTCAACTATATTGTGTTCTTTCCCCGTTTGTCTTGTGTGCACACTGCATATATTTCCAATAAACTGGGATCATACTCCACACATTGTGCTGCGTCTGCCTGGCCTCGTCTAACAGGTCTTGGCTGTCTTTCTAGGTCAGATTCATTCTTAGTGGCTGCATTGTTTTGCATCCCATGAATTCTTTATCAGCATTTTGGTCATATCCAGTTTTTAATAACTGGATAATTTAATACAAATTATTATAAATATATATAACAAATTTAATGCAACTTCTGATAACTGGATCATAACTGCAGAGAGCATACAGATACATCTGTCCATTTCTTGCAGTCAGCAAATATTTATTGAGCATTTACTACATAGCAGGTATTGGGTTAGGTGCTGGATATACAGTGCTGATGTCATTTTGACCCCATGGAACTATGGCCTAGACCCATTCTCTCTCAAGGGTAATTCTAGAATTGCCTAGTCAATGCATATGCTTATTTAAACTATGAATAGATATTGGCAAACTGTCCTAAAAGGTGCCTTTCCAGCGGTGAACAAGAGTGCCTTTTTTCCCACGCCTATGAATAAGACTTAAGATCTCCCAGCTGGTTGGGAAATGGCTGGAGAGAGCCAGGAAGGGAGACGGGCTTGGGGCTTTTATTGTGGTTGGGGGGCGGGGCGCACATGAGAGGACCCAGCACACACAGTTGGAAACTCCTGCCATGGCCAAAGGAGAGCACGCAAGGCATTTTTAAATCAACTGCCCAGCTGTGGAGCAGAGAGGAAGACAGACATGAGGCTTGAAAGCTGTCAACAATCAAACAGGAAAAAGTGGAGTCAGATTCCTTACCACAAAAGACGGCTGGAATGAAGGTATCTGGGGACACGTTAGGGCCAAGTACCTCACTGGTCACTTTTCAGGGGTTTTTATGGTGCCCCTGCTCTCTCCCCTATCTCTTGAACAGCTGGTTCCCGCTGACATTCTCCTGGTAGCCTACTCGCAGCCTTAGCTGCATAGCACACGCGTATTTGTTTCTCTTCTCACAGATGGTGGAAACAAAGACCAGGACCTTGAAGAGTCTGCGGTCAAAACTGTACCTTGCTCCTCTGATTCCATGTCCCCTAGGGAAGTTGACTGCTTGAGGCTACAACCAGAGCAGAGAGAGATTTGGCAGAGGACCCTGAAGCCCAGAAGCAACCCACCCCCCGCCCCCCGCCCCCCAGCCCCCAGCTAGATATGGGACAAGGATCCGGGCAGCTGTTGGACTCTTGGCTGCTCCAAGATTTTGGCACTCCTAAATCTCTCGACCACTTGAACACTTGGAAAAATTAATTTTAAAAATATACTCCATTTGCCTCTGGGTAGGTCTTACTCACAAAGACCTTATCTTTGGCTTCACAATTGCCTGTAAGTTGAGTAGCAAATGGTACCACGTAACAGTTGAGAAAATCGTCCTCAAGAATTTGGGACTTGCCCAAGGTTGCAGGACAGGTCCAGGACTAGCCCTTCATTTCCTCACTCCGCCAGCGCCCTTTCCCAAGTTCCCCCAGGCCAGTGGGACAAGACTCTCAAACGTTACCAGTGTGTTTTTGAAGGCGTTTTAACTTTCAACAAGAAGATTATTTTTATTGGCAATGACAAAAAAAAACGCCCACGAAATAGTGCCTTTTCAAGGGACGGGGCTTCTTTGAGAGTTTAATTGTGCTTCTGTGGCCTTAACTTTCATTTGTGTGCCCTGCGCCACACTTTCCTCTGTCTATAAGTGTGTTTGGAAGTCGTGATGGGGGATTGTCCTAGGTGTCAGGTCTACTGAAAGCGGCTACAGAAGACAACAATCCCTTGCTGGATATAAATTTATTGATAGCAAGGTGGTTTCACGTTCTAGAAGAGATACGGGCTCAATGCCAAAGCAGGAGCTCAAAAATGAATGGATGAGGAATAGATGCACGCAATATACCTCAGTTTAAATTTTCCGAAGAGGCAATAGGCTCAGAGTGGACCTATTATTCTATACACTCCATGAGGAAAGGACAAAGCTTGTATCCTTAGCTCTAGCACAGCTTGGCAGAGCAGGTGATCAATTATATTTGATAAATATGATTTTGAGGAATATTCATCTGATGAATGAATTAACCTGAATGATGAATTAACCATCGGGGTCAATAAATGATGAACCACACTAAGTCCGGCTCTTCAGTCTTCCGCTAATATGGCTGGGTCTTCCATGGGGCTCAAGACAGTACTCACACCCCTAGTGGAGAAGAGAGGAATGAAGCCCGAAGCTGGGACGCCGCGTTCAGGATACTCGTGGGCGGGGCCTGAGGAGCTGCGCGAGCAGGGTCTCCAGCAGCGGGTCAGGTGACTGCTTTTTCTTGGCAACGGCTTGTTGCTAGCAACCGGGCGGCGGTCTGGCGGCGGTCCGGGCGGAGCTGCCTGGGGGGCGGGAGGCATCTGCCATGAATCCACCGGGATCGCTGGGGGTCCTGGAGGAGAAGGAGGAGGAACACTTACCCACCCCGATTCTCGGGCCCTCGATACATTCCGATAACCCTCAGGAGCGGATCCAGGCCCGGCGCCTCCGCATCGCGGCGCGCCTGGAAGCTCGGAGGCGGTGAGCCGGGTGTGGGCGGGTCCGCCGGGGTGCCGGCGACGCGGTGCGGGGAGGAGGGGGCGGCTCCCCGGGGGCGGGAGCCGTGCCGGGAGGGGCCGGCGTGCCCCAAGCGTGAGCGGGCCCTGTCGCTTGTTGAGATGGAAAACATTTCCTCCAGAAGGTTCAAGCAAAGTGTGGGATATTAGAATATTCAATACACTAGCGAAGTCAAACACGGAAATAATAATCCCGTCAGCACTTTTATTGAGAGCCCGCTGCACGAGACATTGTGGGCAATCCGCTGAAGATGCAGGTAATCCACGACCTTCCCTCAGGGGTCTTTCTTCCTTCCCTCCCAGCCTGCCTTCCTTCCACAAGTGTTTATCCACTGGACCTCAGCCAACACTTCTGCGGGGCTCAGTGGCTTATCTGGTTGTGGACACAAACCCTCATTCCTGAAGGGTCTGAGACTGATAACCTTACCCTTCTCAGGCAAGGATTGCTGCCCTTGTCCAATCGCGGACACAGTGGGCTGTCATGAGGGGGAACCAAGACGCATCTGCGTGATGCCCTGAATTCCTGAACACCCTGAATTCCGTAACAGCATTTATCCCTTGTCCTGCTGGTCATTCACGTGCCCTGCCAAGATGCTGACTTCTCTTCCTGTCTGCTGGCCATAGGACTCAAGGGGCCCAGAGTGGCGTGGCTGTATTCCAACAAAACTTTACTCATGGACACTGAAATTTGAATTTCATATAATGTGCACGTCACAAAATATTCTTCATATTTTGATGTTTTTCCTAAATTAATAAACTTCATTTTTTTAGAGCAGTTTTAGGTTCAACAGGAAAATTAAATGTAAAGTACAGAGGTTTCCCACATACCTCCTGCCCCCGGACATGCGTAATGTCCCCCATTATCAACATCCCCCACCAAAGTGATACATTTGTTACAAGTGATGAACCTGCATTGACACATCATTATCACCCAAAGTCCTAGAGAAAAATGAGAAAACTCTTGCTTTTCTGTGAATTTTGACAAATATATTATGAAATGTATCCACCATTATAGTATTGTACAGGAGAGGTTCACTGCCCTAGAAATAACTCTGTGCTCTGCTTACTCATCTTCATCTTTTTAGAAAACTATTTAAAAATGTAAAAATCATTCTTCATTTGTAAGCCGTACAGAAACATGTGGGTCAGATTGATCCACAGGCCATAGTCTGCCAAGTCCGATGTAATGGGTCAGTGTGATGTTCTTTGGGATTTCCACAGGGTCCTGATCTATTCAGACTATATTTTGACAGAGAGCAGGAGAATGAACATGGCCTTACGAGTGTGAGGGCTCTGTGAGTATATACTATTATCTGTTCCATGTAAATGTGAACTTCCTGATCCTTTTTCCTGAGTGAGGTAGAAAATAATGCATTTGGTCCAGTCACTGGCCACATTCCATGCATCTGAGGCCACACTGATGTGCTCTAGCAAAGACTGCTTGGCACTTGCATGGCAGCTGCCATCAGGACTGCTACTTGGTTGAGCTTGCAGTAACTGGCAGTCATTTTCTCAGATCTATCAAGTTTTTGCAGGGGCTGGACCTGTGAATTAAATGCAGACTTGATAGGCGCCACCACTTCTGCATCCTTGAAATCCTTAAAGGTGACACCAAGCCCCCGTCCCCCTGGACGGCGATATTGTTATTTTATGCACTCGGGTGCAGCTTCAGAGGTGTCCATTTTGCCTTCCCCACCAGGATAGCTCTTACCCACAGGCCAAAGGCCTAATGTGGGAGTTTCTTAAATTTCTAAGTATGTTGAGATCACGCTGGTGGCTCTTTGGGGAATGGTTTGGAGGAGCCAGAAGTGAAAGTAAGGACACCAGTTAGGAAGCAGTTGCATTGGTCCAGGTGAGAGATAAGTTGGTCTGGACAAGTTGGTGGTGGTGGGTTTGGAGAGAAAACAGATGTACCCAAGACATATTTTGGCGTTGAAATTGCCTGTATTTACTGACTGATGGGAAATACTGGTAAAAGACCCCTGCCAAAGCAAGACTGACTTGAGCAGCTGGGTTGATAGTAGAGCCTTTTGTTGAGACGGTAGAGACAGTGATGGGGGTGGCGAGGCAGGAACTGGAAATCAAGAGTTTGGTTTTGAACATATTAAGCAAACTTGGATTTTGTAAGACATTAAAGCTGAGCTGTCTATTAGGCAGTTGGATATAGATCTTAAACTCAGAAGAGAATTCTGCATTAGAGATATCAGTGCAAAGAGTCAGCAGCATTATGATTGTCTAGAAAACCATGAGAATGAGTTAAAGTACACTGGGAAGGAGGATAAAAAGAGATGAGAAGAGAGTTCGTGGCCAAGACCTGGGAAAGCCCAGCATTTAGAGGTTGATAGAAGAGGAAATGCTGACAATGGGTAATCTCTATCACATAAAGATGGAGATAGAATGGCCAGTTGACGCTGGTGGAAAAAGAAATTGGTGAGGTGCAGTGGTGTCCCTAATGAGTCTAACACCTGGAGCAAGTAATTTTAATGTTTATTGAGTTAATGATAAGTTACAATCTTGTGAAATTTCAGTTGTACATTATTGTTTGTCAGTCGTGTTGTAGGTACACCCCTTCACCCTTTGTGCCCACCCCCCACCCCACCTTTCCCCTGGTAGCCACTAATCTATTCTCTTTGTCCACATGTTTAAATTCCTCATATGAGTGGAGTCATCCAGAGATTGTCCTTCTCTATCTGGCTTATTTCACTTAGCATAATTCCCTCAAGGTCCATCCATGTTGTTGCAAATGGGACGATTTTGTTCTTTTTTACGGCTGAGTAGTGTTCCATTGTATATATATACCACATCTTCTTTATCCAATCATCTGTTGATGGGCACTTAGGTTGCTTCCATGTCTTGGCTATTGTAAATAATGCTGCAATAAACATTGGGGTGCATAGGACTTTTGGAATTGCTGACTTCAAGCTCTTTGGATAGATACCCAGTAATGGGATAGCTGGGTCATATGGTAGTTCTATTTTTAATTTTTTGAGGAATCTCCATACTGTTTTCCATAGTGGCTGCACCAGTTTGCGTTCCCACCAGGAGTATATGAGGGTTCCTTTTTGGGAGCAGGTAATTTTTAAAACACAGATGATAATAATAGCTAGAAAAGAAAAGTTTATTAAACTTTGTTTATATAACCATGCTAGTAAAATTTTTAAAAATAAAAATAAAATTTACACTACAAAACAAGAAAAAACTAATGGATCAATACTTTTAAATTACATTAATGTATTTTCAGGAAAAAAAGGAAGAAAAAATATATGAAGAAATGTTTCCAAGTGAGTGAATTCCGCAAGGTTCAGAGAACCAGTTGCCTGTAGAATGATGGAATTGAAGTAACTCAAGTGTGGTTTCTTCGTGTTTTCAGTAACCGGGCTCTTGTTATGCCACGACCCTGTTCTGCAGGGAAATGCAGGACTCAGGGCCACGCTGTGCCCACGTGAGCTGGGACAGTTGCGAACCGTTTCAGATGTGCTCTCAGAACACACGCATATAGCTGGGTCTGTGTGCGTCAGAGGCCAACTGGATAACTGCGAGTTCTCTCAAGTAACTTCCTTGTTAATTAAAGCATAAGAAATAGAAAGGTGCTGTGTTGAAGCTGACCTATATATTATTAAAGTCAACAGTGGCTGAGCAATTGTTTGGAACTTAGATTAATGAAAGGTTTTTCAGAAAGAAGTGTTTTGTCACTGACATTGTTTTGTTGCTGGCACATGGTGATAATAAAAAGCAGACTGATTTTTAGTCAGTTGTATTGTTTTAAAATTATCTGTAGGCTCCTTGATTGCCCTAACTGCCTGGGCCTTTGTGTGTCACGGAGGTGTAGTTTTAAGGAGAAAGCTGTTAGCAGAATCAAAGGGCATATAAAGATAAAGAGGAGGACTGATGGCCAGAGCCCTCGAAACTCCCAATCTGTAGTATCTCAACTGAAGTCTCAAATTTCTGGAAGATTTCACTTCTGAGAAAAGATGGCACATGGAATACATACATTTACCTTGGATCTCTATCAAAACTCCATTAAAATGACATTTAAAGGGATTAAGTAAAAAAGAGAAACTCAGAAAGACAAGAAAAACAGGAGGACTCAACAGCAGCAAGATTTTGGAAGCTGGGAAGCATAAGGACAGATGGTAAATGGCTTAGCAGATTCAAGAATATGGAACTATAGACTGGTAGTGAGGAAAGCCAAGAGCCCCTGGGCTTACTCTGCACTAAATGTCCGAGGACTGGGAAGTTGGTGGCATCAGGTTCATCTGGATGTAGGGGTGAAGAAGGGGACTAAAATAAAAGAGAATTGATTGGAAAATTCATAGATGCCAAGGACCTTTCTCCCGCTTTGCACAGAAGACCGGAGGTTTGGAGAAAGTGAAATGGAGGATCTATGATTTGGGGGACAGGGGACAGAGATGAGGCAAGGATACTGTACTAAAAACAAAGGGATTCAGTGGACCTACACTCCCTGGAGCTGAGGCCTCCTCCTCGTCCCCGTTCCTGGAACACAGGCCTTGCGACCTTCACAGCGCAGGCGGGAGACTGGAGAAGTCTCTGCAGAACCTGACCAGCCCAAAAGGAGAGACCTAAAGACACTGACATCCAGGTTCGCCCACAAAACAGTTCAAGTAGATTATCCCGCACTGAAGTTCACGGTTGTTAAGCCACACCCTTGCCCTCAGGGCTTCCATCAGCTTTTTAGTCTTACCATAAAAAGGTAGCCAAGGATTTCCAGACGCCTGAAGAAAGTCTTTAACATGAAAGGTAGACACCAAAATGAACAAACAGAAAAAAGCAGCTTAGAGGAAATTGAGAAGGTGTAGGAAGGAAAAACCAATAATGCAACAAAAAGACTGGCATTAAGATCCTCAGCGTAGACAGGGATGATGCTGCAGCCATGCGACAAGAATAGGATGCTGTTAAAGGGAGTGTGCAGAGAACAAAATAGAGCTCTTGGAAGTTAAAAATATAGAATTGGAAAACAATAGAAAGTATAGATGATGGAATCACCTAGAAGATCGGGCAAACAGAAAGAAAGATAGAAACTAGTAGAGAAAAAGATTTTTTAAAAATTAGAGGACTGGTGCGGGAGATCTAGTATCTCTTTTCTAGATCCAGAAAGAAAGACAGAGTAAACCGAGGGGAGGAAGTGATCATGGAGGGATTCAAGAACGTCTCTCAGAACTGCAGAGCATGAGTTTCCTTGGTGAAGGGGCCACCTGACTGAAAATGTTGAGCACGATGAGTGAAAACAGCTCCACCCTCAGGTGCACCGTTGAGGAAGTTCAGAACTGAGAGAAGAGTCCTACACGCTTTCAGGGTGAAAACAACAACTGTCACCGCCAAAGAAAGGAGTAAGAAACAGGGAGACTTCCGATTTCTCAAACAGCCACACTGGAAACTAGAAGACAATGGAGCAGCGCCCTCAGAATTCTGAAGGAAATTATTCCCCACCTAGAGCTCTAAACCCCGCCAAACAATCAATTAAATCGCAGTTTTTCAAAATCCTGAGACAGGACTTCGATTGCTCAGGGAGCGGGGTATTTAAGAAGGTGGCAGCTCCCATTGAGACTAGATTGGTTAAAGTGGCGAGGAAGCAGTTTTCCAAAAGAGAGATTCAGCTCAAACCTGAGGAGAGAGAAGTCTGAGGCAGCTCTTTTCGAGAATATGCCAGGTCAGCGCTGAACAATAGAAATACAATATGAGCTATGTATGTAATTTAAAATTTTCTAGTAGCCACATTAAAAAAAGAAAAAAAATACAGGTGAAATGAAATTTAATAATTTATTTTTAGTAATTTAATAATTATAATAATACATTTATAAATTTAGTAATTTATTTAAACCAGTAAACGTATTATTATAAAATATTATTTAACACAATAAAATTATTTCAGCATGTCATCAGTATAATCATACTAGTGAGATATTTTATGGGGTTTTTTTTTTTTGGTTAAAAGCTTCAGAATCCATCCAGCATGTATTTTACACTCACAGCACATTTCAGTTTGGACCAGCCAGTGTCAAGTGCTCCACGGCCACACATGGTTAGTGGCTGCCATATTGGACGGTGCAGGGCTAAGCAGTCAAAAATGCTAAGTAAAAGGCAGCGAAGGGATTCAAGTTGAAACTAGATTGTAAGAATTTGTAGCATAGTTCTTTTTTTTTCTGAAACACTGGTCTTTGCTCCAGAAGTAGTTGGAAGGGATTCTTTAGATAGAATTGGTGTTCAAGGTAGGAAGTCAATGGGGCCGGCCCCATGGCCAAGTGGTTCAGTTCACGCTCTGATTCGCCGGTTTCTCCAGTTGGGGATCCTGGGTGTGGACATGGCACCGCTCATCAAGCCATGCTGAGGAGGCATCCCACATGCCACAACTAGAAGGACCCACAACTGAAAATACGCAACTATGTACTGGGGGACTTTGGGGAGAAAAAGGAAAAATAAAATCTTTAAAGAAAAAAGGTAGAAAGTCAAGAGAATGAGTGCATTTCGGGCGATAATGAGAACACTATTAGCCTGACAATGTCTGAAGACCTGAATGGAATGGAACAATTCATTTTCTTAGCAAGGGCAAAGAGTAGGTTCAGTAAGAATAGGGAAGCAAATGAAATGACAAGAAAAAAGCGTTTCAGTTAGATTGGGAGTAGGAGATTAGAACACAGCTCCATATCTCAAAAATGGTATAGCACTATGTAGGGCTGTGCTGAACTCTGAGCAAAGGGAGTGGAGATGGAAGTCAGTGCTAGGAAGTCAAGAAACAGTGAGATAGGGGCCAGCCCAGTCGCGCAGCGGTTAAGTTTGCACGTTCAGCTTCGGTGGCTTGGGGTTCGCTGGTTTGGGTCCCGGGTACGGACATGGCACTGCTTGGCAAGCCATGCTGTGGTAGGCGTCCCACATATAAAGTAGAGGAAGATGGGCACGGATGTTAGCTCAGGGCCAGTCTTCCTCAAAAAAAAAAAAAAAGAAAGAAAAGAAACAATGAGATAAATGGATCTGCTTGTTTCATCGTGGGATGATGGTTTCATTTTTCTTAAGGTAGTACTGGGAGTCCTCTTGGCCACTTGTGTGCCAGAGGAGAGAGTGGACTTCCTTGATGTACGTGGTGTGGGGGCTAGTGGGGTCATTTCCCCATGCGTCCTCCAACAAAGTCCATAATCTGGAGCCTTATCTCCCCACCCACCGCTCTTTAGTTTTATTTTATGATTAAGACACACAGACACACACATGCTCGCACTATTTGTAAAGTTCATGCCATACGGAAATGTAGAAGATAGAAGTCCTCAGTAAAGTTCTCTTTCCTTAAATAATTGCTATTATCGGTTTGTCACATATCCTTTCAAAGATTTTCCTATATGTATATAAGCCTATTTTTAGAGAAAATGTGTATTACACTTTATATATTGTTCTGTAACTGGCTCTTTTGACTTAAATGTTGTGGACATCTTTCCATGCTAGACAGTACATCGTTCTTTTTATAGGCTGCAAAATATTTTCCTGTTGCTTCATAAGTTGAACAGAAGCTGTTGATATGTGTGTAGAATATTTCCATATTCCTCCTACTATAGTTGCTGTTACAACAATCATTCTTGTGCATATTTCTTTGTGTACTTCTGAAAGCTTTCTGTAGAAAATTCCTAAAGGTTGGGTCAGAGGGAGGCGCGTTTAAGTTTTTGATAAATCTTGCCAAATTGCCCTTTAGACAGTTGTTGCCCTTCACATTCCCACCCACAGGGGATGAATAGTCGGGCAGCCACACTGCTGGCCCACACCCGATCGCATCAACCTTTTAAATCTTTTCTCGTCTGATAGGAGAGTAATGATACCTCACAGCGTTTTAGTATCATTTCTCTGGTTATGTGTGAAGTTGAACATATTTTCAAATGTCTATTTGCCGTTTGTGTTTCTTCCATAAATTGCCTGGTCACATCCTTTGCTAGTTTTTCTATTTGATGTTTTGTCTTTTTTTGTACTGATTTGAAGGATCCCTTTCTATTTTATAGGTAGCAAAATTTTGCCAAGTATCTTTTACCAGCTTATCCCTTGACTTTCAAGGATAACATTTTTAAATTTTAGGAAGTAAAATATTTCTTTTTTTGTCTAACTTTGATCTTATTCTAAGATGAGCTCTCTCCTGTATTTCCTTCTAGTGTTTTTATGATTGTGTGTTGTTGCTGTTTTTTATTTTGCTGGTAAGATTCGCCCTAAGCTAACATCTGTTTCAAATCTTCCTCCTTTTTTTCTTCTTTCCCCCCCAAAGCCCAGGTACATGGTTGTGTATAGTTGTAGGTTCTTCTGGTTCTTCTATGTGAGTCACCAGCACAACACAGCTACTGACAGACGAGTGACGTGGTTCCGTGCCTGGGAACCTGAGTCCCTGAAGCAGAGTGTGCCAAACTCTAACTGCTGGGCCATCGGTGCTGGCTCATATGATTGTGTTTTTTGTTAATATTTAAATTTTTACCTATATTGGATGTATTTTTGTGTATGGTGTGAAGTTCTATGGAACTTTAAAATATAGAGTTAAGTAGTAGAAATAACTTTAGTTTTTCTACTCTTTTCTGTCACAGGGAAGCGCTTGGAGAATATTTAGATGGGAAAAAGGAAAGTGAGGAAGATCAAAGCAAAAGCTACAAGCAGAAAGAAGAGAGCCGACTGGTATGAACTGGGGAGCAAATGCATGCTGTCAGTCCCATAGGACCAGGGAGCTGGGCTGGGTCATGGTTTTCGTATTTAGACCATAAGAAACTCAGTAGAGATTTTATGTTCCTCTCTGGGCAGAACTGAATCTGAATCTTGCCTGTTTTTAGAGCTCTCTAGAAGTGAGCTTTCATATTATGATTTCTTAGATTGATGCTGTCTCTTCTTTGCTCATACATTTTTCATGGTATTCACCTTTCATAGGATAAAGTCCAAATGTTTAGCCTGACATTCAAGGCTTTTTGTAGTGTGTTCCCATGTGGCTTTTTTTTTTTTTTGATTCTTTTTTTGTAAATTTTTCCTTTTTCTCCCTAAAGCCCCCAAGGTACATAGTTGTATATTTTTATTGTGGGTCCTTCTAGCTGTGGCATGTGGGATGCCGCCTCAGCATGGCCTGATGAGTGGTGCCATGACTGCACCCAGGATCTGAGCAGACGAAACCCTGGGCCGCTGAAGCAGAGATCGAGAGCTTAACCACTCGGCCACGGGGCCAGCCCCTGTTCCCATCTTAACTTTCCAGTCTTATCTCCCATTGTTACCTAATTTGGGCCGTCCACTTTGGCTAGGCTGACCCACTCACTCACCTCCAGTGGGCTCTGTTCTTCCTGCTGTGTGCCTTTGAGCATCTGGAATGTCCAGCTCCTCCCCTCCCCTCTTCTTTCCTCCTCTCCTCTCCTTTTTTTCCTTCTCCTCTCTTCCCAGCAGGCTGTGTTCCTGTACTTTAAGACCATCTCAAGTCCCAACTCCCCTATGAATTCCTCTGTAACTCAGGCTGAACTTCTTTAATTCACACATCGAATACTTCTTGTCTATACCATTCATTTCATTTTAGATAGTTTTCTGCCTCGTATGACTTTTCAAATGTGTGTGCATGAGGTGTCCCCAGTGAAATTTTCAGCTCTATGACAGTGAGAGCCTTTTCGTGTGCCTGTGGAGTAGTCCATAGCTTGTAGTCCATAAACACGAGAAAGAAATTATTGATTGCTCTCCCATGGCAATGACAGGGCTCCTGGGATATTTAGTAAAAAGACTTGGAGCAAGGGGTGCAGTAGGGATAAACAGCAGTTCGAAACAGCAAACCAGGACTGCCAGAGGGCCACGTTTGGTGAATTGCTCAATGAACTGCATTGACATTGATACTGTCAGAAATGAGGTCTGGAAAAGAGCTCACCAAGCTGGCTGGTCAGGGCAGCTTATAGGGAGAAAGTGGGACTTGAGCTGGGTCTTAGAAAATGGGTAGAATTTATAAAAGTGGAGAGAAGAGAGATCATTTCTGGTAGAAATGGAAATGTACTTACTGGGAGAAAAAATATTCAAGTTACTGAAATATTATTATAGAGTGTAGAGATATATAGAGAGAATTGAATCACCTTATTGTACCGTGTCAGGGATAAGATATTTTACTGTAGAGGAAAGAATATTGAATTGCCGTGGGCTCTTATTCCAGGGCTGTTGCTTACAGTGAAGTGCACGAGTCTTGTCACCTCTTTGTACTTAGGTTACTTCGTCTAAAGGTTTGACGATCTCTGAGCAGTTCTGTATGGGATGGAAACGATATTATGTATAATCTTGAAGATACTGTTGTATTTTATTCTGATATGGTTTTGAAAATGCAGACATACGGTTCATCCTGAGTACTCTTTGAGTGTAAAACCGAAGAGATAATATCGTTTTCATTAGCAGCTTTTCAAGGTTCCTTTCACTTAGTATTTAAGTCATGAACAGTGTTGGCATCGAGGAGAAATGTGTACAAAAAAATGCTACCTTCCTCAACATCAAGGTGTTAACCACTTCTGCTCTAAGACCTGGGCAGAGGGGCCCCTGCCCTTGGCCATATACCTTGTTAATGATTTTTTCATGGTAATTCTTTCTGTTTCCTGTTTAATCTTGATTTATTCCAAGTTTATAAAGATGTTCTTCCATTTTTTCTTCTAGAAGCTTTATTGTTCTACCGTTTATATTTTGGCCTATAGTCTCTCTGGAATTTATTTTTGTGTGTGGTGTAAAGGTAGGGCTCAAGGTTCGTTGTTTTCCGTATGGATTGTTAATTAACCCAGCACCATTTGTTGAAAAGATGATCCTTCTCCACTGCCTTGCAGTGCACCTGTGTCACGAATTGGGTGCTTATACATGTGTGTGTGTGTGTGAATTATACTTTTAAAATATTTCGATATGTAGTATGTGGACCTCCATTTAAACTCTTCCCCTGGGTTTCACAAGTGTTAAGGGTGTGTCTGCTGGTCTGTTGGTGACAGTGACATTTTCAATTTACTTTGAGTCTTAAATGCTTGATTCAGAAATTTCTGATGTTTGCATTGTCTGACTAGAAAATAGAAAATTGCTCAAAACTGCAGGAAAGCCGTTACTTCCTTACGCATGTAAAACCATTTGGTACAAGTGATACAGCTGCAGGCATTTAAAAAAGTCTGGAGAACCCAAGATATCTGGGTTAAGGCTCTGTTCTGTACTCATTAAAACTGCATCTCAAAATCTCTACAGAAGAGTGAGATGAGGTAGAGTCTCTGATCGTTTCAGTCGCTCCTTGGCGCAGAGAGGTTTAAGGTTCTTAGTTCAGAAATGACTTGAGAGTTGGAGAATTTGTAAGTTCCAAAACAGACTTGGAAAAACTTAGGCATAACCTAAGGATACCTGAACTTTTTGTTGAAATCATGACATCAAAAAAGGCCAAGAGTGGGGGGCCGGCCTGGTGGCACAGCGGTTAAGTTCACACGCTCTGCTTCAGTGGCCCGGGGTTCGCTGGTTCAGATCCCAGGTGTGGACCTAGCACCACTTATCAAGCCATGCTGTGGCAGGTGTCCCACATATAAATAGAGGAAGATGGGCACAGATATTAGCTCGGAGCCAATCTTCCTCAACAAAAAGAGGAGGTTTGGCAGTGGATGTTAGCTCAGGGCCAATCTTTCTCAAAAAAAAAAAAAAAAAGGCCAGGAGTGAAGATACTAACTATGGAATTTATTTGCAAAGAGGGATTAAGAAGGGAGGTACCAATAGCAAAATTCCTGAGCCCATTAAGGGAGAGGGCAGTGCAGCCAGCTACAGGTCTCTCCTGTATTAGAGCCTCTCTAACAAAAGATCCCGCATAACATTAGCTTAAACAGGATAGAAGCTCATTTCTCTGCCTCACTTAATAGTTCAGAGCATACGCAGTCCAGGGCTGGTATGGGGGCTTCTCGATGTTGGGAACCTCGTCTCCTTCTGCCCTTCCTTAGGTGGCCTTCATCTGCTCATCACATCCTACTTTACCACATTGGAGCCTGGGAGAAGGGAGAAAAGCGGACAGCAGAGGGTGCACCTTTTCCCTTCAAGGCACAATCCAGAAGTGGCATGTATCACTCCTGCTCATGTGCTATTGATCAGATCATATTCTAGCTGCAAGGGAGTTTGGGAGCTGTATCTATTTTGGGAGGTCAAATGCCCAGCTAAAATTTGGATGTTCTATTACTGGAAGTAGAGGCGGACGTGGACGTTGGAGGACAGCTAGCATTATCTGCCTCACTTTCCAACTGAGATCCTTAGGAAGGGCCCTGGCAGGGTCATTCACTTGGGGGTCTACTGGGCAGAGAGCTGAGATGTAGCCAGAGGGCATGCCAGCGTCCTGTTGGCTGATCCCTACTCTGACGAGACTAAACTAAAGTGCGTTCAGAGTTGTGGAGTGCTATTAAATTGTGAGCTGTAACATCACGGCACAAATGTCCTGATGGAAATGGCATGCTAAATGGATGTTATTCTTAAAAGTCTTAAGGTAGCTTCTGATTCCTGCTTGGCTGGATGGAAGAGCTACAGACAATTGTGCAAAATGTTCTTAACTTTAGAAATTCCTATCTGCTTTCAGAAATTGGCTAAACTACTGCTCTGTGGCACTGAGTTGGTGACCAATGTCCAGGTAGCCGCGGATATCAGAGAGACCCACAGGCGAGTTGAAGAAGAGGAGATAAAGCGTCAGAGGTGAGGAATGCCCTGCTCTGCAGCCCGGTGGATGTGAAGATGTCGATCTCCTCTGTGGGTCCCTAAATTCTCCCCAGTCCTTGGAAAGTGGCTTTGTCACACTTAGTTTAGTAGAATCCTCTTCTCTGCCCCTTATGAATCTTCCCTCTCTCCTTTCCTTCCCCACCTTGTTGCTTCCCTCCCTTCACCCTCCCTTCCGCACCTATTACACCTGATCTGTGCCAACCCGTGTGGCTGCACAGGGGAGTGAACATGCCCTCTGCTGTTGGTGTTCACAGTCTAGTCGAGATAGACATGGAAACACCTGAACATAATTTGTGTTAAAATGACCATTTATATAAAGAGTTGTGGAAATATATTTGAAGAGCCCTTTAATTCTCTTTGGAGAGATATGAGAAAACTTTTTAGGCAAAGTGGCATTTGAGTTGGGACATAAGGGATGAAAGAGAGTTGGAGGAGTTAGGAAGTGGGCATTTTAGGCAGAGGAGACAGCTGTGCAGAGGCGTGAGATCCCATAATATACTTGGGAATGGCGTGATAGTGAAAGATGTATGGGGGGGTGGGTGGAAGAAAAGAGATGAGGCTAAGAAGGTAGATTGGGCTGTCCTGGGTTTAAATTAAGCAAAATGACAGACCCATAAACATCTCAGTGTTATGTACAAATGTAGCAGTGTATTAAAGAATAGTAAAGACTGTATGCCTAGAAGGATGGAGGGTGAGAGGGACAATGGGAACCCATGCAGACCCTCAGCTCCAGTCCTCAGCAGGCAGGCTGCCGCGCACACCCATCTTCCCAGGTCTCAGGTTGCTCAACAGGGAGGCAGACGTAAACTGCTTAGGATTAAACTTTTTTGGTTTGCACACAGAAGTGGCTTGATGTCAGCAGGAACAGAGGTCCTCATTTCAACTCTTCCTTTGACCTGTTCTTCAGTTAATTTCTTAAATATAGTTCAATGAGAAGAGTGGCCCACTTGACCATTTTCGTCCGTCTCAGCATCTACATACACCGTATGATTTTAAGAGCATTTTTACTTGTCAGCAAAAGTGGTTCCTCCATTAGCACCTTTACCAGCTTCACCAGTGTGTAATTGTCAACTTTATTGAAACTTCCCGCTGCTTGTCATGGGCTGGCAGGAACTGAGTTGGCTGATCCCCAGCAGGGTCAGCTTGTGAAAGGCCCTGAGTGCCATGCCAATGGGTTAGGCTTCATTCTATAGCCATTGAGGAAAAATTGGAGGGCTTAGGTGCAGAGTTACAAGATAAATGTAGATTTTGAAAAGATGACCTGACAGCTGTTTCTCATTTCTTGAAGAAAAAAATCCGTTGAATTATAATATGTACCATGTGCCCTGGCTTGGAAGGTGGAGCAGGGGGTGGGAAAGGGGAGGAGAGAGGGGATCACTAGATGATTAACTTGTCACTCCTGTCTCTTGTTTGCAGAAATCTTATAGGATTACAGTCTGTTAAAGTTGGGAGAGAGTCTCTGGCATGTGTTCCAGCCCCTGTTCTCAGAAGGGACCTCATAGCCTTCAACCCGGGATTGAAGGTCCCATCCTCAGTATACTCCATCACAGAGTTTCTTTGGAATTTCTGGAAAGACCACCCTTATTTCCATTTCTAATGGTGGAGTTTCTCTGTTTGTACATTCCACTGCTCATTTATTGATAATTTAGGAGAGTAATGGCCAGACCCTTGAGGTCCTGTTGATAATGAAAATTAATAATATGAGTACCATTTCTTAAGTGGCTGCTATGCTGAGCATCTGTGCTAACCATCATCTTATTTATTTACTTATTTTTTTCACCTTTAAATACAATTTATTGGTTTATCTGTGGTAAGAAATTTTATCCATTTTTTTTTCTTTTTAAAAAATTGTATTGGGGTCATATTGGCTTGCAACATTGTGTAAATTTCAGGTTTACATCAATATATGTCAGCTTCTGTATAGACTGGATCGTGTTTACCATCAGCAGTCCAGTTTTTGTGTGTCACCATACACACGTGCCCCTTTACCACTTTTGCCCTCCCCCCACTTCCCCTCTAGTAACCACTAATCTGTTCTCCTTGTCTGTTTGTGTTTATCTTTCACATATGAGTGAAATCATATGGTATTTGTGTTTCTCTGTCTGACTTATTTCACTTAGCATTATACCCTCAAGGTCCATCCATGTTGTTGCAAATGGCCCAATTTTGTCTTTTTTTAATACCTGAGTATATTCGATTGTATGTATATATACACCACATCTTTATCCATTCCTCTGTTAACGGGCACTTGGGTTGGTTCCATGTCTTGGATACTGTGAATAAGAGCATCATCCTGTTTAATCCTGACAGCAGCCATACGAAGGTAGATATTTTCATCCTCTCCAGTTTAGAGATGAGAAAAATGGGGCTTGGGAAGTTAAGCAACTTGTCTAAAGTTGAGAGTCAGTAGCGAAGTAAGCACTTGAACACAGGTTATGTGACTCGAGTGACTAAATATTTAACTACTGTGTCCCCATCTTACTCAGAAGTATGTGACAATTGACTCGATCTGTGTGTATGTGTGTGTATGTTAATCTATGTATGTTAATATATATATATATACACACATATATCTGTATATGTTAATGTTGATCTGTTTTTGTTGTGTGTCACTTTGTTTGTTTGATCTCAGCTATTTATAGTCAAGCATTAAACTAAAAGATTTCTCAGAGCCTGGTTGGGTCTTGGGCGGGTGTATGTGAAGCTGTGCTTGGTACCCGGGCCCTGTATTCGTAGACTCTTGAGAGCCTATCTGCCCTGTTGGAAGGCAGTGTCTGGGGCGGGGCTGGCATGGCCTGCATGTTTGTATTTGCAGACTTGAAAAGCTGGAGAATGAAGTCAAGACCAGCCAGGACAAATTCGATGAAATCACTGCCAAGTGGGAGGAGGGCAAACACAAGAGGATTCCCCAGGCCCTGTGGGACATGCTCAACACCCAGCAGTTGCACTGCGCTGCGCTGATAGAAGATAAGAACAAGCTTATCAGTGAGTTACAGCAGGTGAGAGGCCGGGGCTGCGCAATCCCAGCCCCGTGGGATCTGGCTGGGGGGCTTAACTTTTCCTGAATGGAAAACTGTGGAGGCTTCACTTCATTATTCATAATGCTGCGCAACTCAGGCAATAAACTTTTAACCAGAAAAAAAGCTTTGTAGTAATTTTATAAAGAAAGATGTACTTTCATAGCAAATGCTGTTTCAGATTTTATGTTTTGAGTGAAGGAATGGGGTTAGTCTGCAGTGGGTGCGTTCCCATGTTGGAACCTGGACATTAGTTGCTCAGCGGGCACACCCTGGGCTTTCCGGGAGCTCACAGGGAGATTAGCAACAAGTGGTGATGGAGGGGTTCGGGCCTGTGCTGCTCAGTCAGAGCTTTGTCCCAACTGGAGCCCACTCCTCGCCATCCGCCCGTGCTTCCTCCTAGGCCTTCTCAGACGCTTCTGGAGCCACCTTCCCTTTGTACAGTTGTAATTCCTAGTGTTCACAGGTGCTGACGAGGGGCTCCAGCTGGAGTGTGCTTGACACCTCTTGCTTCTGTCTGTTTGTGACCAATCTTTGACATGCTTTTTGCTAGGAGTTAAAAACAAAGGATGACCAGTATGTGAAAGATTTGAAGAAACAGTCAGATGACATCTGCCTGCTCCTGGAGAGGATGGAAGAACAAGTGAAGAGTGTCATGAAAACCTTTCGTCAGGAGCTGCATCACATTGAGGTAACAGGGTGTGAGAGAACTGCTTTCTGCCCTTGGGACGCCCTGGGGGAGGAGGGCCAGGTCTGGTCTACCCATCTCAGGAGGGTCCCACATGTCTCTGTCCTCTGTCTCTGCTCTAGGGTTTCATTAATTTATTTGCTCATTTATTCACTCATGTAACAAATATTCATCAAATGTCTATATGCTGGGCACTGTCCTGGGGGCTGGGGGTACTGCCACGAACAAAACAGAGCCCCCGATGGAGCCTCTATTTGTTCTAGTAGGAGACAGCTAGGCAATAAACAGATCAATTACTAGATATAGAATTTGACAAGTGGTGATAACTGCTTTGAAAGAAAATAGAACAGGTAAGGTAAGAGGAGTGGAGGGAGGGTGTTAGTGTTCCCTAACCATAGGCGTGTGTGAGCCATTTATTTGATTTATTTAGGGCCATTGGGGATGGGGGGTTGGGAAAGGGGAGTGCCAACCAGGATTCAGGAATCAGTACTTTGAATTTGGATGAAATGTTAGGGATTGAGATTGAGATAGGCTTTTCCAAAATGGAAGAGAGCCAAGAGTGTGGGGGACCTCTCTTTCGATCACTGTAGACTCGTTTCTGTGCTCGCAGGCCTACTTACCCATCATGAGCTCCATGCTGCCTTTTCTGCGTGGGAACCCCAAACATGGCAGTGTACCAACCATGGCATGTACCAACAAGGCAATGGATCAACCTGGCTGAATACATGCCAGGGTTTGCCCTGTGACTGCCAACAAGGGCAGTGGCCTTCCTCCAGCCTCCTGCCTTGAGTATTGACTAAACCACTGGACGGTTGGCACATTTCCTCTCTAAATTTGTGTGAAGTATGGACTTCACTTAATTTCTGTGCATTTGGAAATGCAAATTTCTGCCTTTGGGTTTGACTTTGTGTGGTTGGTGACACGGCCCTTGTGCTGCTATCTGAGTTCTTTGACACTGTGGGACCTGCCTAATCAAAACGGACACAAGAACCCTCTTCCCTCTTGGTTGTAGACAGCATTCGAGGTGGAACGACAGGAGCTACTGACCAGTAATAAGAAGAAATGGGAGCGGGCGCTGCAGGCTCACAATGGCAAAGAGGTGAAGCGGCGGCAGATGGGGGAGGGGGTGGGTGTGTAAAGGGGGACGCCTGGCGTCTGGGGCAATTTCTGCTGTGGCTGAGTTTGCTGGCCATTTTGTGTCTTGGGGAGGATCGCCATGGCAGACGTTTATTACTGCACTTCCTCGCTTGTCAGGGCGGCCCTGCAGATGGCCATTGTCTCTGGTGGTGAGTGCCGCCTTAGCAGCTCCCTGTGGTTTCCATGGTCCTGTCACTCTCTTCTTCGTTTCCTGGGTTATCTACACCAGCCAAGGATAGCCGTGGCCCAAGGAGGTGTTTTAAGACACACTTTTAAAGGGTGAGGGGTTGTCACTTTATTTTAGAGATGTGAGTAACAAAGAAATAACTTGACCAAGATCCTGGATTTTTTTAAGAAACATAAACGTCCGACTGCAGGGTCTGTGCTTAATTCTTAATGGACCATTCCTCTTGGAGTTTCTGGAGGAAGGACCCTGTTAAGCAATCCAAGCCTGGCCTGGGTGTTCAAAGCCTTGGGGCACAGGGGCTCCTGAGGGCCAACTGATTCCCTCCGACACTTTCAGACCCGTCACTCTGTCACGCTTGTCAGGCCACCTGAAGGACTGAGTCGGGTCGGGGGCGGCACTGACTTTCCCCTTGTCTTGCTGTGCCTTCAGCTGGAGTATCTCATGAGCCGCATCAAGAAAGTCGAGGACTATGAGAAGCAGCTGAACAAGCAGAGGATCTGGGACTGCGAAGAGTACAACATGATCAAGATCAAGCTGGAGCAGGACGTGCAGGTGCGCCTTGTTCCTCCGCCCGGGCGTCGGGGTGGCAGAGCAGCGGAGGGCACCTGTGAGTGTTCATCCGTGGCGACAACCCATAATAACCTAGAGTTAGTCCATTCAACAGAACTCATTAATTATCTGCTTTCTTTTAAATGATCATATCTGAAGAAGCTCATGCACAAGTTGCACACGGAGGAACGCTTTCTTTAATAGACCGTTGGAGCATCGCCAAGAGGCCTAAAGGGGTCTGGAATCCATGACATGGGAGGAATGTTGAGACAATTGTGCATTTCTGCCAGACAAAGGGAAAATGCCCCTAGGGCAGGTTAGCTGTGTCAGGGGCCAAAGCTAGACTGCCACCATCTAATGAGTGTCCACAACATCCCAGGCACTTAACACAGTCTCTCTAACCCTGACACTAACGTGAAAGGGAGAAATCACTGACAGCACTTTATATGCCAGGAAACCGAGGCTCTGAGACAAGGATGCTTGTCTTGTAAACAGTAAGCCCTGGATTCAGACCTGGTTCTGTCCGGCTCAATAGCCTAAATCCTTCCCATTATTCCAGACGGCCCTCTGACTGACGGTTGAACATCACAGTAAGGCAGATTCTGATTCACCATCAGAAAGAACCTTCTAGTACTTTGAACTAATATAGAAAAGGATCATCTCACAAAACAGTCTTGATCTCAAAGTATTCCACGGCTGAAGGGCTGTGTCTGTCTTCAGTGTTGAAGAAGGATTCCTGCAGTGGGAAGATGGTTCGATTTTCTGGTTTCTAAAATTCTTCGCAAACCTAGGATTCTATTTCAACGTCAGTTAAAAAAAATCTCTAATTACATTTAGAAATAGAGTGGTGATTGCATCTTATTCATTTCATGCTCTATTCATTTCAGTCTGCGTCTGGAAGAACGTGTTAGATTGAAGCTTTTCCACACAGCCTTTGGTAGAATTTCAGTTCTTATCCCTCTCTGGCTTTATGCAGCGAGGTTAAATTAAAAAACCCATTAGACTACAAATATTTTTACCAGTCTAGGAAATTTTTCTGGGCCTTTCACATATTAATGTCATGGAAACGAGAGTTACTGACACGGAACAGTGGAAGTGTAAGAGAGAAGCACTACTCATGTGGGCTGTATACATTACAGTTTTGATGAAAATGGCTATTGTTAAGCTTTCTGAAGTTATTTTGGTTCTGTGATAATTTATATGACAAAACTACACACGATTGGCCTCAAACAGTGAAATCATGGAAACTCATATTCTTTTTTGTTGTTTTGCTTTTTCTTTTGTGGTAAGGTCCCTTAATATAAGATCTACCCTCTTAGCAAAGTTTTGAGCATACAGTATGGTATTGTTAATCACAGGCCTTCTGTTGCACAGTAGATCTCCAGAACTTATTCATCTTGCGCAGCTGAAACTTTGTACCCTTTGACCTACACCTCCCCAGTATCCCCTCCCCAGCCCCTGGCAGCTCCTGGTAGCAAATTCTACTCTCTGCTCCCTCCATGAGTTTGACTATTTTAGATCCCATACATAAGTGAGATCACGTAGTATTTGTTTTCCTGTGTCTGGCTTATTTCACTTAGCATAATGGACTTGGTCCTGCAGGTCCATCCATGTTGTTGCAAATGGCAAGTTTTCTTTCCTTTTTACGGCTGAATAATATTCCATTGTAGGTATATACCACATTTTTTTAATCCATTCGTCCATCGATGGACATTTGGTTGTCTCCATGTCTTGGCTGTTGTGAATAATGCTGCAAGGAACATGGGGTGCAGATGTCTCTTCAAGATCCAGATTTCATTTCTTTTGGCTATATGCCCAGAAGTGAGATTACTGGGTCAAATGGTAATTCTGTTCTTGATTTTTTGAGGAAACTCCATATTGTTTCCATAGTGGCTGCAGCAGTTGACCTTCCCACCAGCAATGTAGAAGGGTTCTTTTTCCTCCATATCCTCGCCAACACTTGTCCTTTGTCTTTTGATACTAGCCATCGTAACAGGGGTGAGGTGATATCTCATTGTGGTTTTGATTTGCATTTCCCTGATGATTAGTGATGTTGAGCATCTTTTCATGTACCTGTTGGCCATCTGTATGTCTTCTTTGGAGAAATGTCTATTCAGGTCCTTTGCCTATTTTCTAATTAATTTTTTTGCTATTGAGTTGTAGGAGTGGAACCACATGTTCTTAATCCAATGTTCAAATGTTCGAACAAAGCCAAAACATTCCGGGCCATGGGGAGATTGTCGGGGTGAGGGGGTAAGGTAAGACTAGGGAGGTGAGGGACAGAGAGGCAGAGGGCCTGGGAGACCTGGGCCTTCCGGCTCCCCCTGTAAATATGGACTAACGGTGCAGTGTGGGCACGCGGGAGGGAGGCAGATGGAGACATTCAGCGTGAGAAATGTGTGCATTTCCTCTGCATAGCAGTCCTTACCTGTGTCAGAATGGAAACCAAGAGTATACGGTACCACATTTTATCCTTTAACTAGGAAAAGATAAGCAAATCAGGGATTACCCATGTTGCAATAGATGGAATATTTTAGAAGACTGAACTTTGTCATCATGCCTCTTAGTTGTACTTTCACTAGAAATTAAAGTCAGATAGCACTGATTTTTGTCCAAAAGATATGGCCTGCAGCTCAACATCAAATTTCCTCTTCCAAACTAATTCATAGCACTGTGTCAGTTCTAAAATATGGAACTAAAATTTTTGCAAACCACAAAAATACAAAGGATCCAATACACGTAGATTTGGTTTGATGGGTAAAGTACAAGAAGTGAAAAAAGAAGGTGTACTTTTCAAACGCTTGCTGCCAGTGAGGTCACTTTGGTTATGAATAAAGAGAAGCTTGTAAACATTATGTGCTCGAGAGAGATTTTACCCCCCCCCCCAAAATAAAACTGCTAGAAACACTTGGTTCTTGATGCAGGAAGCAAATATTTTTATTTTGAGGTCTTATGTGCTCATTTAAAATTGTTAAATAGTTTAGTTCAACTTTAATACCAAAATACTAATCATAAAAAATATACAAGTTACTTATTTAACAAGTATTGTGAACTTACATTGTGCAAAGCACAAAAATAAAAAGATGCAGTTCCTGCCCTTCAGGAATTTATCATCTTTTGAGGAAGAAAGCAAGCTCCATAAGTAGTATAAAAGAGTGAGTGACAGGGCAGGAAAGTATGAGCAAGAGCGTGGGCTGGATATGAACTTGCTAGTCTATGGTTCCAGAATGGTCTCATCCCAGGGCTGAGACTGGTGATAAAGAGGCCCAGTGCGATCTCTGGAATCAGCCAAGAAGGCCAGAGGGAAAGGCTGTTTGAAATTCTGCTGTTTTGAACTGCCACTGTTTCCACTCTGCGGAGGCGTTGATGGCACCTGTTCCTGAGTCTGTGGGCAGGAGATGGTACCTGATAGCCGCTGAGGAGAAGTCCGTACTGTCCCAGGAAAAAGTGGGGCAGGTGTGATCAACACCTGCAGGACCTGTAACCTTGAAGGACTTTTGTGGCAGGTTAGATTGTAATCTTTATAAATTATTTACAAAATCCAAACATGGTATTTTGCTGTTAGTCTTGGGAACATAAAGTACAACTTTGCAGAATATCTTCGGGTAATTAAATAATAAGCACAGATATTTCACAAAATCAATTACAATTTTTTAATGTAAAACTATATCCAATGTATGACAATCAAGAACAGCTAGAGAAAATTAACAGTAGAGTCACCGATACTAAAATTATTGTGAGCATGGGTGTTGTAAACCAATAATGAGCAGTGTAATCCATGTAATTGCTGCTAGAGACTGTGCTGCGAGAGGCACAAGACTATCATTAGTTCTGTAAGGTCGTTGACAGCACCGCCCATCACTCCTAAGTGGCATCATGGATGGGAAGCCCCCAGACGTTGTGCTGGGACAGAGCTGAGATGAAGGAGTGGCTGATCTGCGATCTGGCAGAGATGGGAAGTCCTCGGTGCATGCTGAGATGGAAGTGCTCGGTGCATGTTGCATTGCTAGACTCTCCAGGTGTCAGTCCCCTAAGAACATACTCTAGCAAAGAGCAGGAGCAAACATCTTCCACAAGAGGAAATAAGATCGGCTAATGAGTATTCAACAAGCAAAGAAAGGTAAATTAAAACAATCAGGTGACAGGTTATTATTATTACCATTTTTTCCCTATAAAATCAGCACAGATTTAAGTTCTTTCAGGTCACAAAGAAAAAGACATGAGCTGATTACTTTAGTTCAGGGTAAACTATGAACATAGTAAACTGTGTTCAACTAGGTGAGGTGCTAGTGGTGATTTCTCAAAAACTAACAGAAAAAGTGATGCCAGTGATATTTTTTTCCTTTCAAGATATGTTATGTAGGAAAAATAGAGTCCATTTATATAGTTATTATTATGTAATAATGTGCCTTTAAGAATGAAATTCACATGAAAGTTAACATGATGGAGCTTGCATTTATAACTCACATACTCTGACTGTGCTATAAATATGAAAACTATTCTATGGCCCAGTAAGTTTGGGAAATGCCGTCTTAGTCACAGGGCTCGTTGCAAAGCACTGAGAAGGAGGAGGTCCCCGGACGTCATCAGAGCAGACATCCAGCACGCTGGGTCTCAGGGCTCCTGGATGTGTCAGTCCCAGCAAAGACTGGAACAGCCGCTCATGGTCATTCCAATCCAGAGCAGCTCTGGAGTTCCACCATCTCTGTGAGTGTTCTTACTTTCTCAGATTGTCACGATCCATCAAGGAGATTTTCTGTTGGACTTTTGTGCCTAGCCATATTGACCAATGGCCTCCTCCATGTCCAGGGATGGTCACATTTGAAGCAGCAGGGCTGGTTTCTTTTGGGGCACAGCAGCATAAATCATTGCGACTTTGCAGAAAGAACTGCTGGAGAGTCCCTTTCCCTGATAGCCACTCAGGGCCATCCCTAGGAGGCACAGGGCCAAGAGCGGCAGCTCATCCTGGGGCCACCCAGGATAATTGCAGTTGAAATGAGGCTGTGCTGTCAGCATCGTCCATAGGCACTGTGGGATATTGTTCAAGTCAGAAATTTCTAAATTAAACTTGAATCGTGCTCAGGAAGAGTGGGGTGCAGCTCCCAGCAGCTTGCTGCCTGCCCCAAGCACCCTGCCCAAGGGCCAGGACTGTATGTAGAGCTTGGCGGCCTGCCCTGCATGCTGCTCAGTGCTGACAGGGTGTGGGGAAGTGGGCACTTGCACAAACAGCCTGTGGGAGTGTAAGCCATAAACTGCTCTTTGGAAAGAAGTTTCTAGAGAGCCTTTGACCTAGTAATTTTGCTTATGAGAATCTACCTTAAGGAAATAAAATACTCAAAATTTTTATATGTAATTTTTCCTAGTATTATTTTAGGATATTGAAAGTGATCAAAACAGTACAAATGTGCAACAGTAGGGAAATGGTAAAATATTATGCCCTATGATAAACATATAAATATTTCATATATGATAAATGATAATATATAAAAATATGTACCATTAAAATTATGTTAAAACTTTACTAACATAGAAAATTCTTATGGTGTAATATTAAGGGAGAAAACTAGAATATAAAATTGTAGTTATAGTTTGAGCTCAACTACGTAAAGAACACAGGAAGGAAACATTCCAGTATGTTGACGGAAGTTGCCTTTGGGAGATGGAATTATGGTTAGGTTTTCCTCTCTCTTCTGTCTCCTCTTTCTTTTTCCTTTCTGCATTTTCTACAATGAGCAAATATTATTTTCACAACCAGGAAAAGTTTTTACAAAGAAAAGCATATAACTAGAAAAAGTAAATAAAAATTTAACTAAACAAGTAGAGAAATTAGGAGATACAATTAGCTATTATCACAGTGACCAAGATGGTGCTTCATTGGCCACCCATTAAAGAAGAGAGATTACAGCTTCTGTTCTGAAGGAGACATTCCAATACTTGTCTCATAGCGAAAATTAAAAAATCTCTGGCGTAGTTAAGTAGGATACTCTTGACTAGTTCCCTCAGTTGCAATGTGGGGATCACCGGATTCCATGTGAAACGTGGAAATGACACACCATCTGCTGACGTGTCAATGCCTTTATTCTCCTCGGCATCACCTCCTGGCCAGTCACCTTCCTTGAGGATCACTTCCTCTGTTGATTCCGTGGCAGGGGTCTGTAGCCTAGTGGAAGGAGACGGGGAGAGCATGTCACATGTAACTGCTTTCTCAAGATCTGATTACACATAATTGCATCCTCCATTCCTGCATTTCCATGAGGGGGAGGCCGGGGCAAGCCTGTCTGTGTTGGCCCTGTCTCTGGCCTTGCCCCCTCTCATCTTTTTTCACCAGCTGTCAGAGTGATCTTTTTGCACCACTTGGGCTGATCATTCCTCTCTCCTGCTTAACATCTTTAGTGGCTCTCCATTGCCTTCAGGATAAAGTGTTAAATTCCTAGCTTGGTAAGGCTCTGCTGCTCTGTCAGCCCCATTTCTGACCTTTCCTTGCCTCATACCTCACATCCTAGACTGCTCGTGGTTTCCCCAAAGCACCTCCCTCTCCCTTGTCTCTCTAGAGCTGTCTCCCCGCCACCTGAGTAACTCCGACTCATTCTCAGGTCTCAGTTAGACGTGCTGATGCCATCTTTTCAGGGATGTCTGCCCTCGTCCTCAAGGCCACGGAAAGAGCTCCTCTCATTGGTCCCATATCACCCTGGGCTTACCCCTCTCTGACTTCCTATCCCTAGGGCTCGTTATCTGTCCCTCTGCTGGACAGGACAGGACGGTGCCTTTTTCACAGCATTTTCCCAGGAGAACCTAGGAAAGTGTCGGACACATAGTAGGACATATCTTAGGCAGTCAGTAAATGTTCGCCAAATGAATGATACAGCTAAGGGAAACCCAGGAGGTAAGGATGCTTGTGTCTATCCTCCTTTAAAATGAACATGGTTTACTAAATACTAACTTGAACTGCCAACCGGAAGTCAGAGTGGGGACACTGCAGGTTTTTATGGTGTTTACTTTTATGGCGTTTCTGTTGGGGCCACTTATATCTCTCAAGGGGCTGGAGCAGAGTACCAGAGGTAGCTGGCCTTGAGAACTCTAACCACCCTCTCTCCCAGGCTTAGGTATCTAGGTGTCAGCTCGCAGTTGAATGATTATGTTTTTTCTGGTTGGCCTTGAATTTGCCTCTAATGATAGATTTTCTAAGAATTCAGAGGGAGGCCCTTGTCCTTAAGGTTCCTCTGACGCAACTCCAGAATAAATTCTCAGGGACCCTCAGGCATAACAATTATACCAGGGCCAATTAATATATATATATATTTTTAACTTAACTTTAGATTCTTGAGCAACAGCTTCAGCAAATGAAAGCAACTTACCAGCTGAACCAAGAGAAGTTAGAGTACAACTTCCAGGTGCTGAAGAAGAGAGATGAAGAAAGCACGGTGATCAAATCCCAGCAGAAGAGGAAGATCAACCGGTAGGCCAGCATGCAGAGCATCTGTCTTCCGGGCCCTTCTATGCTGAAAATAGGGATGGGCACGCGCTCTTCCCTTTTGTAGGAGTAGACACTCTTAAAAATATAACTGACTCTTATTAAAAGAGCTTTTTGGAAAAGGTAATACGTTCCACCGCCCCGAAAGAGTATGCAGCAAAGATTCTGTTTCCCATCCCTCACTTGTTGGTTCCTCTTTCCCACCTCTGTCACCATTATTTGTTTCTTTTGTTTCTTCCAGAGTTTCTTTATCCATATACAAACAAACACGAGTAAGTGTTCTCATCCCCCTCTGCTTTTACACAAATGATAGCATTCCATACGCACTGTTCTGTATCCTAAAGATGTTTCCATACCAGATCATAGAGAGCTTTCACATTATTTCTTAAGGTGCCTAGTACTCCACTGCATAGATATGCTATGATTTACTTAACCCTATTGATGGACACTTAGATAGCTTCTAGTCTTTTGCTGTTGCAAATAAGACCAATATAAGTATCTAGTTAGTACAGAAGCTGTACATGTGCGTTATAGAAAATTGGAAACTACCACAAGGGAAAGTAAGGTAAAAACACAGAAATACCATATTCCTACAACCAGAGGTAGGCTGTGTATATCTTTCTGGATCTCTTTCTCTAGATAGATAGATAGATACAAATATAGATATGACATCCTACTGTAACTGTTGTTTTGTAATCTGCCATTTTTTTAAAAAGTCAACAATTTCCACCTTTCCATTTCAGTAAGTTTCATTTCATCTAAATATCTGGATCACATTCAGATTTCCCCAGTTGTGCAAAGATATTCTTTATAGTAGGTTTGTTCAAACTAGTCTCTCTTCGAGGACCAGGAATTGCATCAGGTTGTTAAATTAAGCTCCTTACGTCTCTGATTTATTAGGATCCTCCCTGCCCCTCCACCTGCCAACCTCCTTGTTAAATGTTACCTACTTATATACTTACTGTCTAATTTTTTTTGGTGTGTGGGGGTGGCAGGGTGCATGGAACCCATTATTTGCTCAAAAGACTGGGCCAGTTATCTTAGAGAATGTCCCACTTTCTGGATTTGAATTTTTACATTTACTTGTTTCTCTGGTCCTACATTTCCTTTAAATTGTAAGTCATAGTAACAGACTTATGGATTCAATTTACACACTTTTGGCAAGAATATTTCCTAAGTCAGATGTGTGCTTCATACTGCATAATAATGAAAGACACCTTTTGTTATCTAGTTGACCTACCATCCATGATGCTAGGATTAACCATGGCTTAGGGGAATGCAGGCATTTGTGATTTTGACAGATATTACCAATTGCTCTCTTTAGGGGTTGTACTGACTTACGATCCCAACAGCAATGTATGCAAGTACCTGACTCCCCACAGCCTTGGAATTTTGTCAGTAGTGTAAGTGAGAAATGGTGTCTCAATGTGTTTTTATTTTGTATTTCTCTTATGCAAGAAATTGAGCATGGTTTTGTATGTATACAAGCCATTTGATATTTTCTTGTTTATCAATTATGTATTATATTTGAATATACCTTGTCTACTTTTCTGTTGGAGTTGTTGGTCTTTTGCTCATCAGTTCTTAGGTACTCCTTCTGTATTAGGAAGGTTAGTCTTCTGTTACAGGAATTGCAAATATTTTAAACTGGTTTGCCTTTGGATCGTACTTATGGACTTTGCAGTGCAGATGTTTTAGATCTCCATGGTACTGCATTTGTTGATATTCTTCTTTATGGCTTCTGGGTTTTGACTCATGGTTAGAAATGCCTTCCCCACCCTGAGGTGATGAAGGACTTCTCCCACATTGTCCAGTGATATATTTATAGTTTCACTTTTTACACTTAAACTTGGACTTTACCTTAGTGTATAGTGTGAGGTGTGAATCCAACTTTTAGTTTTCCCCAGATGGCTAATGATCGTCCCAATGCCATTCCTTACTGATTGGAGATGGCAACTTTATTACTTAACTTCCGTATATATTTGCATCTTTTCTGTTCCATTTGTCTTCTTTGTCTTTTCAAGTCCCAGTACTACACGGTTTTAATTATTGGGGCACTGTAATATGTTTTAATATCTGATAGGGCTAGTCTTCCCATATTACTCTCTAAAAATATAACTAACTCTTGATTCTTTATATCAGGGACACAGCAATTACCAAATAAGGTAACATTTATATAGCTTATTTATTTTTGGTCTTTAAATGAAATCAGAGATGTATATTTATACACACAGCACACTGGTCCAAACACACTCATTCTTAGTGTGCTTGATCCTATTACTCAGAACTTCTCAAATTTCCACTTTCCTCCCTTCTTCCTGCCTCTTTTGTTTCATCCCTCCTCCCTTTCTTCCTTTAAGAAATCTCTCCTGAGTTCCAGACCATTGTGTGAGGCTCTGAGGATCAGAGTAGAATAAGACATGTTATTTAATCCTTGTTTGAGGAGTTTCCCCCAAAACCCAAACAGCCTATTATTATTTATGAATTTATCCACTTGTAGGATGATGATACATTTTGGACAAGGGTTTGTAGAGAAATACCAGTTGACCTTTTGATAGTTATTTATAACAGAAAATGGTACTGAATACATGAGCTGGCATCTTAAGCCTGATGATCTAGATAAATGAGAGTAGTTAGGAGACAATATTTATGAGAAAATCCCTCTATATGCACCATACAAGATAGGGGAACATCAGTGACAGTCACAAATCAGGACAGTGAGAAAGGGTTATCTGGGAGGGCTTCCTGAAGAAGTGAAAGAGTGAAGGAGGGAGGGACGTGAAGTGGCAAAAAGGAGTTAAGAGAAGACTCCGGGGTAGACAGCGCCTGAGCTGGGCGTGGCAGGTCTGAAGGCAAGGAGGCAGGAATCAGGAAGTTGCCTGGTTGACGAAGAGATGGCCCCGTGGGAGAAGGGAGGTTGGCAAGGCGGGAGGTGGGAGAGGAGCCTGAGGCGGAGTTTGGGTTTGATCCACATGGCAGAGGGATGGTTGGCATCATCCACACCACCCCCTCCTCACTGCCTCCTCCCTCTGACTTCAGACTTACCCCACTTTCCCTTGTCCTGAGGAGCCCTTCAGCCGGCCCTGCTGCTCCTCTCGAAGGGCTGTCTTTTTCTCTCCTTGCTCTCATGGCCATTTCCTTTCCTCTTCACTTACCCCTCCTCCGACATTCCAGAAGTTGGCCTATGACCTCAGACGTGGACAAAGACTTCGCTCTGTAGGACACCAAGGATGCCCTTCTAGCCAAACACTGTGGCTTTTCCTTGGGCCTCATCTTAGTGTTAGTGGATAACAGCTCTCAGAACTTTTCTCCTTTGGTTTTCATGACTCTGGAATGTATGCTCTTCTTTCTCCATGTATTCCTAATTTGTTTCCTTTGGTGATTCTGCTTTTTCTTGCCTGGTAAGATATTCTAGAGAGCATCTTACCCCTTTGCTTTTTGTTTTTATTCCCTCTGCCTTGTACATCAGTCTCATGGCTTTGAATTCTACCTCTTTGTTGGCGACTACCAACTTCATATCCCTAATTCAGACTTCACGTCTTTGCTTTATCTGGAACTGCCAAGGGAACATTTCACCTGGAGAGTCGCTGTCGTTTCCAGTGTACAGTGTCTGAAAGCAGCCTTGCCTACCCCCCCAGTTTCCCAGTCCTCCCCCTCCCTCCCCTTCATTTCTAGCTTCCAGCCAGTCACTGAGGACTCGACTTTTTGTTGAGCCATCTTTTCTTTCCCTTGAAGTCCTGCTTTCCTCTCCACTCCCTCTCTTGCCACCCTGCTCAGGCCTTCAGGATTCACTTGGAGTTTATTTTTGTTTTATCAGCTTCTATGATTAGATGACACACAGAAATTCCGTTACTAAATGATGTTGAAAAAAACGATCTGGGATGCCTACTCAAAAAGATTTTTTTTAACCCCTCTCTGTGGAAATTCTCTTAGAAAGCTGTAGTTAAGAAAATAAATTAGATATTTCTTTTTTTCAGAGACTAGGTTAAATAGTTTTTGCACTTTATTGAGGATGAAAATATGAATGATGAATGTTTGTGCTTTAGGGACCTTCTGACTGTTGCAGAATAATGCTCAAGGGGGGACATTTTGTTTAAAAAATTTTTAAACTTAAAATATGTAGGCCTTCAAACTCTCTGTTCCTGTGTAAATGGGGCACTGACATAAGACACCTCTTCAGTAGTTAGACGTGTGAAGTGTGGTCCTGGGTCTAAAAGCCGCGCCTGCCATGCATATTTCACGAGGCAAGTTTCCTTGCACAGAGCTCCTGAGGGCAGTGACATGGGAGCTGTGGCATGGCTCGATTTGCAGTGCTGTTGGTCAGGTGACAGCTCTCTCACTGTGCTGGAGCCTTTGGCCACTCCCCTCTCCTGCAAGCCAGAGTAAGTTCAATGCCTCACCTCTGGGCTCCCCCAGCATTCTGGGTAAAACTTTTTATACCCTACTGTAGTTAATGTTTGTCTTTGTCTCTCACTGGACTGATGGTGCCTTGTGTTCAAACATGTCCTTGTATTCATCTTTGTATTCAAACATACGCTCAGCAGAAAAGAGACCTTTCAGGTTTGATGAATGAACAAGTTAATGAGTGAATGAATGAACGAGCTATTGCACCTGTTAACAGTATCAACTCTTGGAAGACAGAGGACTCCGCTCTCATAGGCTTGTGGTGTGAAGTTTAAATTTTTTCCTTTCTGTTTTCCTTGTTTCAGAAGTGAATTGAACTTCCAAGTCATGAGAGTGAAACAGTTGAGACATGTTATTTAAACATGTGAGGTGGGCACTAGATACGGACACTCTGACGAATGGTGTGTTGAGTGAGATTCAGTTACGCTCTTGCTAGGGGACTGCCCCTTGGTGGATTTGGGCTTCTGGACTGTTTAAATGCATTTCGTTCTGGACAATCTCATTACCTCCTGTTGCCTTTCCTTGATCATAACTGGAGTTGCGTTTTGGAAAACATGGGGTCTGCCCTTCCAAAAATCTGGCCCTGGGTTTGTTGTAGAACTGAGTGAGGTGGATGAGAGGAACATACATTACACCTTCTATTCAGCGGCAGACTAACTTTCTTCTTCGCTTCAACGCAGCCTGCATGATATACTTAACAATCTGAGATCAAAATATACCAAGCAGATAAAGCAGTTTCAGGAGGAGAACCAGTCACTAACCTCAGACTACAAACGCCTTGTGAAGCAATTCAAGGAGCTACAGAAAGCCATGAGGTATTTTAGGGGCTTGGGACCCAAGGCACGTGCCCTAGAATAGAGGTTGGGGGTAGAGTTGGTAGTGGCAGTGATTTCAGTAGACTTTGATATCGCCAGGCTTTTGGAGCTGGACCAGGCCACTAAAGAGTCCTTTGTGCTGCCTTCCTTGTCCCTTTACTTCCATGTCACTTGCCTTGTTTACACTTACAAGGGTGGCTTCTCGTCAGTCATAGGTGAGGATCAGTGGTCCAGGGACTGGGCCAGGCCCAGGATTTCCCACAGCTCTGCCTCAGCTCTTACCCTGCTGCTAATTGAGGGGACCCTGGCCAGGTCCAGGGTCAGTGGGCCATGCTCAGTAACTCTTCTTTACAGGCATTTTGCTCTCGTCGATGAGGAGCAGTTTCAGGAGATTTGGCTGATGAATGAAGAGGAGGCAAAGGATCTGATAAGCAGAGCCTTTGATGTAGACAGGATCATCCATACCCATCACCTGGGGCTGCCCTGGACAGCGCCTGATTTCTGGTTCCTGAAGAACGTGGGCCCTATTTCTCAGCAACAGTGGAAGTCGGCCACACAAATATTAGAAGAAGTGCTGATGCAAACAGGTGACTAGAATCAAGTCACAGAGTCTTTGAGCTGGAGGGGCCCTCTGAGAACACTGGGTCAACCTATCCATTTTACAGATAAGGGAACTGAAGTCCAGAGAAGGGGAAGAAGTCTCATAGCTAAGAGGTCCATCGGGCATGCCTGGCTGACATGGCTTTTAAGTCTCCTCTGCTTTATAGCTTTATCCTCTCCCCTGGATTGTAAACTGGCAGTTAGATCTAGAAGCTTGATTAGATTCAGGTTCTATTTATTTTTGCTAAGTACACTGTTGTGTACCTCCATTGAGATAAACTAATGTTAGATTGTCTTTCTTCTTGTGATGTTAGCAACCACTGATAATCATTTTCTAAGATCCATTCATTGCAGGAGGGATTGCAAAATGGTGAAACTCTGAATTCTGTCATCATGTCTTCATTTATTAGCTGGGACACTTCTGAAAAGAGAGTCTTCCCCTCATCAGCTTTTTGTTGCCCTGAGATACAGTTTGTACAGGAAAAGCAGGATAGGTGCTTATCCTTTCTCTATACTGGTTCTCAGAATGAATGGGTTGGGTCTCTAACATCTTCCACGGGCGACCAATGAGGTTTTATAAAAGACAAAATCCCTATGAACACATGGATTTAAATAAATTTGATGTGCTTCAGCTCCTGCCATTAGCATCCTTGCTGATGCTCGAGTTGTCCCACCTTTGGCCAGAGGGTGTCTCTTCCTGTGGCCCCTGGGTCCCGTTGACACAGCCCTGGTAGGCTTTGATAGTTTCCTGGCTTTCTGGAATGACCAGGCGTTCCAGGCTCACCGTATACTGTTCCTGCATCAGGTCTGGGATCAGCTGTTCCTCCCGGGAGGCCCAGTCCTTTTAAGCAGGGAAGGTCTTGCGAAACCGTCCTTTCATTGTTTTGGGTTGGTCCTCGTTTCCAGGCCTTCTCAGTGGACGAGCCTAGGGTAGAGGATTATGTATTCAAGATAAAACAAATCATGTGTTCATCCTAATAGTTCCTAATCATCAGGATGTCAGGATTTTTACTTAACCTTCTCAAAGCGTGTCTCCTCGCTCCTGAGTTGGAAATCCTGGTACTCAGTGACTCCAAAATAGTTACTCATTGCTCTTCCTAAGCTACCATGGAATGGTCTCAGCGTGGAACACCAACCCTGCCACTAACGAATGATTACTAAGCGAGTTTAAACTTTCCCAGAGTTCTTTTTGTTCTTAGGGTGTGTCCCACTAGGGATGTGCAGACAGACTGCTGTTTTAGGGTTACTCGGAATAGTTTCTATGCGCTTTTGTCACCAACTGACAACACATTTAGGTCTTTTCGTTTTATTTTTGATTGTTAGGGATTACTTTTCACAATTTAATTTTGTTTAATAGTTATGTAAAATATTTACATGCTTCCCAAGTCAAATGTACAAAAACAAGGCAGTAGACTCAAAGAAGTGTGGCTTTTCTCCTCTCTGCCCTATTTCGCCCTTCTGCTAGAGGGAACTATTTAAACATTTATAGTTTGTCCTTTCATTGCTTTTTAAAATTGTAAACAAATGTGTGTATATATTTGTGTAAATCCGTTTTTTTTAGGTAAATGAGAGCATATGCTTTCCTCCACCTGCTTTTTTCATTTACTATATATCCTGGAGATCAAGCTATAGTAGTAAGAAGCAATATTCTTCATTCCTTTTTATCTGGTACCCTCTTATGTGGCTGTGTCTGATTGATTCACAGTCCTCTGTTGATGGTCATTTGGGATATTTCCAGTTTTTTGGTTTTTTTTGCTATTACAAACAGCGCTGCAACAAATAGCTTTGTGCATTTGTGTTTTCATGTTTTGCTGGTGAATTGTTGGGACAGATCCTGGGAGATGGATTGCTGGGTCAAAGGCTCAATGCTCTGTGATTTCGCTGGATGTCGCTCCACAGGAATGGTACCACTTTGCAGCCCCACCAGCAATTTGATTTCTTGTACTTTTCAAAACCTTTTCATATATGTTATCTCAGTGTACCTTTTGACAACCAGTAAAACCTGGAGGGTCCAATGATTTTTATTCCTGTTTTCAGATGAGGAATGTATATTCTAAGACATTTTCTAATTTTTAATTTTCACTGAGAAGGTTTTTGACTCCTGCCGTCAGCCGTCAGCTCTTGTGGGCAGTATTCTTTTGTGGGGCGCCGCCGCTCCTGCCTGTGAGTTGGCTGCTTCTGGTCCACTGCAGGTTTCGAAACCACATGGCAGATGCGCCTGATTTCTCTCTAGAATAAGAATAAATAGGTTCATCCCCCGCTGCCCACTTCCTTGTCGTGGCTGGATGTTGAGTATGATGTTTCCAGGTAGATGAAATTTGGTAAAGTGAGGCATTATAGCTTGGCTGAGAATGGCAGACTTCTCCAGAGAGTCTCTTATTCTGACCCCCAGGCTCCCTTTTTTCCCCTCAAAATGGGCTTTCTTCAGCTGGAGAAACTTGATAGTGCCTTAAGAAGGCTTTTTAAGAGGTAAATGTTCTCAGGGAAAGCCAGTTGACTGGTTCTGAAAGTCAGCAAGGCCAAGAAATGATCTTCTTTTTCTTTCCCTCTCTCTTCTCTCTGTGCCGCATCGGCAGAAGAGGGGGGCGCAGAAGATGGGAGGGCAGAAGAGGAGGGGGCAGAAGAGGGCGCCTCGGAACCGGAGTCTTACCTCGACCCGCCAAAGAAGGTTTCAGCAAAGACTACCAGGAAGATCCTGATGCTTCTCTGTGACGAGTCGGTGAGGCGGGGCTGGGGCTGTGGCAGAGGGCCTCCCGGGGGTGGCTTTGCCGACTTTCTGCTTTGCCGACTTTCCGTTGTTGCCTCTTGTCTGCTGCTTCTGATGACTCTGGCCAGGCCAGATGGGGCCTGGAGGCAGGAGTGGATCGGCCCTCGGGAACAGAGCTGGAGGCTGGCCCCTGGACTTCGAGGGGCACTTCACAGAGAGGCTATGCCTCAGAGTTGGCCCCTCTGCCCAGTGGGTCCTCCCTTAGCGGGTCAGCAAGGCATGGTTCAGGGCTGCCGACAGGCTCCTGCTAATTTTTAGAAAATGCTCGTTGTTTGAGAGATGGGGCATCAGTCTTGCCTCCATGAACCCACCTGCCAAGTAGTGTGGCCACAACCGACCTGGCCCTTTTCTGGAATCTCAGTTTGCAGTTAGTCTGGCTGTGTTGGGCTTTGGCTATCTGCACTGGATATTCACGAAAACCACTAGTGTAAAGGCTGTGTTGGAGCTGGCTTAGCAGAATTCGAGGTGTTGCCAAATGTGATGGGTGTTTATTTAGATGTTATAGTTCTAAGATGGGCAAAAGAGCTGGAGCAAGACCTGGCAGCCTCCAGTGACCTTGGGACAGTTTTCTTTGGCCCAGGGCTGCCTCCTGCCACTAAGGGCAGCTCTTTCTGAAGGAGGCTGCTGGCAGGTGCTCCCCTTTCTGTTTGCGGACTTGCTGCCAGTGGCTGCCTTTCCATGGAGCCCTCCCTCAGGTGTCCCCAGCTCAGAGCTGGCACCGGGCACCCGGTCTTCTCTCCACTCCCCACTTCATGTGCGCTGTGTTCTGATATGCTGTGTCCCTCTCCCTTCCTGCCTTCCTCTCGTCCAGTGCAATGCCTACTAGGTGTTCTGTAGGTATCTGGGGACTAGCATGTGAGTGAAGGGACACTGGGCGGGTGGGAGTCTGACTGGGTCAGGTTTGGACAGCTGTGGGAGCTCAGCTGTTTGCCCAGTGGCTGGTGGGTGAAGTGAGTCAGCACCCTTCTGAGGTGGAGGAACTAAATCCATGATGGGCACTGGCTTCATCCCTTAGGCATCTTAAGAAGGCCCTCCGCTGGGGTCCCCACTGCCCGAAGTCTCATCCTTGGGGCTTCTGCTCTGTGGAGTCCTCCCTGGCTAGTTACACAGAAGGAGGCTGCAGACCCTACGACTTGTTCCTGAAACCCGTCTCTGACCGGAAATGACGTCTTCCTTCTCTCAGGGTTTCCTCATAGACAGCAAGCTGCTGAGACTTCTCCTCCCCCTGGAGAAGACCGAACGCTATATGCTGAGGCTGGACGCCATCTTCTCAGTGAGTCCCACTGGGCTGAGTGGACAGGGGCTGGGGACCTCATTCTAAGACAGTCCTCCTGTGTTCTTCCACCATGGCCTCAGCCCTGGGAGTAGATGCGGATCTCCTGGGGCCTCTCTCACCATCACATCCTTCCCTTCACTTACTCTCATGCAAGACATTGGCCTCAGAGTCATTTAAATGTGTCCCACCCTGACCCTTGCTCTACCAGCTTCTCGCTCTCATGGCCCAGCCCTCAGACCGTAGGTTCTCCCCTACACCCCTAAACTCAGATGTGTGTTCAGCTCCCTTTCGTGTTTTCCTGCCCACAAGACCTGACTGGTGCAGCTGGTCCCAACTCAGCATCCTTTCTCTGTTCTGATGTGGGTCCCAATCTCACTGCCCTTCCCAGCGTTGAACCCCCTCCGCTCTGGGCCATGGCAGGTGTCGGGGTGTTGAGGGAAGCAAGCCAAGCCCCCTGCTCTTAGGAGTGAGGGTCTGTTGATTCCCTGGATGTGACGTTTGAGCAGTCCTTCTGTTTCTGCCTCAGGCCATTGGAATTGAAAGTGAGGATGACTTGTATAAACTGGTGAACTTCTTCCTCAAATACCAAGCTCATCATTCACTCTCCAGTCAGGTAAGGCGAAGTGCAACCAGAAAGAGAGCATTTAAAATTCTCCTGGAGGGCCCCAGAGGGCAGTGCTGCCTTTGAATAATCCTTCTGGAGAAAGAGTGAGGGTTTTATGTCAGGGATAACTAACTTAGCATTTTCCTTATTATTGTTACTTTTTCTGTTTACAAAGGGAAGAATGGTTGGGGCTCAGATGCTGTTCTCAGACTGGGGCCCCAGGGGTCTTTTCCTGGGCCTCCCTCACAACCAGGCCTCAGCCACCGTGAGACCTGGGCCCACCAATGCTGCATGTTTTGATCCGCAGCACTTTCCTGCAAAGCAGGGCCCATTTCTAATACTTACCTTGATTGGCTCTTCTGAAGCAGTCATCATGTTAAGAATATTATAACATTTTAATTCAAAAATTAAAAACTTCAATTTAAAAAGTTCTTTTTAGTTTACTAACCTCAGGGTGAGATCCCTGATATGCTTCCAAAAGGAGTTGGCTGAGTGAACAAAACTCAGAAGCCATAAAGGAAAAAAAAAGATATATTTGACCATGTTAAAAAAAGTTCAGTACGGTGAAAATCACTATAAGCAAAGTTAAGATAAGGATGACAAGCTGGGGGACAATATTTTTAACTCATATCACAGGTAAGGGCTATTTCCTTAATATGTAATGAACCTCCATAAACCAATAAGAAAAAGGTCAACAACTCAATGGCAAAGACAAGGAATATGAACAAACACCTCCTAGAAGAGGCAATAGAAATAACTTCTAAACATATGAAAAGATAATCAGGCTTTCTTGTAATAAGAGAGATGCAAATTAAAACTGCCCAAATTCCATTTTCACCTGTCAGGTTGGCAAAAATCTGAAAGCCTGATAGTGCATAGTGATGGCTGAGGGGTGGGAAACAGGCACACTTGTGGGAGTTGTGTAAGTTGCTGGTGGGAGTGTAAATTGTTGTGGCCTCCATGGATGGCAGTTGGGTGGTATCAATTACAAAACTGTATGCACTTTGCCTTGCAATTCCTCTTCTAGGATTTTATTCTATAGATGTACATCCATACATTTGAAATGCTGTGTTTACTGTAGCTTATCCATTGCAGCACTGTTTGAAGTGACAGAAGATTGGAAATAATCTAAATTTCCATCATTAAGAAAGTGATTAAATAATATATGGTGCATCTACACCATGGAATACTATGCAACTGTGAAAAAGGAACAAAGAAGTTTTTAATGTATTTATGTGAAAAGATCTCTGAGGTTTATTGGTATGTGAAAAAAGCAAAGTGCAGAACTGTGTGCGTAGTGTAGCATCACACAAAAATAGGGAGGAAAGTATCTTTGCTCTATGGACATAGTATTTGGGAGGATATATAAGAAACTGATGACATTGGTTTGCCTGTGGGAAGTAAACTGAATGAGCTGTGAGATAAGAGTAGGAGGAAGATGCTTTTGAATTTAAAAATTAGAATAGAATTTAATTTGTATTATGATTCAAATGGATATATATATATCATGTAGGTTTTATGAAGATTAATAAAATGAACACCTGGGAGCCCCTATTTAGAAACAGGACATTGTCATTGTTTTGAAGCCCCATATGCCTGTCCCTGGTCATTCCCCTTTCTCTTCCACTCTGTCCTCTCACAATTTCTTTTCTTGTGTAAATGTCTCCCTCTGCATCTTTTCTGTAACTTTGGGAGCTTTCTGCGAACTTTCCTCCATTTTTGTCTCTTCCTGTCTGTCTTCATATGCTCACGCCCGTGTACCCCCAACCCGTAGTTCCTGCCCTTGCACCTCTCTTCAGATCAACCCTGGAATCTCTGTCACCCACTACAGGAGCAAGCAAGCCTGATGTCAGCGCTGGAGCCAGCAGAGCAGGCAGATGTTGAGGGAGGGAAGCAGGAAAGCCTTGTGGAAGGGGAGCTGGAAGAGAAGGAGACCCCCCCCTCTCCCGGGCTCATCCACCCCAATGATGTCCTCAAGATTCTGGAGGCCTTTGTCATGGGTCTGAAGAAGCCTAGGTGGGCTGTGGTGCTGGAGGGCTTGCCTGAGCACTGGGGAAGCTGCATGGGATGGGGCCAAGCAGGTGCTAGTGAGTGGAAAAGAGGCTACTGAGCAAGATCTTGGGGGGTGAGGAAAGGGATATCTAAAGGGAGGGCGAGAGGAGTCATTGGACATTATCTTGAAAGAAAGGGGGTGTAGAAGTGATTTGCATTTTTTCATTCCTCATTCATTCAATCAACAAACAAGTACTGGGGTCTGCTATGTGTAGGCCCCTGAGAGATACCTCCTTGTGGTCAGAACAGTGGTCAGAGCACATACAAGGTGTCACGTTGCTCAGAGGCAGAAGTGGTTGACTCCAACTGGCATGTCAGATAAAGCTTTAGGAGGAGATGGCACCAGAACTGGGTTTTCTTAAGTGGATAAAGTGGGGCAGAGGGCATTTCACGATGTGACAACCCGGGGAAAGGCCTGGTGTGTTCAAGAATCATGACAGAGAGAGATGGTTAGTGTCAGGGGTCTGGGAAGTGGGAGCGGTGATCTCCAGATCATGGAGAGCCTTGCCCAACGTGCCAGAGATTTTTGTCGTTACCCTGCAGTGGGCCGGAGCCAGAAAGGGACCTGAGGCGGTGGGGGAGCTGTGGTTAGACTTGTGTTTCAGAAAGATCACTTTGGTGGCAGGGAGGGGGTGATGCTGGATGCAACGAGAGCAGTCAGGTTTGTCCAGGTCGGGGTGAAGTCCTGGATTAAGGCCATCCTAGCAGAGATGGAGAGGAGATCACCCATTTTGAGAGCTGTTTTGAATGCATTAGTGAAGAAATGGGCATAGTTTGAGCCGTAAGGCCAGTGAGGTAAACTGATGGAGAGAAAGAGGGTGGATGAAACTCTGACAAAAGTGACAATGACACCGAGAATCGGGAACATTGATGATAAGTATGTGTCCTTTTGGAGGATCTGTCATAATCTGGTTGATAAACATGTATAGCTGAGTGGGTAGGTGACAGGTGGGTAAGCGGTAGGTCTGTGAGGGACAGACATGGTGACCGGCACTGCTTGGGGGCCTGAGTGGTGCCGGGGGAGAGGGTGGTACCAGTGCTCTTGACCTGCAGGGACTCTCGGGCGCCAGTGAAGTTGCTGAAGGACGTGCGTGATGACTCAGAGGACTCTGAGTACTGGAAGGCCCTGGCCACAGTTATCCCCGACGCCACGCAGAACCTCTGGGATGCGCTCTACACGGCCTTGGAGAAATACCAGTAAGTGTGGACGTCCTGGCCCAGGAGAAGGAGGGAGCCAGGCGGGTAGGCGGGGGAAGGATTCTGCTTGGAGCAGCCGCATTTACCACCTCCCGTCCCATGAACTCTTGGGGAGAAGAGCTGCCTTTGGCAATTCCTGATGAGGGGCACATCACGTCTGGACCTGTCCTCCCTGCCCTTTCCCACTAGCCTGGCTCGTGCAGGGCAGGAGGGTTGCTCTGGTGGCTGAGACTTCTGGGGTCCTCTTCCACCTCCACCCACAACAGACACACAGAGACCCTGGCCCCTGCTTGGTAGAGGATGAAGGATTCACTGGGCCTCTAACCTACGTTTCTTCCCGAAGCCTCGTTCTGACGCAGAGGGCCAAGCTGCTGATGGAGAACAGTTCTCTGGAGCAGCAGAACACAGAGCTCCAGATGCTGCTGCAACAGTATCTGAATTCCAAGGTGGGTGACAGGGACCCTGCAAGGTAGGCGGGGTGCTCAGGAGGCCGGGGGAGGCGGTGGGACTGGAGCTGATGTTAGGAAATGAGGAGCCCTTTTCCTCCGGAGGCCAGGGAGCTTTGAGATGTGGGTTGTAATAGTGTCCCTTTGATGCCCACGGTTTTGGGCACCAGCTGCTGTTGGACCACTCTTAGAAGCAGTCCCACTCTTGGAAGCAGTGACAGCTCCACAGCTTCCAGAGCGCTTCCATAGGATTTTTCTTTTTTGGTCTCAACAACCCGTCTGTGAGGTAGCTAGGGCAGTAATTATTCTCCCCCTTTCACAAAAAGGAGAATCAAAACTTGGAGACTTTGTAACTTGCCCAGAGTGCGGGCTTTCCCACTCTGCCAGCCCACTTGTCTGGCGTAGGATGTGGCGTGGTTAGAGGAGGCTCCCGATGGGGCAGATACTGCCTGGCCCCCACTCCTGCCCACTCCATTGGTAGTTGGGGCAGCTTCCTCATGGCCTGAAAGAGGACAAATCTCATTGTCTCTGCTCCAGAGGGAAGAGTTCACTCATAACACAGTTGCTGGCTCTGCTGTGCTGATGTAGCGTCCTTCATGTGGTCCCGAGGCCATGGGCCAGGAGGGTTGTGTCACACTGGGCCGAGCGTCGGTCCTTCATCATCAGCTGTGCATGTGAGGCCAGCCACAAGCCCAGGCACTGGGGGTGTGTGGCCCCGTGTGGTCTCAGGCCCAGGCCACACCTGAATGGGGATGTGGTAAGCCTGAGTGTCGTAACGGCTTCTTGGCCTGTGACAGGTCTCAGACATTAGGGGACCGTTTGGTCCACGCTTCCTTTGATGCTGCTGTGTATAAGAGTTTAGGGGAGAGGGCGGGGCTAGAGTGGGGATGGGATGGGCAGGTGAAGAGGAGAGGGGAGCATTTAAGAGAACGGCAGAGCAGAAGGTAGAGAATGTTACTGGAGGTTAGCTCGCCAGAGAAACCAAACAAGAAGCCCAGGGGCTTGTCTTCTGAAGGAAGGCCGACGGGGGCTTTCCCAGGCATCTGGAAGCATTTGGGGAGGACAGGCTTGCAGAGGCTTGGAGGCCTGTGGGAGAGCCAGCATGTGCCCCTGACCCCAGAGCCAGGGAGAAGGAGGGCCCTGGGGAAAGCAGGATGACCTTTGTTCTTTCTTTTCCAGATAAACTCAGAACTGCAGGTTCCTCCGACTCAAGTGTTCGGGGTACCTGCAAAGTAGAGCCAGACCTCGGAGGCTGCGGGATCAGGGCAGATGCTGGTGTTGGTGTCGGTGCCGGTGCCTGAGGCGCATGCATCACCTGGGAGCTGCCTGGGTCTGCTCTGGATGTTCCGGAGCCGCTGTTGTAGGGCCTGTCCAAATAAGGCGACAAGAGGAGTTACCTGTATCCTCAGTCATGATTAAAGTCTTTAAAAAGTTGTGGCTGAATCTGTCTGAAGAGGTCAGGTCCGCTGTGACATGGCCCCCTGCCCCCAGCTCTGTGTCGCGAGGGGACTTTGTTCCCGTCCTCAGATCGTGGTGTGAGGACAGGCACGTTGCTGTGAGACAAGGCCCAGGCAGCGGCGTGGGGCCCCTTCTTGCTTCTGGGGGCGGTTGGTTTCTATGCATGGAGGCTGGAGCTCTGGGGCTCTTGTGGGGTCTTAGGCCTTCAGACTGTCCTTGGGCCTGCAGGACCCCTTTGGTGAGGTTTTGGGGCCCCTGGGTCCACCCTGGTGTGCCCCCTGGGCTGTGACATGAGGGTCCTTCTGTGGGCAGCCTGGGCAGGTGGCCTTAGGCCCGCCTTAGGCCCGCCTTGAACCCTGGACCATGAGGCCATCCAGAGGGGCCCAGCTGGTATTGAGTTTGCCAACCTCAGTGTGCCTACTGACCCTGTGCCCCCACACCCATCCCCTCACTTGACCAACTGCAGACTTGTCAACTCAGTGTTTGATTTCTTTTATTAAGAGAAAAATCACCACTCAAGAAAGGAAAAACAGCAAAGAGAAACCCAGCTCACACAGGCAGAGGGCAGCACTTCAAAGAACAAACTCCTGGCTGAGCTGTAGGGACCGAAGGGCAGGCTCTGCAGGGGGAGGGCAGAGGTTGCCTGGGGAGGTAGGGGGACCAGAGGTTCGCTCTCACTGCTCCGTGTCTAGGCTTGTGAGCACTAGCCCGGCCGAGGAAGCTCTGGGAAGCCATAAACCCCACAGGCAGGGCAAGGCCTGGGCTTGTGTACCCGCCATGGCCATGGCGACTGCCCGGGCAGGAGGAGGAGCCCTGGGCCATGGAGCCAGATGGAGGCAGCCACGGCAGGGTTAGCAGGAAGGGTCTGGCCCACTTCTGCAGCATGACGGTGGAGTCAGTGGCCCTCACAAGATGATGTCTGGGGAAGGGCAGGGGGATGCTGTTTGCTTGTTCTTTCTTTTCAAAGCCCTGGGCACTGGCCCGTGACATGATTCTCAGTTAATTTCTTTAAAACTTTAGTGCTTGCCAGAAGGCCTGGGGGAGGGTGTGGGGTGGCTTCTTCAGAGCCAGGGCCTGCAGAAGTTGCCTCAGCAAGCTGGGGCAGATCCCCAACCCCTCCCACATTCCCCACCCACAGGCAGGGACCAGAGAGGCAGGACAGGGCGAGCAGCAGGCTTGGGGTGGTGATGATGGGCGCCCCAGCAGCCAGGAGGCAGGCTCCTGGGACCTGAGGCCCCAAGGGTGGACACCGGGCTCCTCAGGCTCCCCAGGGAGACGGGAACGTCCACGCCAAGGAGGGGGAAAAGCACAAGCCCAGGAGAGGAGCTGCAGGGAGGCCATGGGGCCTTCACGCTCCTAGGAGCTTCTTGACCATGTAGCCGGGGAGGCTGTAGAGGAAGAGGGCCAGCATGAGCAGCCCCAGCAGCGCCAGCACGATCTTGATGATGAGCCACTTGTACCGTGTGCAGATGAGGTACTTGATGGACTTGAGGGGGTTGAGGAACCAGACGAAGGCCGTGTCGGGCCGGCTGCAGGAGGGGGAGACTCGGTCAGGCAGTGGCGGCTCTCAGGGCACCCCCTCCCTTCAGCCCTTCTAGACCCCAAGAGGCCCCATCACAGCCACGGTCCCAGAAGCAATGAGGGCGGGAGGCAGGGTTCGAGCCCACTTCTCAGCATCAGGTTTGCTGCTTATATTCCCTGTCGTCTTTGCAGGACCCCCTGGCACCCCCCGCCTCCTCCCAAGGCCTCAATGGCATTTCTGGCATTGGGCAGCCATCCAGCCTCGACCTGGATGCTCGCAGCGATGGCAGCTCACCACCTGAAGAGGCAGCGTGCTGCAGGCAGCCCTGAGTATCAGCTTTTGCAGTTTAGCAACGTGGTCCATTGCCCCTGCTCGCTCTCCATTGCCCCTGCTCGCTCTCCGTGAGATCAGCACCCCTCACCTCCCCGCCTTTCCCATGAACAGAAGCTTCTGTCTGCACCAGGCCCTGCCAGGGGTCTGAGGAGCCCTGTCACCCTCACCCACCGGCCCACTGCCAGGCTGCCATCGCTACTCTACCTTCTGCACGGCCTCCTGGCCAAGAAGTGCATGTTGAGGTTTATATTCTGTTGTTTGTGTTCCAAAAACAACAGGTTTTATGAAATGTCAAGATAGAAAAATCAAAGTATTGAATATGCTTTTTCAAATTCCTGCCCCGCCAACTCCTGGAGGACACTGCGGAGCGGGGGTGTGGGCTCAGGGCACCTGGTTTCCAATCCAGGCTGGGACAGGCAAGTGGGGCACTCTGTGAGCCTCAGTTTCCTCACTGACACAATGGGGTTGACAGTGGACCCCGCCTCCAGGGTTGGTAAGGGCTGAAGGGAGGCAGGGACAGGCGACGCCCCCAGCACTGCCTGGCGCGGAGCGTGCTCAGCAAAGGCTGGCTCCTGAGCCGTTGACATCGGGTGGAGCTGCTGACCATTCTGTAGGGCGGACAGCGGCTCTGGTCGCCAGGTGGATGCTGGTAGAAACTATGCAGGACTCACTGGCTAATCCTAGGCAAACCCTTTCCCCTCTCCCTGTCCAGAGCTCAACTTCTTTCTGCCAGCGGGACCAGGGTGGAGTCTGTCAGGAATGTCGCTGGGCGAGGAGGTGGTATAGTGCGAAGAACACTGGATCGGCAATTGGGAAACCCAGGCTGAGTCCTAGCTCTACCCTAATTTGCTAGGTGACCTTGGGCAAGCTACTTCACCTCTCTGGCCTAATATGTAAACGTGCAAAATAGTCACTTCCAGTTCTGAGTCTGCGGAACTATTTGAAAGCTTGAAGGTTGGCTGTGTCTGTGTGTGCATATGCGTGTGTATGCATGTGTGCGTGCACTTGTGCATGTGCACGTGTGTGTTCTGCATGCTGCCCAGCTCATGAGCCCTAGCTCCAGAGGAAGAAGGGAGGAGTACCAGACCCAGGAGGATGCCAGGCTCGGGCCCCCAGGATCTTCTTGGCCAGGTAGCCAGGCACAGAGTAGAGGAAAAGGGCGAGGCGGAGAAGCAGAATCGCGAGCGGCAGCAGTTTGAGGAGCAGCCAGCGATATGTGTGCCACAAGAAGTAGCAGGCAGACTTGAGAGGGTTCAAGAACCAGATGAAGCTTGTGTTGGGCCGGCTGGAGCAGCAAGAGGAGCGGAGGGGGCACGGAGAAAGGACACAGGGAGTGAGGGCTCAGGGCACGGCGAGGGGCCCCAGCCAGGAGGGGCCTGACCCTGGGCTGAGTGTGCGTAGTTCCCGCCACCTCCACAGCCATCAAGGCTGCCTGGGGCCCCAAATTCCACCACTGCAGCTGTTTGCCTTTGACTGAAGCTAGGAAGAGCACTTGACTCTGCTAAGTGTGGCCTTCCCCGCGAGGGGCGCTGCTTCCCAGGACGGACAGCCCCTGCTCTGGTTCAGAAGGAGCTGGTGGATTCCGCAGGGAAGGAGAGGAACAATGAGGCTGTGGCCCAGGGAGGGACAGAGAGGGCAGAGGTGCCTGCAGAGCGGGGGCAAGAAGACCAGAAGGTTCTGGTCCTCTTTCCTGTTCCAGGGCCACCAGGGGCCAGCGCGGCAGGGTGGCCTGACAGGCAGGGCACTCACTTGGGTTTCTCTAGGGGGTCAGGTTCATTGCGGGCCAGGCCAACAGGATTCTTCTCCGCCTCCTCAGCAGTGAGTAGATGCAACTCCGCCTCCACCTTGCCCTGCAGAAAGGGACAGATTGGGCCCAGAGCCCGGGCCAGGTGCCAGGCAATCGGCACTCCAGCCTGGCCCAGCCCTGCCCTCTGCCTGAGCAGAGCTGGTGCCCACCGTGAGCTCAAACTCGTCATTCTCATTTCGAGCCAGGAGGGGCCACCAGCCTTTGACGCGCTTCTGCTTGAAGATGGAAACCAGGGGTACGTCCACCTCCCCCGTGGCCATCTCCATGGTGCACTGCTTGGCGGTCTTTGCACCCCGTGGGAACCGGTTCAGGTCCAGCTCGATGGCCCCTGTGGCAACCTCAGAGTCAGAGATCGGGTCAGACTGACCCCATGCCTCACTCACCTGGGGTGGGCTCACCTGTCCTTACCGCCCCCTGCCTTATCCCCTCCATTTTGGGTCCCAGTCCCCCCCGCCCAGCCTGGCCCTGCACCCAGGAAGTCGTCCGCGGAGAAATGGTCGGCATCCCAGATCTGCAGGGTGAGCCGTGCTGGGATCTTGTATTCGGTTTCGTCCCAGGAGAACATGGACTCCTTCTTGGAGATGACAATCTTTTCCTCGGCAGCCAGGTAGTCGAAGGGGAACAGGTAGCGCCAGTTGAAGTTGCCCTCGCCAGTGAGGGAGTGGTAGTGGACGTCTGTGTCCTGCTTGTCCTCCTGCTGGCCCTTCAGCCACCTGCGGGATGCCACCCGCTCCAGACCTGCGGCCACACCCAGAGGGGCCTCTCCCCACCCCACAGCTCCCCTTGTCCTCTCCCTCCTCTCCTGCCTCCCAGGAAGGTGGCTCCCCAGCTCAGCTCCCTCCCAGCCAGGGGGCCTCTCACTGACCCCCGCACAAAAATGTCACTGGACTTCTCCCCAGTGAAGAAGTCATCGTCCTCCAGGACCACTTCATCCGTGTTCCACACGATGACCCGCAGCTCGTACCTGGGCAGGGTAGAGGCTGATCACCTGCCTGGGGGTGGGGTTTCCCCAGGGTCTTGGGTCTAGGATGGGGCAGGGAGCTGGAGATGAGATGACCAGTAGTCTTGGGGACTCAGGGCTGGGCCAGGCTGGGGCTGCGAGAGCAGATGTGGAGAGATGCTGAGGGGATGGGGAGAAGTTGGGGCCCCTGGTGAGCGAGAGAAGGTCAGCCAGCCAGCATGGCTGTTGTGAGGCGAGCCCTGGGGGAAGCCTGTCTGGTGGACAGCCAGGACCCCCAGCACACTCCTGGACAGGGAGGCGGCCTCAGGGCAGGGAGGGGCAGGGGCCGGCTGCTGGGGGGTGGCTGAAGCGGGGCCCAGAGAGTCAGGAGCAAGTTCCCCTGTCTGCAGAGACCAGAAGCTCCACGGCAGTTCCAAGTGAAGTTTACCCAGCAGCCGGCAGCGGACACCCAGGGAATTTGGTTTCCTTTATGTCCTTGACCCCAAAGAGGATTTTCTCCTCCAAGTGTAATTGTCATTATAAATGAAGTAGTTACATTTCAACCATTAGGAGTGAGGCTGAGTCATCCACTAAAAATGGGAGTGTGGGCCTCACTGGAGTTAACGCCCTGGACAAGTGACACCTGGGTTGGGGTGTCCCCAAGTGGCAGGCTCTGGAACAGCACATGCACGGCCTCAGACCGGGAGGCTATTCCAGGCAGAATTGGCTGCATGATTTGTGGGCCCAGGGCATAAAGGGAAAGCAGGGCTCCTTGTTAAAAAATCATTAAGAATTTCAAGGGGCTGGCCTGGGGGTGCAGCGGTTAAGTTCGCATGTTCCGTTTCAGCGGCCCGGGGTTTGCTGGTTCGGATCCCAGCTGCAGACCTACACATCACTTTTCAAGCCATGCTGTGGCAGGCATCCCACATATAGACTAGAGGAAGATGGGAACGGATGTTAGCTCAGGGCCAGTCTTTCTCAGCAAAAATAGGAGGATTGGTGGCAGATGTTAGCCCAAGGCTAATCTTCCTCAAAAAAAAAATCATTAAGAATTTCAAGATTGCCATCATGAAATAAACATGGGACGCTGTGTGAATCCACGCACCCATGAAGCTGGTCCTGATTCTAGGCACTGAGGGTGTCAGAGCTGGCAGTGACTCCATCCTGCCACTTTACAGATGGGAAAACTGAGGACTAGGGAGGCAAAGCGACCTGGCCGGGGTCAACTAGCAGGGGCAGGTGGCTTGGCTCCTGGTCCAGTGCTCTTTCCACTCTACCATGCTCCTGCCTCTTCTGGGCACTCACTCCTGCTCATCTCATCAGCAGGTTCTTGAAATAAAACGTGGTCGAGCTTCATGACAGCCTGGAGTGGGGACTGTCAGAGAGCGGAGCAGACTCTCAGGGGTTCTGTGTCTTGTGTGCAAGTGTATGTGTGGACATGTGTGTGGGAACCCATGGTAGTGCCATGTGTGTGTGCATGGGCGTGTGGAGGAGAGCAGCAGTGAGGCTGAGAGTCCACTGGAGGATGCTGGCGTGTTCTCATTGCCCTCAACGACCGTACACAGACGGGGGTGTGGCCCCTGCCTCAGCAAAGGGGTCCCATCCGGGGCAGGCCCCACAACTCTCTTGATGGGTTGGTCTGTTCCCCCCACAAGGCCACATGAGGTGCCCAGGGAATGCCAACTGACCATTCCTGGGGCCACGGGGGAGGTGGGAGGGGTGCGGGGAGGGAGGGAGTGGTCCTGGGCCTGAGCAGCTCACTTCTTGGGTTTCCGGGGAGAGATGTCCAGAGGCGTCCCGGGGGCTGGCATGTCCATGGGGAACATGTCCACCCACAGCTCCAGGCGACCCTGAGGAAGAGGGGGCATGGCAGACCTCCCCACAGACTTCTCCCGTCTGCCCAGGACGGCCACCTCTCCTCTCCCTCCCAACCTTTGCTGTCTCAGGACCCATTTCATCAGTTTCCATCCTTGAACGCCAGGAATTCCTATGACATCATCAATAGCCAATCACAGCTTCTGAGGGAGACACCCCAGGTCTCCACATTCTCACTCAAAGGAAAGACCCGTGCCACTGAGTTACCGTGAAGGGCCTTGGTGGGGAGGTGCCCCCAGGCTCTGGGGAATGCAGAGAATAGCATGAGGATCCGTTCTTACGGACTCAGGTTGGGACTCCCCGATTCCAAATACCAAAGGACCTCAGATCCGGACCAGGCGAGCAAGCGTCACCTGCTCGATGCCTGGCTTGTCAGGGTTGAGCAGCGGCCGTGTCTCCACATGTTCCGGCACCAGGCGGCAGCCCACGCGGGGGATGTCCTCCCAGTGCCTCAGGGCGGACAGCGCCACGTGCTCTTCTGTGGGCTTCCTCTGACCTGTGGGTTCCAGCGGGTCAGTCGCACACACGGGCTCAGCAGGACAAGAGACCTGTGCTGGGCTGGGGACTCAGGGGCACAAAGAGGGCCCTGAGCCATCGCCCATCTGCCCATCTCCGTTTTACTGTTGGGGAAACTGAGGCACACAGAGAGAAGTGGCTTGCCCAAGCTCTCAGCTGCCCCATAGGGCCCAGAGAGGTCTGTGTCCTTGGGATTCCTCTGCCTGGGGGACTTGACCAGAGAATCCTGCTGGGCTGTGAGCTCTGGGAGGGGAAGAATCCACTTCCTGCCCCAGCACCCTGAAGGTGGTCAGCACAGATACCTCCCGATTCTCTGGGAAGCGCCACATGAGTGAAGGAGTGGGGAGAGCATAGGGCTTAGAGCCAGAAGGACCTGGGCCCACGACCTCGCTCTGCTCTTAAGAGTCATGTGACCTTGGGGAAGACACTCCAACCCTTCAGGTCTCAGTTTCCTCATCTGCAGGATGGGGAGACTCTCCCTACCCCACAGGGATGCTGAGAGGGAGAAAGAAGGCAGCAAGTGGGTCAGTGCCCTGTAGCAGGAGGTGAAGGGCAGAGGCTCGGCAGACAGGAGTGGGACTCGGGGCTGATGAGCAGAGGGTCTAAGGAGACACCAGGCTGGGCCTCGAGGTCCCACTGCGGGGACATGGGGGTCCCTCCTTGGCCTCTAACACCCCATGGCCGCATCCAGCGCCCCTTTACCATTCTCGTCCTCGATCTCGGAGGGCCCAGTGAAGACGCGGTTGGACACCTTCACTCTCCCGGGGGGCCCAAAGTGGGGGCCATCTACTTTGCCCTCCTTGCAGAGGCGGGTCAGGATCTGGCTGGGCTTCATGGGGTCCCGCCAGATATTGTAGCCATGCCTGTGGGAGGGGACAGACAGGCTTGGTGGGCTCAGGTGGGGCTGGGCCATCCCCAGGTGACAACTGGTTCTGACAGTTCTCTTAAGTTGCCTATCACCCTGGGTCAGCAAGAGGGCCCCGCCCTGGGCTCCAAGCTCAGCTGAGACACTAGGGCTGCTGGAGGCTGATGCCTCAGGTCCCAGGCTCTGGCCCCACGTACCCAGTGTCCCAAGGATGAGCATCCAGCCTCCCCAAAGCAGCACGCTCTGCATTCCACTCTCCCTGCACTGTGCCCACTCCTCTAGAACCTCAAAGACTGCCTTGAGGAAACTGGTAACCAGAGAGGTTAAGGGGCTTGCCCAGGGTCACACAGCCTATCTGTGGCACAGGCCCGTTTGATCCCCAGTGGACTCTTCCTCGTGCACAGTGCTGCCCCTCCTGCCAGCCCACTTTTCTCTCCTTGTCTGCCTCCTCTGTCCTGCGACCCCTCAGCTCTCTCCTCGTCTTGGAATCTGCAGTCCAGGCCCTTGAAGGCCCATGTGCGTGCCCCGCCCCACGCACGTGGAGTAGGTCTGGGCGATGCCACAGGTGGCGCGGTGCTTGCTGTAGAAGCGGTTCTCCAGGTCGATCTTGGTTTCCCCAATGAGGTCGTCGGTGCCGACCAGATCCCAGTCATACACGGCGACCGTTAGCATGGATTCCATGGGGAAGGAGGCCTCGACGTCAAAGGACCTGGCGGGATGGGGGTTGGGAGAAGGGTTGAAGGTGGAGTGGGAGGTGGGCTGGGCAGGGGAAGACAGGGCAGGGGCGGGGGCGCCAGGAGGCCTTACTTCCCAAAGACAGGGTTGAGCTGCTTGGAGATGTAGTTCTCCTTGTCGCGGATGTCAGTCTTGCCTAGCCGGATGGCAATGTAGGGGTCGGCTTTGCCATTGATGTCTGCGGGGTGCAGGTCGGTGGCCTGACATGGGGGAGGGGTGCTCCTGAGCGGGTTCCCCACACCCTCCTCACCTTCCAGTGCCCTCACCCCCTCCCTGATGGTCCCACGATGGTGAAAGGCAGGAGCACTGGCCCAGAGGGAGGAGACTTACTGTGTGACCCTGGGCAAGTCACTGCCCCTCTCTGGGCCTGGGCTTCCTCCTCTATAAAAGGAGGGAACTAGAGCAGATGACCTCCCTGGTGCCTCCCAGCCAGGGGCTGTCAGTTTGCAGCTGCTTCAGCTGCTCCTGGGCGGGAGGACTGGGAAACTCGGGGGATGCAAGGGGGTCTCACCCGGACCACATAGATGCGGACCAGCACGTTGATGGGGTCATTGCTGGGGATGCCCTGGAACATGCCATAGCTGGGGTCGTAGCCGGCTTCCCGGGACACATCCTCTGGGAGTGGCACTTTGTACACGCAGAGGGAGCCCTGGGACGAGGCAAGTATGGATCAGGGTGCAGGTTCCCACAGGCACAGGCAGGGGTGGCATTCAAATCAGCCAACAGCACTGGGGTCTCTGCATCCTGCTGTGGCAGGGCCTTAACCCTGTAGTTGCTGGATCATGCGAGGCATCAGAGCTTCTGGAGGGAGTGGCCATGGCAGTGGCGGGGGTGGGAGAGGCAACTGGGGCGGGGGCTCAGGGCAGATGCTGTTTATGAGCCAGCATGGAAGTATTTCATCTTTCACCAACCAGCATGGCTGACAGCTCCCCTGAGTGTCAGCCCTGGGCTTGGGGGTGAGGAGGAGAGCCGGTGCGGTGGGAGCAGGGGTGCTCAGGGCTCAGGGCCTGGGGCTTAGGGGCTGGGCCTGCGCTCCTCTCCAGACCTTGAAGCGGCCCACGATGCGCTCCTCTTCGGTGGAGCCGTCCTCGTCATCCCCGGTCTTGCCCCGCAGCAGGTTGAAGGTGTGCAGCCAGTCCTCAAAGTTGTCGAACTCAGACTCCAGCTCCTTGGGGTACACCTGAGCCGGGTCGGGCCGTCAGGGGGACGAGGACTGTCCACCGGCCTCTGTCTTGGCCCACCTGCCACCTCCCAGCCCAGCTGTGAGCCCACACCCCTGGTGGGGTCCGCTCCCAGACCCTCACCTTAAGCTCATCGATCTTGGGTTTCTTCTTCTCAGGGGCCTCGGATGCCTGGCCGGGGCCCGGGCTCTGGATCCTCTTCTTCTTCTCCTCCTTCGCTGCCTTTGCCTTCTCCTTGCCCTTCATCAGCCCCTTCAGGCCTGGCCAGAACCATAAAAGGGGGCCTAGTCAGTTTGGGGCAGAAATGATGGAGCAGGAAGGCCTGGGTTGGAGACCCAGCTCCACCGCTAAATTTACTTTGCTAATTTAACTTTGCAAGACTCCGTGTATCACCTGTGAAAGGCAGACAATACTCCCTGACATGTCTGTCGGACACAGGGGCAGGGCACCAATAAGGTCATGCTGGGAATGTGTCCAAGACTGTTGTCACACCCTTTGACAGAGCAGGGCATGGAAGGAACATAGGTCTGGGGCCAGGTCACTTTCCTCTCTGGCCTCAGTCTACTTGTCTGTAATATTAAGAGGGTTTTTCTATATCAGCATTTCCCAAACTGCATTCAGTGGAACACCAGGTGTGGGAATTCTTGGAATACTTTGGAAGAAAGGGTACATCATGGTCAAATAAGTTGGGGAAATATTTTATGCTGTATCTTTTAGAGACTTATAGTAAGACCTGTATATTAAAGGTACTGAGAAGTCCCGCAACAAAGAACTTATTTAACTTATTTGACCCCAGAACCCTCTTTACCCTCCAGAATACCCATTAATAGTGTTCCACAGAAAAGGTCTGGAAAATGCTGGATGAGATGAGCTCTGAGATCCCTTCCAGCTCTGATGTTCTGTGGCTTTAAATGTCTGTCCGTCACTGTGGTTGCTGAACTGGTCAGAGTAAAAGCCACTCTAGATAAGGGCCTAGTCCTGCTCCCTGGTGCCCAGGGTGCCTGATGGTATCTGCTGTTGGCTCCTGCACCGTGAGGGCCCATGGGAGGGAGAAAGAAGCAGCTGGTGTGGCAGGCAGGGGCGCCGGGCCATCCAGGGGTGGGGAGAGGGGCGCAGAGATCCAGGGCTGCGGGGCTCACCGTCAGCGTTGTCCATGTCCTCCCTCTCCTCCAAGTCAATTCCCGAGGCCTCCTGCTGTCGAAGTTGCTGCCAAAAGATCAGGTGAGAGGAGGGAAGGTGGCCTTCCTGGTGAGGGGCTGTTGACCTGTGGTCTCAGACTAGCCTTAAATGCCGAGAAGCATAAACTCTTTCTTATACCAGGTTTCAAACCCAGCATGCGCTCTGCTTAAGTGGGCTGAAAAAAGTTTATGCCGTGTATAATATAACTAGCCGTACTTAGGAGTTTATGATTCTTTTGTGTATTATTTAAGACAGATAGTGTCCTTCAATGTTGCTTCTTGGTGGTATTTTGTTTTTAACGTAGAAAAGTATAACTGAGTAAGAAACTGTGCTTTATTTTCTATCACTCAGTACACCCCACCTACAGGAAACGCAATCACCAGGTTTGAACCAAGGTGCCGTCTGGTGGCAGCCAGTGCGAATTACAGGAGTAGAGACAAGGAGACGACAGGCATGGAGCTCCAGCCTGGTCAACCTGAATCCAGGGGCTGATGGTGGGAGAAGATACAATGAGGTGTCCCTCAATTATCTGTTCTCCTGATCTTTAGAAGTTTTGCTGGGCTCACAGCCACCTGGCTAAAGATTATATTTCCCAGCCTCCCTTGCAGCTAAATGTGGTTACAGGGACTAGATTCTGGCCAACATGAACACAGTGATATGTGCAACTTCTGGGTTGGGCCCTTAAAAGGAAAGGAATACACCTCCTCTTCTTCTCTTTACGCCTTTCTGTGCACAGGTATTAGGAGAAGACAGCGAGCTTCTAACCATACAGATACCAGTACCGAGATGGCAGGGTCTTAGTCCCTGTCACCATCAAGGCACCATACCAGCCTAACCCCCACCTCCTGAGCGATTATGGGAGAAAGAAATGTCTGTCTTGTTCACACCAATCTACCTTACAGCAGCAGCTGAGCCTGTGCCCTGATTAATATGGATGGCAAACATCACACATGGCTTGGGTCACAGAAAGAGTCTGGGGAGAGTGTGGCTGGATCAGCTCAGGTCCTACCAGGGAAACACAATCACAGGCATACGTCCCTCCTGATCAGTAGGTCCGTCAGGGAATGTCCTGAGCTAGGTAGGCAACGCAGAGAAGAGACAAATGAGGAAGAGGAGAAATGCATTTTCTGGAACTTGCAATCTGACTCAGCAGACAGAACCCATGTGCAGGCAACAGGGGAAGAACATTTCACAGCGACAGTGACTGAGATGTGTAAAGTGAGACAGTATGAAGATGTGCAAGTACTAGTACTACTGAGAAATCGTTGTTCCCTTTTGGTTTCTGAGCACATGTTTCTCCTCTTCCTCAAAGGCCACCTCCTCTGTGAAGCCTTCCCTGACTCCCCAGACACTGATGTGCCATTCTTACCACACTGTACTGTATCTGCTTACATGTCCATTTTGCCCAGTAAACTGAGGGCTCCTCAGGCAGGTGTGGCGTCTTCTGGCTCCCATAGCACCTAGGATGGTGCCTGACTCATCATATACGCTCAAGAGATGTTTGTGGCATAAACGGATGAGGACAAGAGAAAACCAAGCCAGGTCAGGTAGGCTGGACCACCATCCTGGAAAAGGTGAGCTCCGAGCCAGAACCTCAAGGGTGTGAGACAAGGCTGTTCTAAGCTCATGTTAAGGGAGTGGGGGAGTCAGCTCTCGTCAGGAGCGGGAAAGAAGCTGGACAGGAGGATCTTATGTGGAGCTGGCGTCACCTCCCCTGGCCCGATTCCTCCTCACCCCTAGCCTAGGCCCGAGGCCTCACCTCCTTCATGGTGTCAATGGAAGCAAAGTACTTGGACCACCAGTCCAGCATGCTGTCATCCGGCTCCTCCTCCGGCTCTGCCGAGCTGCCCTTCTTCTTCCTCTTCTCCTTCTCCTCCTCGGCCTGGAGGGTTGGCCAGGTCTAGAGTCCTACATACGTCCCTGCGCCCTGGCCATTCCCAGAGCCCTCGATAATCTGAGTGTCCCCCATCCATTCTGACTATGTGCTCCCGGGAAGCCCTGGGCTCCATGAGGCTCTGTGGGGCCACCAATGTCAAAGAGGCAGGACCTTGTTTTGTGGGAGGAGGATGCCGTGGCCCAGGGTGGGTCATGACCTGCCCACATGAGCCCCTGGCCAAGGCAGGATTGGCACTCAGGGCCCTTGCCGCTCAAGCAGCTCTCTCCCCCACCCTCTTTGGAGGGGTGTGCTGGCCAGAGCATCCAGGGGCTGGGGGTGGCTCAGTCCCTGACGCTGGGCCCCTTGGCCTGATATCCTATGCCAGTGTCGGGTCCTGTCTCCCAGAGCCCTCCAGATGGGCCCACACTCACCACATCCACCTTGACGACGGCATCAGAAGTCTGCGGAGGAGAACCAAGGAGGCAGGGGCAGAATTAGTCCCCAGGGCCTCATGCAGTGGCCCAGTCAGGAGAGAGGAGGAGGGGCTCATGCAGGGTCATTCACTGTGTGTCTGGAGGCCCTGGGCTCACGGGGTTGACTGTGCACTCACGAAGGCATGCTGCCTGGTGAGCTGCAAAAGGTCTGCTCGGCAGAGGTTTCCTGGACCCTCTGGGTGGGGGCACCCAACCCTGAGAGGGTTGTCAACTCCCAGATAATTTCAAGGGCAGTCAAGGTCGGGGGAGGCGCTGATGCGGCGGGCAGGAGGAGTTCAGTAATTCTGCCTCGATGGAGGCAGCTCCAAACTCCATTTTTCCTCCTTTACCAGGGCAAGTGCCTTCAAAATTAAGTGGCCACACACACAACTGCATAGCTGAAGAGGACTCTGGTGAAACCCCCCACCAGAGCCTGGGGCCTCGGGGACCACGGGGAAGCTCAGGCCAGTGCTGTCCTCTGTCTTGTTCACTGATGGCCTGAAACTAGGGGGTTCCCTCCCTGCCCCCCCAGGAGGAACAGGCTCCGCAGGGAGGAGCTCAGGAGGCCGGCAGCTGAGGGGCACGTGGGATCTCCAGGCGCAGCCCCAGGGCCCTGGCAGTGCCATCCCAGGGCTGCAGGCCCGCCACCAGGCCTGGTCTGCTCCCCTTTCCTGAGAGCTGTGCCCACTGCTCACTCAGCTGGTGGGCCAGGACCCTCTGAGGTCAAGGATTATGGGCCAAGGCAGGGTTGTTTCAGACCAAGCGCAGACCTCAGAAGCCAGGAGATGCCCCAGGCTGTGTAAAGTAAGTGAGGTCGGGAATAAGATGCTGAGGATGTGGTGGAGAGGAAGCCCACTTCCGGCCCCTCAGCACTGTCTGGACTCAGGATGGCCTGTTCCAGGCTGGCCGCCATCCTGCCCTCCCCTGCAGATGCCATCTCCTCAGCTGACAGGTCTCTCTCGGGCAGATAAACGGCCCTAGTCTCAAAGCCAGGAGGAATACGAAGCTTCCACCTGCAAGTCCCTCCCCAGCCCAGGTCTGGGGAGAGCTGTGTGTGAGTGACTGGGATGGAAAACCAGGGACCCTCTGGAAAGAGCAATGGTGTTCGCACAAGGAATCCATTGCCTGAGGTGTCTTGTTGGAGCAAAAATAATTGCAGGCTGTTCCCTCAAATTATTACTGCTCTCTCTGTCTCTCACACGTGCATACCACACTCGTGCACACGTGTGCACAAACATGTGCGAACTGACAGTCTTGCATACCAGGATACAGTTGTTTGCACATGCAGTCAGGGCTGACCCTCCACCATCACCCGCCAAAGGAGGCAGCCAGGTTCCCGGGAAGTGCCACGCGCAGGGGCACATTCCCAGTCAGAGTGGGGCTGACCCTTACCGCATCCAGCTTCACCATGGTCTCCAGCTTCCTGACGGGCACCTCTGGCTCCATGTTCACCACAACCTCCCCTGTGGGGTGAGAGGAGGGGACCCCATTGCACAGCACACGGCAGCCCTGGAGGAGCCTGACTGGACAGAGAAATGGACAGACAGGCAGACAGACAGAGAGGAGTAGGGGTGACAGTGAGAGTCAGAGGTGGCCGGAAAGACCAGAGCGGATTCTGAAGCTTTCTGAGGGGAGAGGGAGGGATGGGGCAGTTGAGGGAGGAAAGATGGGCATGAGGAGAGGGAGAAAGTGAGCTAGAGAGGGCAGCGAGCTGCTGCAGAGTGAAATAGTGGAGGCCGGGCCAGGTGGGAGGCTGGGAGAGAGGCCGGGCGGGGCCGGGTCTCCTCCAGGAACTGGCAGAGGAATCAATCTGCCCTCGGGACCTCTCAGGACATCTCCAGCTCTGGTCCCTTGTGCCCTAGGGTGAGGGGTGGCCCTGGGCAGCTGTCTTTGGCCCCCAGAGTGGGACCTCCCTATCGGCCTCCCCTACACCCACTTGGGCGTGCCCCCGAGGAACAATCTGGCAACTCTGTGGACTAGACTGGGAGCTGGAGCCCCTGCGTGCAGGGCGTGGAGCTGGGCCTGGGCCCGGGGTGTGGCCGTACCCGTGGTGCTCCAGCTGGGGGCCGAGCGGTCCGGGGGCCGGTAGATGAAGCGCCGCAGGGAGCTGACGGCGTGGGAGCCCACCAGAGTGTAGCGGCCGAAGGCGCGGCAGTCTACCACGCGGATGTTCAAGGGCGGGTGCAGTAGCTCATTCTCTGGGAGGTCCTGGGGGTGTCAGCCAAGTAGAGCCTGAGCTCAGAGAGGGGGGCAGAGGCCCCTGCCATGCCCAGCACCCCAGCCGCACCCAGCTCTGCCTGGCTCCACCAGAGCCTGCACCCACCACTTCAAACCACTTGACGAGGGTGTTGAAGTTGGGGTTCTTCTTGTAATTGTGGATCAGGGAGGACTGCACCCCCTTCCCCGCACACTCGATGTCCACTCGCGGCCGGTCCACCTGGGCCAGGTTCACCCGCTTCAGGTCCCGCAGGCCCCAGAACAGCACCTGGGTGAGGGGAGGGGGGTGGAGAAGAAGAGAGCCCCTCAGTCAAGGGAGCCAGCTGTGGGGGGCTGGGCCACCTGAGAAGGAATTGGGTAGTGGGTGGGCAGTGGCTCAGGAGGGGCAGAGCTGGGAGAGCAGAGGAGGGGTGGGTGTCGCCAAGGGGCTGTGGGGGAAGGGTGGGAGTGGGGGCAGACATGAAGCCTGGCAAGAGTCCCAGAACATGGCAGTGTGACTCAGTGGAGACTGGACAGGAACTGGGCTGGGGTGGGAGCCTGGGTCTGCTGCTGCTCCGGGTGTGACCTTGGACAATCACTTCCCCTCCTGGGCCCTCAGTCTCCTTACCTGAAAAATGAGGAGTGGCCTGAGGTTGCTGAAGACCCCTGGGGTTTAGTGCCAACAGTGTAATATGTGCATCTGACCCTTAGTGGCAAGTGAAGGGGCCAGAAAGTGAGAGCACGGCGGGGCCCGACCATGGCAGGGAGAGGACGGGCCGAGCGGCGCCCCCACTCACCTCGATTCGGTACTTGCTGAGCACAGGCCGGATGCCCACAGGCACAGGCATGATAGGACCCCGGTCCACGTCCACCGGGCCATTGATGGGCGGCAGGTCGGCCTTCCCTGCCGGCCCAATCTGGGGACCGGAGGTCATAGTGTCACACCCTGGGGAGCCTGGGGAGGGCCCTCTCCTTCCCCAGGAGTTATCTGCTATGTGATCTGAGGAGACAGGGAAGGCCAAACGGCCCCAGGCTCCCCAGAACCACACCCCCAACATCCGTCAGGGGAAGCCCCGGCCCAGCCCCCCTCTCTCCTGCCACCCCACCTGCAGCAGCTCGAAGGCAGCCAGCAGGTCTCCGGCCGTGGCGTTGCCGCGGTAGATCTGGTAGTACTCGAGCTGGGGCGGGAAGCGGGGTGGGCAGTACGCCTCATCGGCCATCTTCACTAGGGGCTTGGCGAAGGTCCGGCCCATGAAGTCGGCTTTGCCCTGACGCGACAAACAACCGAGGTGGCCTCTGGGTGCTTGAGTTGACCCAGCATGGTCACACCTTTGATCTCATTTAGTCTTCACCACAGCCCGGAGAGTTGTAAGGGGGCAGGTGCGATCACCCCATTTTACAGATGGGGGAAACCAAGTCTCGGGGCCCAGCACAGACTTGCTCAAGGCCACGCTGGCAATGAATGGCAGATGCAGGACTCAGGACTAGAAATAAGGTCCTCCCACCTCCAGTCCAGAGCTGTCTCAGGGTACCCCAGTAGCTGAGGTGGCTTGTAGTAAGTGGCTCCCCAGCTCTGGAGGGGTCACCCCAATCCTTCACTCCCCGACTCGAGAGTTCCCATGCAGAACTGTGAGGCTGTTACTGACTGTGGGCAGCAGGTCGGGGGGCCCCTGGGATGAGGGAAGGCTGAGGACAGCAGGACTTGCTGGCCCATCTCCTGAAGACTCTGGGCCTGAACTCAGTCTCTCTGTGCCAGGAGGTGGGGACGGCCTGGCCTATCTCCTCCCTGAGACCTCAGAGGCCCACAGCGTTGGGAAGGGGTCAGGCTGCAGTGACACCTGGGGCTCCTAGGGGGCTGGTCAGCAGCCCCGACTCCCAGCTTCTGCATTAGCATCCTGACCATGGAGCTCTGGGGTGGGCTGGGGAGGTGGCCGTCAATGCAGGTGGGGTGTAGAGAAGAAGGGGTAGATATGGTGCTGTTAGGGGTTCCTGGTGCCAGAGGCCACCCATACCATGGTGTCCTGGTCGTAGATTTCGATGACAATAATGGGAGGATCATCCCGCAACTCATGAGCTTCACCATACAGCTCCAGGTTGTCGAAGACCAGCATCTGGTCCCAGGTGGGGCACAGGGTCTCATTCAGCACCTGCAGCATGGGACAGGGGGACATAGGTAATAAGTGGTGGTGGGCAGGCAGATGCAGGAGCAGGAGTCACCCCTAGTCACTGTGGCTTCCAGGGAACTCGGGGGGGCAGGTGTGTCATGTTCCCTGACTCTTCCGGGAATCTTAAAATGAAAGCCAATGTGAGGTCTGCTCACCTCACCTTGCTGTCTTCCCTGTCTCCTGTGTTGAATACAGGCACAATTAAAGCCTCTACCTGTGTGGCCTGGGTGTGCACTTATCTGCAAGGCTTCCCTCTAAGGATCTGGGGCACTGGCTGGTCTGTTTCTCTAGGTCCCACAAGCTCTCAAAGCCAGCACCACTCGCTCCTGCCCCGGGCCTCACCTCTGTGCACTGACTTTGGTTGATGAAGAAGACACGGGCAAAGGGGTCTGAGAGGCCGCTGCTGTCAGCGGCAAAGAGGCTGCGAGCCTGGTACATGTGCGCACGGAGCTGGAACGCCTGCTTCTCTGTGGGGAAGAGCAGGCTGAGGCTCCGGGAACAGGTGGTCCCTCCAGTGCCCTCCCGGGGTGAGGACTGGGAGCCAGGGGCCGCCCAGGCCATGAGTCCCCACTCACTGGTGTAGATCAGGCTGATAGGGGGGAAGGAGTGTAGGCCCAGGCCCTGGGCTGCCTTGACCTCCTCGAAGCCGCAGGGCAGGCCACACAGGAAGTCCTTGCGCTGCTTGCTGAGGCCCAGCCACAGGTAGAGCTCCAGCTTGGCCTGTACCGTCCAGCCGGCTGAGCCGAAACCCCGCTTTCCAGGCAGCTGCGGGTGGGCGTGGGGTCAGCTGCCAGAGCCCACGGGGTGAGGAGGGGTCAGGGGCTGGCGGAGACCTTGGTCAGAGCTGGCCATGACCCTCCACGGCCATCCCACTGGGCTAGGGGGAGGGGATGGGAAACCCAGAGCTGAGGGGGATTGGCACGATGGACCCCCCTTCCTGTTCTCTCTCCAGCTCTTCTCTGAGCACCTGCTGCTGGAGGGCTCCACCCATCAGCTGAGGCCTGCCCAACCCTGGGGTAGGGGTGCTGCTCCCTCCAAGGGGGGGCTGACCCCTTGAAAGAAGCCAGATGCAAACACAGGACCCCAGTGCCCCCTACCCCAAGTCTCGGTCCCCTTCCGGCACCTTGAGGAAGAGTGTCTTGACCTTGGCACAGTCCTTGCCCAGCTCCTCCTCGACGATGGAGAAGAGCAGGTCCTTGGATGGCACCCGGGCATAGGCGATGCGCTTGTTGTTGCTCATCATCCAGATGAAGACGTCGGGGATGCTGTGCTGCGGCTGGTGGGGGTGGGAGGGGGTCCGGTAAGGGAGGGGTGTTGTCTCTTGGCTGAGGCCCCCGGAGCCTATCTGACCCTCAGGGTCCCTGCCTCAGGGCCCAGAGGGCCAGGCCTGGGCCTGCAGAGGGAAGGCCCCCAGATTCTGGGTCTTCCTTTGCCTCCCACTGATGGAGCGGTAAGAACACAGGACAGGATGAAGGGCCCGTTCAGCCCTGTCCTTCAACTGCTGGCAGAGCAGGAGGGGCCTCCTAGGTGGTCCAGTCAAACCCCTTTCTGTGCAGCCCCATGTCCCAGCTCCGGTCACTCGAGCTTGGGGCCGGGCACCCTCTGCGTGCACGCCAGCAGGGGCCCCACCTCGTCTGACAGGAAGCGCAGCTTCTGCAGGAAGTTCTGGCACAGCCTCAGCTTGTCCCGCACGGTGTGCCGCTTCACCTGTGCCCGCAGGGTCTTCGCCTGCTGGCCCATGCTCTCCTGTGGGGGGCGCGTGTAAGTGGGGCTCAGGCTGTGACACATGATGAAGGGGGCTGGCCCTGGGGGGCTGTGACCTCAGAGACCGATGTCCTCCCACCTCAGCTTCCCCTTTTCACCTCTAGACCTCCCTCGATCCCCCGTGTGGTCCAGCGTTGAGGACCAGCAAGTCCTCACCAGCTCCCGCATGCAGGACTTGAGGCGCTCCCGGTCGAGCCTGGTGCGGGACGAGTGGCCCTGGTCCTTGTCAGCGAGGGAGAGGAAGCGGCTGGGGAATGGGGAGCAGGGCTTAGCAGAATCCATCGCCAGCAGGAGGCCTGCAGACACCTCCTCCTCTGCCCAGTCCCCCACCCCGCTGTCCTGTGCTCTCACTGGCAGCCGCAGCTGAGCTCCTCCAGCACGCCCCGCAGCCGACGCTCCGGGTAGGACTTCTCCGTTTTGATCATCTCCTGCACATCGTTCATGCCTTCTTCCTGTGAACCAGGAGGGCGGGGTGAATGCTGAGCCACGGCGGCCCCAGTAAGCTCCCCCAAATGTCTCCCCTCATTCATCAGGGGCAGTGAGCCGCTAGTGACCTGGGACCTCTCACTAGCGCCACCCTCCAGTGTCCCACCATCATAAGGAAACAACCCATTTCCCAGGTTCTGTTTTCGGAGTCCGGAGGCCTTCATGTTCGTGGGTCTTCCGTTCCTGAAGGAAGATGCCACCTCCGGGCTCTGAGTCTGTGGTCCTGGTGGAGCCACAGGGGCTGGGTGGGCAGAACTCAGGGCTAGACGGGGTGGGAATGCAGGACAGAGGGGCTACTAGCCAGGGTTCCCAGATTCCACTCTGGGTAGCCCTTGCGCCCTCTGCCTGCTCCTCTGACCTGGGGTGAGTACAGGAACAGAGATCCTGTGGGGGCCATTCCTGCAGCCCCCCCGCCCTCCAATCTCCATTGGAGGCCAGCTGCTGGGCAGATGGGCCTTGTGTGCTGCAAGGGAGGCTTCCAAGCTGGGCGAGGCCCTCAGATGGCACCCCTTCCCCATCCCCTCCCACCCCGGCCCCGCCCTGACCAGCTTGTCTGCGATGTGGTCCATGATGTTGGCATTGCAGAGGCGGCGCCGCTGGTCCGGCCACCAGCTCTTGATGTAGATGCAGGGCTTGCGCTCCAGGTAGGGCAGGTGGAAGTAGTTCCTGGGGCGGGAGGAGGAGGGAGGTTGAGGATCAGGGCCCAGGGAGGTGGGAGGGCCGGACCCAGAGAGAATGGGAGGCAGCAGGCAGGCCCTCCCAGGACCCTCTCTGCCACCCGGCTTACCTGTCAGTGATCTGGGGCCGCATGGGTGGAGTGGAGGAGACTGAGGCCAGGTCCCCACCCTCGTCGGTCTCATCGTCACTCGAATTCTGGATCAGATCTACTTCTTCCTCGTCCCCAGGCTCTTTCCGAGGTCGAGGCCGCTGGGGTCGGGACAGGCCATCAACTTCGTTCCCATAGTTGCCTGGAGGTGGAAGGGGGCATGCAAGGGCACGGAGTCCTTCCCCGACGGGGTCCCACCCTGCTCTCCAATCCAGATGTTGCCTCGGGTTTGTGGAGGGAAGAAGGAAAGTCAGGGAATGGGGAAGGTGGTGGGGGTCTGTGCCAGCTGGGACACAACAGAACACCACCCAGAGGAAGGCGCCTGCGTCTTCCACCTCTGCAAAGATCTCGCTAGGAGCCCGGATGACCACTGAGCTCAAGGTCCAGCTCAGGACGTGGCCCGTATTCCCGCTCTCTCCTCCCTCCCTCTGCAGGGAGGGCTCCTTTCCTCCCAGATCCCAAACACAGCCTAGCCCTGCAGGTGGAACTAGGCCCTTGTGGGACCCTTGTGGGTGCTTGAGGACACGCGGAGGAAAGCCATCAAAGTGTCCCTCCCCTGCGGGCTCTGGAGCAGGCCCAGTGGTTACCACCCAGCACCCCCAGGCCTGCAGACCAGTCTGGGAGCCCAGCACTCACCTATGGTGACCTCAAAGGTGACTGGCTTGTCTCCGTTTTTTCTGTCGATCATTGAGGCCTCCAAGAAGGCTCCAAATAGAAAGAATTCTTCCATTTTCCCCGTGCAGCTCTGTGGGGAAGGTGGTTCAAATGGTCGCTAAACCTTAGTGGGGCTGTTGGGCCTGGGCCTGGGCCAGGCCTCCTCCTAGCATCTCACGGCCAGGCCCTATGGGCTGATGGTGGGGGATATCCCATCCAGCTGCGAGGCTGGGCAGCCCAGACCCTGAAGGCCCAATCCTTTCGCCCTCCAGCCTGGATGTCCCTGAAGGAAGGGCTGGCTCTGTGCACCACAGGGACAGCCATGGCCAGGAATGGGTAGAAATGAGGCTCCATCTTGGGACCTCCGGGCAGACTGCAGGCAGAGGTTCCTCTGAGGGGTTAAGTGGGGGCCCTGCTTCCTGGAGAGGGAGGCCTCATCTTGGGGTCTGGCCCCTGGGTAGGCAGGGCAGCAACAGGCAGAGCCCAGGCCCAGGTTGTCGTGGCAGGAAGGGGGCTGAGCTAGGGGCTCTGGAGGACAGCACAGCCCCCCGGGCCTCACCTCCGAGACGGGGGTGGTCTGCTCCACCTGCACCTCCGTGGAGCTGGTGAGCTCAGGGTTGGAGGTATCCAGGATCTCCACAGCCAGGCCCAGCATGAGGCGGGCGCGGAAGGACACTCCCTCCCCCAGGCCCTCATTCAGGTCCTGGTGCTCGTCCAGCAGCGTGTAGTTGCGTGTGGAGCCGTACATATTCACCCAGGCTGGGCCCAGCGTGGGCAGGAAGCCTGCAGGCCGTGGCAGAGGGAGGAGGGGCCTGAATCACACCCAGGGATCCCTTGGCGGGGAAGGGAGCTCTTCTGGGGGCTCCTGGCCTTGCTGGTGAAACGTTTGAGGCAGAAGAAAGCCTGCAGGGGAGCCCATGGCTCATGAGGGGCTGTGTGCGGGCAGGTGTGGGGCAGCCTTCTCACCAGCAGGGGGCACTTTCTTGGGTCTGCTTCTTTTCTGTGGGGGCCTGAGCTGGCTGTGGCTGGGGGAGGCAAAGGCACGCTCCCTGCTTCCTGGCATCTGGTGCAGGGGCTGCCCACAGTCTCTTTGAAGGACAGATGCCAGCTCCTCCCAAACTCAGCATGGCCTTCTGGCCCTTTGCCATATATGCCATATATGCGTCCCACCCTGTTTATGCAGACCCCTCCCCTCCTCCCCGAGGCCCTCCCTCTCTGCCTCTGCCTGTTAAAGCCTCCTCCTCCACAAAGTGTCCCAATTCCTGGTCCCAACTCACTCCTCCCACTGGGATTTGTTGTGTTTCATGTGTAGCACGGATCCAGTTCTGCCTTATGTGCTTTGTTTGGGTTTTGTTCTGCCTGATTTTTTAAAAGAACTTACAACATTTAAAAAATTGAGATATCCTTCATGTAACAAATTCATTTTAAAGTGTGCATTTCAGCGGTCTTCAGTATATTCACTATGCTGTGCAACCATCATCTAATTCCAGGACATTTCCATTCCCCCAAAAGGAACCCCCGTGCTAATTAGCAGTTAGTCCCAATTCCCTCTCTCCCTACCTCCTGGCAACCGCTAATCTACTTTCGGTCTCTACAGCTTTGCCTATTCTGGATATTCCACACAAATGGAATTGTACAATATGCGGGTTTTGTGCCTTAGGTTTTGAGCACAGCCATCTTCCTGATCCCTGGTGAGCACTGTGAAGACAGGAATGGATCCTTTTCTCTTGCTCCACTCAGTGCCCAGGTCCTAGGAGGGGTCAGGCCCCACAACAAGTCTATGGATAGGTACCACGGCAGCAGTGCACATACATGTGTAATATACATGTATAGGTACACATGTATATGTCCACACATATATAATTATTATTATTTCCTTTTACAGATGGGAAAACAGGTACAAAGTTCACACAGCTACTAATTATCAGAGCTGCAGTTCAAATCCAGGCAGCCTGCTCAGGAAGGCCCGTTAGCTCTGTGCAGACCTGAGCCATGAGAGCCCACCTTTCCCTTGGTGGGGGGGGCGGGGGATGCTGATAAAGCCCGCACAACACCTGGAGCCCTTCAGGCCAAGGTGTGGGGTGGTGGTGGTGGTACGTGTGTGGAGTGTCTCATCACTTACTCCTTCCCTTCAGGTCCCTCCTAGCCCCTGCCCCCCTACCCCCCCCCCACCCCCCAGTCTCCTGCTGCTAACCTTTGTCTCCATCGTTGGAAATCTTACGCAGGTCAATGAAGTGGGTACCAATGGCCACATCATTGACCTTGTCCGAGTCCCGGATCTGCACCTTCATGCGCTTGCAGAGTGGGGGGAACAGGTCTGTAAAGACGACCTGCTCATTCCACAGTGGCTCATAGCTGCTTTTCTGCACTGAAGTCTTGCCCTGGTGGGAGGGAGTGAGGGTTAGGGTTTGTGTGTGTGCATGTGTGTGTATATGTATGTATGTGTGTGATGCATGTGCGTGTGTGTATATATGTATACCTGCGTGCATGTATGTGTATACGTGTGTGGCATGTGTATCTGCATGTATGTATGTGTGGTATGTGTGTACATGTGTGTACCTATCAAGTCACCCTTCCCCACCCTAGGCTCTCAGACCCGCCTCCCTCTCAGTGCTCCCCTGTCAGCTCTGGGTCTCCAGGACCTGGAAGCAGGCAGGATTCCCTGAGGCCCGTGCAGGGCTGAGATGATTCCGGCCTGGCCTTACCTCCCAGACCCTCTCAGGTGGCACTCCCCTCATCTCTCACTCGCCTCACTTCTAGAGGTGAATGAGCCAAGATGACCCAAGGCTTGTCTCGTGACTTTCGACTTTCCCTTTTGTCTGCCCCCAGGCCCCCCACCCATCACCCTGCACCTCTGATGCCTGTCACCCCAAGCCTAGCCTCTGAACCCTGTACCCCAATACCTTCTGGCCAGCAAAGAAGACTTGCACGTAGGGGTCGACTAGGTCCTTGTTCTCACCAATGAAAGCCTTCTTCACGTTGGCCATAAGGCTTGTGTTCATACGGGGCAGCCCCTCTGCTCGGTAAATCTTCACGTAGAACCGGGCCCACTGGCGTTCAGGGGGCACCCCCTCAGGGAGCAGCAAGTTCCTGCCAGCACATACAGCTAGCACTGTGGTGGCCAGGCCTGGGCACCCTAACTCCTGCCCTCCCATATATATACTCCTGGGGCCTGGGATGGTATGGTAAGGATGGCTGAGAAGGTCCCCCCAGGACTAAAGACACCTGAGTTGACAGCACCTGCTCTCTTGTGGGATCCTACGCAAATCTCCCCATCTCTCTGAGCCTCAGTTTCCTCACCTTTAAGACGGGAATAATAATACCCAACAATCCCAGGAATGTCATAAGGCTCAAATAGGTTAAAATACACGAGTGCTTTGTAAATTGTAGGGTGAAAGATCAATTGTAGGGTGAGAGAGTATTACTATCCGCTTTTCTCAGCTTTGTGCCACACTCTTTGTCCTCTAGATAAAAACCTCACAGGAAGCCACCACTCTCCCTCCCTGGCCCATGAGAGACATGATTCATTGGATTCCAGTATTTTTTCCCACTGGGACAAGGTCCCAGAATATTTATCAAAAGCCACTGTCAGCTGCCTGGAATTGGCACAGAAAAGGAAATCTCTCTGCTCTCCTGGGCAGACTCAGGACCCAGCCCCTCCTGGACTCCGCTTTTCCTACCAAGTTTCTCAAAGTCAGACGTCTGCATGTCAAAGGACTGTCATTCTTGGCCCTCCTCCAGGAGCCTCTGCTCTGCCTTGCCTCAGTCCTTTCCATCCCGTGACAAGGAGAGTCTGCAGACACTGAGGCTGGCCCTGGCTCAGTCCTTCTGGGAAGAGCTGGGCTGACTGGGAGTGGTGAGGACAGGGGTAAGGGAGATGGAGGGTAAGATCTCTGGGCCAAGGCCACCCCAGGGGCCCCCTCTGGGGGAAGGAAGGGCTGGGTCAGTTCTCCAGGGGCTGTGGGGGGAGGGGAGCCTCACCCCTCAATGTCGTCCTCGTCTGTCTCGTTGGCCTTGTGGGGCGTCTTGATGTTGTCCCCCTTGCCTACCACAGCGACATCACACTTCACGTAGCCCTTCAGGCCAGCGGAGATGTCATCCGGATCTGACAGGATGGCCCACTTGTGGTGGAACTGGTGCTCTGCAGTGGAGGAGCAGGAGTGCACCTGTCGCCCCCACCCAGGTGGCACCCTGCCCTCAGAGCTGAGTGCCTTCTTGGCCCCTGTTAGCTCAGGCCATCAGGTCTCCGGGCCTGGGGCCACAGCTCTGCCTGCCTCTGGGCCAGGGGGAGACAGAGGTCCCCAAGCAGGGGCAGCTGGGGCAAGGCGCTGCCCATGGTCATGCATGCGGGTGTGTGGTGTGACTTCAGTGAGGAGCCTCCTATTTGGGCCTCCTGCCCCACCCCTGCAGGCAACCTGCACACGGCTGCCAGACAGAGCCCTCAGAGGCTCCCCCTCTCACTCTCCCTTTCAAACCCATCTGGGGCTTCCCCGTGCTTGGGGTAGAGACCACAGACCTCAGCGTGGTCTGTGGGGCCTCCTGATTCAGCTCTCCCCAGCTCACCCTGTGTATCCCACCCCACCCCTGTGCTCCTGCCAGGCAAAGCTGCTCACCCTTCTCCAAACAATTCACATCGCTGTTTCGTACTCCCACGCCTTTGTGGCTGCTATTCTTGAGCTTAGAACGCCCTCATCCCTACTCTCCCCCGTCCCCACCCTCCCCCTCCCTGTTCAAACTTCTCATTTTGTTCAAGTGTCTCCTCTTCCATGCAGGCTTCCCCGACTTCCTTAGAAGAGCTCATCCTGGTCCCTTAGCTGTTCTGCTTGTTCCATATGCACACCTCCTATCTCATCGTCGCTGTGATTATCTATTTATTGTCTGTCTCTAATTTCAGGCTGAAAGCCTCCTAAAGAGAGACTGGCAGTGTCATCCCAGTATCCTCAGGACCTCGGAGAGTGTGGAGGAAAGGACAGATGTCAGGGGGGAGCCCGCTCTAGGACAGGTCTGCCCCTGTAGGTTTCCTTTAAAGCTAGTTTGCAAGCAGAGAGAACCCGCGCCTTGCTGCATGAAGGGCACATCTTCTGCCTCAGGTTTTGCATGGGCCCTGAAATCTCCAGGGGCTCAGCACTTTCTTCCTTCTTTCCCTCCTCTTTCACCTTCTACCGTAGCTCAGACCTGTGCCCAACAAGGCTCTGTCCCCACTGCGTTCCATGAAGTGTTCTGTGTGCAGAAATCAGCCTGTCTGGGGACAGGGCAGTCCAACTGTGTCTCAGGAGAGCTAATGCCACAGTAGAGTCTGAAGAGAGAGACCAGCATGGTGAGAGGGGAGGAAGCCTTGTGGTGAGGAGTTGCTGAAGGCCATCAGCTGAAGTGGCACACCTCAGGGGAAGGCGGCCGTGTCCTAGGCTGCCCCAGAGCTTCACGGTCTCGCCAGAGCAGATGTTTGTGGTATGGATACACGAACAGATTGATGGGTGGCTGAGTGGGGAGATGGACAGAGGATGGGTGGTAGGCTGCCTGGCTGGCTGAAAAGGTAGATGAATGAATAGATGGCGGATGGATAAACGGCTAGAAGGGTGGATTAATATATGGATGGATGGTGAATGGATATATGGTGGGTGGATGAATGGATATATAGGTAGATGGACAGATGCGTGCATGGGTAGATGAATTGGTAAAATTTAGCAAGGAAAGAGAGGGACATGAAATTTGCCTTCAAATTTAAAGGCTACTTGAAGAGGGAGTGGATTGATTCTTGCTATCCCTGAAAGACAGACCTGTGAATGCGGGTGAAGGTTACAAGGTGACAGATTCTGGTTTGAAGTAAACAAACGGAGATATCTACAATAAGAGGGGGTGAGTGCCCCATTCCCGGGAGGTCTGAGCAAAGGCTGGATAATCAATCAGGGATGCTGCCTGGGAGTCTCGACGTTGGGTGAATACTGGCTGATGACCTCTAAGGCCCTTCCAGTCCTAACACCGTGTGATCTCAGGCCAGAGGTGCAGGACAACATGAGGCCCTGAGCTCCCTGCTTACCAGCCTGAAACATCATTTCACCCGCCAGGCCTGGCTCTGACACCTGCCAGGGGAGGCTGCTTGGGCTGGGGAGGGTGCTAGCATCCCAGTCCTCTTCTATGATCTACAAGAGGATGGACCAGCTCCTTTACGACCCTTCCTAGTCTCCAGCAGAGCAGCAATGAGTGAGCAGTTAGTTTCCTGCTGCTGCATCTGGTGGTGCAAATGTGGTCCTGCCAGGATAGAGCAGGCTCTGGTCCCCGGGAAACCCTTTCAGTTCCAGGAGACATTGACACCACCCAAGGCTCCCAGCAGCATCCAGGAGTCCTGCGTCCCTGGCAGCACGCTGTCCAACAACACTCTGGCTGGGCCAGGAACCAGGGACTCATCAAGAAGTTCAGGCCAAACTGGAGATCATTGGAGTGAAGACATCAGTGCCCCAACTGAAGGGGCCGTGTGACTTCAGCCTCCCACATAGGGTACCAGGCTCAGGGACAGGTTCAGCAGGAGCAGCAAATCTCGGGGTGGGTGACCCCAGCAGAGAGCCTGGGCTTTGGGCCCAGAGGCCTGAGCTCACATCCCATTTCTGCCACTGACTCACAGTGCGGCCCTTGGCCAGCTCTTTAAACTTGCTCAACCTCAGTTTCCTTATCGTGAAACGGGAGCATTGACACCTACATGGGGTTGTGAGGGTTAGGCCTGCTGGGACAGTGTGCCCAGCCCAGTACCTGGCACTCAGTAAGTGCTCCCAGAATGGCAGTGGTTTCCTCACCAGGACTCCACTCGGAAGCCCAGAGGTCCACATCAGGCTCCTCACTGTCTCTCCAACCCCCTGACTTTCTCTTGGCTCCAGGCCTCAGGCCTCAGGCCTGCTGACTGTACCAGGGGGCATTGCTCAGCCCTGGGGTGGAGGACCTCCTCAGGGATGCCAGTGTCATTCCAACCAATGCCCACAGTAGTGCGTGCTCCCTGGGACACAAGAGAGCGGCAGACTGATCCTCTTCCCTGCTCCCTACAGTGCTGATGGTCACAGGGCTGCCCTCTACTGAGGACCACAGCCCGTCTGCAGCAGTGGAAGGGCACTGGCCTGGGAGCGGGGAGACCCAGGTTCTACTCCCAGACTTTGGGCAAGTCCCTCCATCACCCTGGGCCTCAGTTTCTCCATCTCCACAGGGAGATTGGACCAGATCTTTTTAAGGTCTCTTGCAGCTTGAATGTTCTATTATTTTGTGATTTTTTATGTGCATAATCTTGGGTCTTGAACTCCGATTACCTGCTCTGAGTCATAGTTGTAATGTGCACTGGCTGAGTGTCTATTAGGTTGAACCATAAGAAATCACCAATTTGTTCAACTTAATAGTTTAGGGGCACCTCCAAGGCACTGAGCTTCTCTGGCCTCGGTTATTTCGTCTGTAAAATGGGAAGGAGAGTTGAGGCCCACCTCACTGTCGTGTGAGGGTCAAATGTGATAGTCTGGGTGAAATTGTATTGTCACCGTCAAAGGGTCTAATGGGGTCATCACTGCACCCCGAGGGGCGGGTTCACTTCAGGGACACGGGGTGGGCCTGATGCCAGGTTGGATGCCAGTGGTTCCCGAGCTGGCCATGTGGTCACTCGTCATCTGTCAGGGTGAGGGCACCTCCTCTGCCTGGACCAACCCTCACAAGCCCCCTGGGCCACCCCTTGGGGTTCCCTCACCTACCCCACATAGCGTTGGCCCACAGGTACCCACAGAGCTGCTGGTCAGACTCAGCCCTACAGGGCTGTTCTCAGGCGGCCTGGGTCCCTCGACAAATGGCCAGTGAGAGTGTTTTTAGACCCAGCATCTCTCAGAGGCTGTCACTCTGCATTTGGCATTAAGGACAGTGTGGCTCCGTAGGGACTCTGGAGTCACATAGTCTGACTTCACCCCAGACCAACTGGGTTGCTGGGGAAGCTCTGGAGTTTCTCCGAGCCTCAGGCCCCTCAAATGTAAAAGGGGGTGATGCTGTGTATCCCACAGGGCTCCTGTGACTCCAGCAGACCGGGCGCACGTGGTCACTGCATCTGTGCGCAGATTGGGCACCCCATCGCTCCACACACCTGACAGCCATGTGCACTCATGGCCCCACGTGAGTTCATGGTCCTGGCCAGGCTGGGCCCAGGGACCACCAGGGCGGGAAGCATGGTGTGCTCCAAGTCCCCTGAGCCATGTGCCCCCATGCTGGCCAGGCCACGCAGCTACTCACCAGGCTGGGCGTACACGGTCCCCACGTCCATTTTGAAGGAGCCCACCAGGGTGCCACTACGCAGCAGGTTCTTGGAGTGAATCACCTTCCGGGCAGAACCACCAGCACCAGTCAGGCTGGGCAGGGCTCAGGCTTCCCTCGGGGCTGACTGATGGTGGTGCCACCTCAGTCCTCCTGGGGATCCGAGCTTCTCAGTGAAGTGGGAGGGCGTTTGGTGGGGCAGGTGTGGCTGACTGAGGCTCAGCATCAGCCCCTCCTGCCTTCGCCTGTTTCTGCTGGCTGCCAGGTACCGGTGAGGATGTTGTACACTATACAGAGACACCCGGCTAAAGGGGCGAGAGGGGCCCAAATCCGGCTGGTCCAGGCGCAGGGCTGCCTTTTTATGGTTGGTCCACCCAGAGGGGTCGCCCTTTTCAAGTGTGCACAAAGGTGCAGTTTGAGCTAGTGGCCCTGCCTGCTAGGAGCTGCTCCCCACTCACCGAGATCTTGATGATCTTGTCGAACATGACGTCAGGAGAGACGTGGAAGTCAAAGACGAAGTACTGGAGGGAGGAAGGACCCAGAGCTGCTGTCACTCGGCGGGTAGCGGCTAACAGCCTGGGGCAGTGCGGGCCCCTCCCCCCCTGGCAATGCCTGTTGGCACCCCGGCCATTTCCCCTGAGCCCTGAAGTTTGGATGAGCAGCAGTGGCAACCATTGGTCCTCCCTGACCCTGGGGCAGGTGGAGCTGTGTGGCTTTGAGCAACACATCATCTGAATCTCAGTTTCCTGAGCTGTAAGATGAGGGTAAATGACATCCACCTCAGAGTCTTGTTATGAGACTTGAGGAGACACTGCAAGATACTGTAAGACACACCGTGGTTGTACAGGCAACATAGACATTGCCATTAAACCACAATGCTCCACTGCCAGAAGACAAGTCCCAATTTCAGAGATGCTAAAATGTAAACTAAGGTGTGAAGGCACTTCACCTGCAGTAAATGTAAAATGCTGTGGGTGTGAACTGCCCTCCTGAGCTGGCAGCTGCCACTCACACCTGCAGCTCCCTCCCATCTCTCCCGGCCTTGGTGTGCAGGTGCCGGGAATGAGGGTTGGGGGCAGTGAGCATAGGGACCACTGCTTTAGTGGGCTTGTGAGCAGGGAGAAGGAAGAAATGTTGCCAATGTGCTTAGGGTAAATGTTGGAGGAGAATCTGTTCCTGGCTGCTGGCTGCTCACACTAGAGCATTGTGGGTTAAAAGTGCTGGTTTTAGAGCCAGACAGACTGAGCTTTTACTGTTGGGCCAATCACTTCCTCTCCAGAGCCTCAGTTTACCCCTCTATGATGTGGGGATAATGATCCAGGGCCGCCATGTTGAAGTGCTCCAGGGGCACCATTCACAGGGGGGCTGGGAGGTGTGGTTGTGGTGAAGTATAAATAAGATGACCTCTGTCAAGCGTTCGACCAGGTGTGCACATGGTCAGGGCACAATAAATGCCGAGTGCTATGTGTAGCAGCAACATGTCCAGGCGGTGCTGGTTGTGGGGCACTGAAGCTCTGGAGATCTAGACACACAGATGGCAACTGATACCTTGGGACTTGGAAGATACCCAAGGAGAGTGTAGGAAGGAAGCAGATGCAGGACAAGGCTCCAAGAAGCAGCAGCATTTCAGCAGTGGGCAGAGGGAGCAATGCCAAGAAAGGCAGTGAGGCGAGGAGCTGGCGAGAAGGGGAAAGCAGGAGAGTGGCACCAAAGGTCCCCAGGGGAGGGCATGGCAAGAGGATGGAAGGACCTGGGAGTCAAGGGAGAGGGGGCGACAGTGGATGTTGTACTTAGGGACAGCAAGGTCCTTGGTGACCCGGAGGAGGGCAGTTTCAGTGAAGCCATGGGGCAGAAACGACTACAGAGATTGAGGTGTGATTGGTAGGTGGGGGGGGGACAACTCACACAGTCAGACTGTGACTTATAGGGGGAAAGAGGTGGTCACTAGGAGGAACGTTGGATTGAGGAAAGGCATAGCTACATGGATGGATGGATGGATGGATGGATGGAAGGATAGACAGACGATAGATGATAGACTTCTAGTTCCTGTCCTTGAACATACATGGCTTTTTTTCCTGGTTGTACTTAGAATATTCCAGAGTAGAATGTCTTATAGGCAAAGGAGGAGCCAAAAGAAAAGCAAAGACAGAGCTGGTGATGTTGAGCAGATGGTGTAGTGCCAGATTTTTTGGGATGGAGAAAGAGAAGGATCCACGGCAAAGGGGAGGGGTGGTTTTGGGCAGAAGGAAGATGCCAGCGGCCTGGACTGGGTGCACCACAGAGAAGTGGCACCCGGGTCTGCAAATGGTCAGGTCGCTCTGGGAGGGTGATGGTAGTGAACTTCCCTTCACACGAAGACGGGCCCAGAGCCAGGAGCCTCAGGGATAAATTAAGACGGTCCAAAGAGGAGTGGAATGAATAGTCTTGGTGTATATAAAGATGGAGTTTAGAAAATGGTTTCTAGGCTGGAACTAGCAGGTGGCCTGTTAGGGCAGAAACTGTCAGCTTTGCCGCCCCCAGGTTGCCAGGCATGGGCCTGGTGCATGCAGATGCTCAGTAAATCTTTGTTTCTTTCTCCGGGTGAATATCCATTCAGCCAAGTGTTACCAAACCTCTCCACGTACATGCCAGGCCCTGGGATGGGCCACAGCAATGCAGGAGACCGGTAGCCTCCAGTCCACAAGGAACAGAGATAGGAAGGACAAACCTCGATTCAAGGATATTATTGTCACAGGGAGCGGAGTGTGCTGACTTCTGACCTACAGAGTGCAGGGAAAGCTGCTCAGTGCAAGGACATTTGAGCTGGGCCCTGCAGGGTGAGTAGGAGTTTGCCAGGGAAGCACTGAGTGGGGAGAACAGCTCTGTTTCCTTGGGAAGAAGGAAACAATTTGAATGAAACATGAGGTGTGTGGACCCCGTGTAAGGTGAGCCCTTGAGTCAGCCAAACACGGCTTCACCACTATCAGATAACCGTGGAAGACCACGGGCACCTGTCTCCATAGCCATTAGGGGAAAGTAGACCCTTATCTAGGCTGGAAAAGTAGACCCTTTTCCAGTCAGGGATGTGTTCTGATGTAAGGCCAGAAATGTCGAGCCTGAATTTCCTGACTCCTGGGAAGGTTGCCACATGGGGCTAGGGGCCCCTGAGCACGGATGTCCCAGCCCTGTGGGCCTGCAGGAAACCAGCTGTGAGAAGGGGTCCATTTGTGGTCGCATGGAAGACTTCAGCCAGGCCCTATCCCTGGCCTGGGTCCCTGTGAAGGGCAGAATGTGCCCAGGTTTTCTTGCTGGAGGTGCACAGCTGGGGCCTCCCACAGCTTCCCAAGATGCCCTCCCCCAAGTGGCAGATGGCACCCTCAGCCCTCACCACTCCTCAGGACAGACGCTGAGACGCAGGACATAGATGCCTTACTTGGGCAGCCAGGCACCTCTCATGGCCTGAAGCCGCTGGGAGAATGAGACTGGATGCCCCCTCCAGGAAAGGGAGAGCCAGGGCCCCCAGGCCACTGACTTCTGGGTTAGTGGGATGTGCGCTGAGGCATCTGAGGGGCATCCCGCACCAGAGCTGATTACGGTGGGCTCCCCACTGGAACCCAGTCAGGATGCTCTGTCTGGGACGGCCATGCAAGGTGACAGACAGAGCACAGGGCTGAGGCTGGACTGTCTGGACCCTGCTCTGTCCACAATACTCTCTGTGATCTTGGCCCTTCCCATACTGAGGTCTCAGTCTCCTCCTCTGTAAGAGGGGGAGATTGAACTAGAAGGTCTCTGAGGTCCTTTGATCTTGATGTGGCCTCAAAGGCTGCAAAGAACAGGAGTGGGTCCTGGGCTTCTTCTCTGTCACACTCCCGGAGTCAAGGCCATTGCTCTGGAAGGAGCCCCACAGGGGTTCAGGCACCCTTGAGGGCAGCCTAGCGGAGAAGGTGTGCACACAGAGAGCCCTCTGTGCCTAGGCAAGTTCTTTCTCCAGGAGCCTCAGTGTCCCTTGGTGTAAAATGGGATTAATGGTGACAACCTCTGACGGTTGTTGTGAGAAGAGATGATGCACCTAAAGCATTTGGAAGAGTGCCTGGCACACAGCAACCACCCATGAATGGTGCCAGAGCCCTAAAGGGCAGTGGCTGGAAGGAAGGGCACCGCCACAGGCTCTGGCTTCACAGGGGCGTGGCTGGGAGCTGCCCCGGAGCCCCGGGGCAGTGTTTGTTTCAAAGGATGGCCCCTGGCTAGATTAGTGTCAGGCTGATACCTAGACTGGGAGTCCAGAGGATGTGGCACTGCATGCCAGCGTGCTGGGGGTTGTCATAGGGTGGGCCAAGGTCACCCTTGCTGGTAGCCCTTTGTGCCCCTTGACTCCCAGCTGCTCCTACTGGGCCCAGGTGGGGCTGGGCTCCAGCCTCCTGCCACACTTTGAGAGGCCCCTTTCCCCGCCTAGGGCCACGGGACACTGACCTCATTGTAGTAGGGGCAGTTAGTGGACTCCTTCATGGATGTGTACTTCTTGTCGTCGCCCACCTCCACGCACACCACTGGGTCCATGTTCAAGCCCACCAGCTGCCGAGCCTCAATAACAGTGATGCTGACCTGTGGGCAGGAGAGAGGGAGGCCAGAGGGAAGGTCATGTGAGCCTTGGAGATGGTCCTGCTGGAGTCAGGCCTGGGCAGCGGGCTGGAGGGTATGGGGAGCCAACCCTGGACTTGGGCTCGAGTCTGAGCACTGCCTCTAATCTGCTGGTGATCCTGGGCTCTGCCCCTGCTAAGCCTCAGTGTCCTCACTTATAAAGGAGGGGCGTGGGCTGGAAAAACTCTAAGTCAGTGTGCACCAGAATCACCATGGGGGAGGGGGAGGGCAGTGGTTAAAAATTCTCCACACTCCAGACCAACTCAGTCCAATTTCTGGGGTGAGGCCTGGCATCCATATTTTAAAGCTCCCAGGTGATTCCAAGTGCCTCCCCGCCCCCCAGCATTGATAGCTCTGCCTCACAGAGGGCTGCAAACCCACTTCCCAGGTTTCCTGCACTCAGGAATTAAGCTTTCTACCTCTCCACTTATTTGCATTTAATTTCCTGTTCCAGCATTTCTAATTTTAAGCCTGCAGCATGCTGATGTCCTTGTGTTTTGGAATTTGGCTCCCTTTCCACATTCCTGGTTGCCCGCCTTTTGTTTAATTTTTTGGTCTGAATGCCCACTGAGGTGTTGGTGCCCACTGGAGCCACCTTTTCTGGCTTGATGCTTGTGTGTTGCGTGTGCTATGTGTCTTTTCACTGGTGTTCAGCTCCCTGGAATTTTACTTCTATACTGGGAAGCCCTTTTTTCAGTTGTTCATTCATTCAACAAATATGTGCATAGAGATACAGAGAGAGAGGCGTGTGTGTACATACTTTTCCTGAACCCTCATTTTAAGCCATTTGTTCTTGCTCTGAATTTGGAGGTGTCAGTCCCCATCAGGGTGTCTGTGACCGGCATCGAGCCCCGGACCTGATACATTACCAGGTCTGGGAGCAGGTGACCATGCAGGCTCACTGAGCCTCAATTTTCAAAGCTAAACTCAGAGACACCACCTATCCATAAGGCTGTGTGAGGGTTAAGTGGGATAATGTGCATCCTAGTGCTTCATAAACAGTAGAAAGTTCTAGAAAATATGAGCTATTGTTATAAATATCTTCTCAAATAGAATTCATCTTCAGTTAAGTGGTTGGTCTTCCAAGCAGGCAGGGTCATGTATGATGCTTACAATTGTTTTGCTGGACTCGAACTTGCATTTTAACAAAATAGCCTATGCTAAGCTAGTATGAGCATTTACCTCAGCACATTCTTCTAATGAAACTCTACGGGTTGCTTTTTATGCTTCTTATGTTGGAGATTTGGTATTTTAATTACTGTGCTTTGATGCAACTCCTAAATACGATTTCACTCAAGAGAATTATTTTCCCTTTTCATAAAAAATGAATAACCATGAAAGTCATCATCCACTGTGTCCATCAAAGTCTTATAAATATTCTGAAGGCCAAGAAAAATCCACATATCAAAACTAATGATGTTAAGAAAAATAAGAACTCCGATGCCAATGAGAATGTTGTCAAGAAAGTATATAGAACTGGAAACTGGACATTTACAAACTGAAGTGACACTTGAACTACGCTTCTATTTGGAACTTGAAGTGCTAAAGGGCATGGGGCTCAGAATCCAGAGCTCTGAAGATCAATAATCACCATTTCTTCAGGGAGCTAGAAAGGAAATAGAGCTAATTAACTTGGCTCTGAGAAGTTTACTGTGAGGAGAGTAAATAGACATTAGAACATTCTTTGCACCGTAATTTATAGGGTTTTAACCTCTATGAAGCTTTTTATACCAGAATCTTCTTAAATCTCATTATTGTTTCCCACAATTAACACATCCTCTCCTCTCCATAAAAAATAAAAAAAGGCTTTCTGTAACTTAAGACTGGGAAGTAGACTGACACAGTTTTGGAATGATAAGATACTAAGGATACGCCATCAGGAGAGTAACCTTCCCACTGTGAGTGGTTGATTGGTTTTTCTGTTTTCCATCCAGAGGCCAGGCCGTGATGCTAACCTTTTTGCCCTCTACTCCTTCTCAGGAATGAGGATCAAGGCTGCCCCAGGGAGAGAAGCCCAAGGTGACCTGCCCTACATACCATCTGTATCATCCTCCAGGAAGCATAGGATGCCCTGACATGATCCAATCTGATTCTCATCTAAAGTTATAGGACCGCCCAGCAACCAGACCCCACCTGCACTGATACCATTTTAACGATTTTTTTCATGATCTTTCCTTTGTCTTGTAAAGAAATAACTCATATACCTATGCCTTATAAATTTAGCCCTAACCCTCAATGCACTGCAGCTCTTACTGCCCATGGGTCCTGTCCCCATGTCTGCAGCTCTTACTGCCCATGGGTCCTGTCCCCATGTCTGCAGCTCTTATTGCCCACGGGTCCTGTCCCCCATGCCTGCAGCTCTTTGCTGCCCATGGGCCCTGTCTCCATGCTACTCCATGCTATTCTCTGAATAAAAGAGCACTACTACCAGACGTTGAGAGTCCAAGAAATCTTTCTTTCGACTCCTTGGCTCCCCGAGCCTGCATCATCAGGACCCAAAGTTTCCACCTTCCTCCACTGAGCAGAGCCAACAATGGTGGACAACCCTGGCTGGAAACTCTGATACCCAAGAGGTAGGAAGTGGAGAAGGGAGGAGGGTAAAGGGTTGAAAGCAACAAAGGATGGGGGGCAAAGAGGGGCCCCAGAGGGTGCTCTTTGCGGGCTGAGGGGTGGCCTGAGGGGAACCCTGAGAGTACATGATTGAGGTGGCCCTGGGGTGTTGGTGGGGGAGGGGAAGTTCATTCCTGCTGACCCCCTCCCCCCACCTGGGGCTATAGGGAGGGGCAACTGTATCACCTGGACTTGAAATTTAAAAAAATTCTGGGGAGAGGATTGGCCATCCCCTCCTCCACTCTCCAATCATCAGCAGAGAACTTGATCTTGCCAGGGTGGAAGACGAGGAGGAAAATGAGCCACAAAGAGACCAACTGACCAGCTGACCAGGGAGACTTTTTGGTAATTGACTATTCCGCCCTCTCCTTCCAAGATAAGAGAGATAATCCCCAGGTGGCTTCCTGAAAGCCATTGCAAGGAACAATGCCCCGCGCGTAACTCTACACCTCTGTCCTGAGAGAACTCGAGTCATGGTGCTTTGTGACCTGCTTCTGAGGGAGGGATCTGATCAGGCTGCCACAACATCTGCTGGGCGCTGGAGATGAGAGGCAGGGGGCCCTCTATTACTGCTCTTCTGGAGCATCCTTTACCTTCCCTCAGCTCAGGTGGCAGAGATGGGACACAACCAGATAAGCATTTTGCGATCACTCCAGTGATGCATAGAGGATGAAGTGGAGGAGGCAATATGAGGGCAGGGAGACCAGATAGGAAGCGAGTGCAACATTGCAGTCGAGGCTCGGGGTCCAGGATCAGTGGCAGGGGAGATGATGGGGAGGTGAAAACTGGAGAGATATTTGGAGGTGAAAACGTATTAGGTCTTGGTGCCAGGAAGAGCAGGCAGGGAACAGACTGAAGATGCCATGACCCACCAAGGACGTCTCTGCCCAGTGCTGAGCTTTGCTCACTCTGATGGGGAAATTGCATATTCACAGGCAGGAGATGGTGGCTTCTTGCTCTTGAGATGCCAAGGTTCAGGACAGGGTTTGCACATGACATGCGTTCTAAACAGAAGAAACAAAGGGTGTGGGTGCACCATGGTCTCTTCACCACTTCGAGCCCTCAGGATCCTTCCTGGGCCTGAGTTCAGCTAAGGCCCCTCTCCTCTCACTAGCTGGGGGCGCTGGCTGAGGTCTTTCTAACTCGGCAAAGCCAAGTTCTCCAAGCCAGGGAAGTCTCTTCTGGTAGGTTTCCTTGCTTTATACATTGTAGTTATTGGAAGCAAGAGTAAATCCATATTTGCTTCCTCATGGCTCTCCCTCAAAGTGTGTTAACACTTGCAGTTGAGATGTGAATGAACCTGTCAGACACTGTCTTATCAGCTTAAATACAACTGTTCTGTTCAATTCAGAACATTTACAAAGCTTTTGGAGGAAGAACATCTGATCCATTTAATACAAGCCTCTGGCAGGAAGCAGTCTGAAAGAGCTCTGCAAAACAAGTAGCAGGCAGTGAGCTGAAGATGAACAGGGACCAGAGGGAGCGACTGTCCGAAGGCTTAATTAGAGAGAACCTGGTTGCTCTGAGAGCTGCAGCTGGGCACCCTGGGGTTTGAACCCTGGCTCTGCCTTTGAATAATGGGTGACCTGGGGCAAGCTCCTTACCCTCCTCGCGCCTCAGTTTCTCCCCTCTGAAATGGACCATTGTAAGAATTACACTAACTTAAATGGAAAACACACATGCAGCTCCTAGTATAGTGCCTGGCACAGAGTAAACTTTCAAAAAATAATAGTTACATTAACTGCAACAACAATGCCATCATTTTCTATGTGCCCTTCTGTGTCAGGCTGGTGACACTGCAGAGGGAATGGTATGTGACTATGGGGGTCTTTGTTCTTTGGTATTTTTCTCTTTTAGCACATGGAGAAGCGAAGCCCTGAGCCAGTCCTGTGGAAAGGCCCTCAGATGCAGACACTGTGTTTGGGTTTTGATAGAGGTGAGGAGGTGACGTGCCCAAACCTCCAAGAAGTCCAGTGGCTTGAGGTTGTCTGAAACCCCAGGGCAGGGCCACTTGATACCGGGGCTAGTTCTCCAGCACCTGTGAAGATGGTCACCAATTGGATGAGAAGGAACTGAAGCAAGGGTTAAGGGAGACAAGGTATGTCCCGAGGAAATGTGACCAGATGTACCAGACACAAGGAAAGGTGCCATCTAGTCCTTCAGACAGACGCCTGAGTGAGGTGAGGCGGGGCTGCCCTTACAGCAGGAGTGATGCGCATGGGACTTAGGAAATGGGCGTCAAAGACAACCGGTAACCTGGGACAGGGGGCTCACTCTGATTCTGGGGTCCAGTGTTGGCAACTAGGGCAGGAAGTACAGCGGCAGACAGGTGGGGTCTCCTGGAGGCTCTGTCCCCCTCGACCAGCAGCATACTTGCTAGGAATGTCCAGCAGCCTCCTGACCTATAACTGAGTCTTGTTAGTCCTCAGGGGAGGGTCTAGAGCAATAGATGGTCCCAGGGCCCTTCTTGCTTCCAGTTTATAAGTAAATACTAGGTACTTCTGGCTTGTACATTAGACTTCTGTGAGTTGTGTTAGTGTAATTCAGTCTCTCTGGCTCTGATCAACTCTGGGAGGAGAGAGAAAATTAAGGATGTGGCCCTGCAAAGCTGAGGATCAGGTGCCAGGCTGGGAGGGCTGCAGTGGGGCCCAGTTTCCCCGTGTGGCCCTCTCCCAGCAGCTACCAGCCATGCTCACGACCCGGCCTGCCTGCACCACGGCCACATCAACAGCCTTACAGCTTCAAACTCTCCCTATCTCGGCCATTTTGTCTCCAGTCTTAGAAACACACAAACAAAAAAAAATCAGTGTTAATTTCAGAAAATACAGAGAAGCAAAAAGAAGGAAAAAACACCAACATTCTCAGCATCTGTAGATAACCAAGACTGACATTACTTCCAGCATTAAAATAATATAAAATAACAATTTCAAAAAACACACCAAAAAAATCTTTCTTCAGAGGCTCTTATCTTAACTGTTGGAACATTTTTTGGTGTGTAGTGCTACCTGATCTCGTTGTGGCTTTTCCAGGGCCCTCCCACTTTATGGAGTCCAGTGACAGACACAAAATCCTGGGAGGGCTCTGACCAGCGGAAGCAGAGTTCTCAAGCTTTTCTTTGGGTTTGTACCTCTCTACTTACGACACTTCTGTGAATACCTCCTAGGAATAAGCTCGCTTTTGCAACTTACATTCAGCTTGTGGTTCTCTATGACCCCCAGATCTGCACCTCCACAGAGTCTACAATGCACATCTGGCCAGAGCCCCCACTAGAGCAGAGTCTGAAAGCCATGAGGGCTCCAGGCACCTACCTACCTGGTAATCCATGGGCCGCCCGGCACTTGGCTCCATCTTAATGTCTGGCTTGGATCTGAGGAGGAGAGAATACTGTCAGGCCTGGTATAAGGGGACTGCTTGCAGGAGGGGAGGAGGGCACTCGCAGTGGTTAGACCTTGGAGAAGGACTGAAGGACAGAATGATGGTCTTCAAACATTCCTGGACCACCAAACAGAATGAAGGTTAGTTGTTCTCAGAGGCCTCAACAGAGAGGACCAATGAAAGGCAGAAGTAACAGGGAGACAGACACTAGATGGACAGGTTCAAATATGGGCTGGGTGGCTCTGTGATTTCCCTAGGCCCCGGGGTGTTCAATGACCCAGGAACAGGACTGCAGTGGTTGTACTCTGCCTTGGCAGGGAGAGAGGTGAGAGAGACATCCAGGATAAAAACGGGCAGGGTTAGGAAGAAGCTGCCCACGGGCCCTGATTCTTCCCCACCCAAAGTCTAGACATGGCAAGATGGGGCCTGCCTGACGGGGTACAGGTGGTCAGGGCTGCAGGGCACTGGCCCACTCACCGCTTGTTGGAGACATTGGTGGTGAGCGCTGTGACAGAGGCTAGAGACACTGTGTCAGGATCCAGCCCATCCCCCAGACGAATGGCCAGGCGGTCAAGGTCGTCCATCTCCAGCACAGCTGGTTCATCTGGGGAAGAAGAAAGGCCGGTGGGGTGGGCTGGACGGTGGAAGAGTGATTGCCTTCCCCCTTTTGCTTTGGTGTCCAGGAAGCTAAGAGCCAAATTCCAGCTTTCCTTGGTAGCATTTGCTTGGAATGTTACGGCCTGTATATCTGCAGTTTTTTTCTACTTAGTCTGGATCTCTGATCTTAACCGATATTATATCTGGTCTTGCTTTTTTATTTTAATTGAATGTAACTCTTACTGTATATTATTTATGTAAGAACTGAATATCCTCTGTGGAAGAAGGTAGGGAATAAAGAACCCACACCTATGTACCTCTCGTAACAATGCTACCATTTATTGAGTGGCTACTATGCACCGAACACAATGCCAGGCACTCTATACACCTATCTCTAGTCCTCATAGCCACGTCCTGCCAAGACAGGCATTATTCTCATGTCACAGACAGGGAAACTGAGGCTTAGGGAGTAACTTATCCATGTAAAATAGCTGATGGACTTCAGAACCTAACCCTGTAGTGATGTGTATTAACCCAATGAGATGAAGAAATGACGATTCTGAGAAGCCACCCAAGGATGGTAGGTTTGGGCCTCAGCCAGCAGCTGCATCCTCTCCAATCTAGGAAGGAGAAAGGCACAGCTGGAACTGGCGTGGGGGTGAGAGAAGGGGAGAGATTCTGGGGCCAGTGGGCCACACAGGAGATGCTGGGGAGGGAAGCTGGAGCCCTGGGGGTGGGCATGAGATCAACACACTTGAGTCAGAAAGCTACACACAGCTCCCTGATCCACTCCATCTCTCCCCTGTCTTCCCCCAGTCCTCTCTGCTTCCTCTTAAACATCTGCCTGGCCCCCTCCCCAGCCCACTCCTCCAGAGGGACCAGTGCCACAGCCCACTCCAGCCTTCCAGGGCCCACCCTGCCTCTCTCCCCCAGGGCCTTCCCTGCACCCGGTGAGAGGGTGTGGGGAAAAGGCAGGACAGTGAGTCTTGCCACCCAGTAAACATTCTCGGGACTCTGGTTTTCCCCTAGAAATAGGGAATTAGCCAAACAACTTTGGGTTTTTGTTATTCCCTTCTCTATTTAAACATCTCTAGGCTTCTGTGTGGAGAAAAAGAATGGGAGCGAAGAGGGCAGGAGGAGCCTTTCATAAACAGGCGTGCCAGGCACACGGCTGCGCTCAGTTCTAGACCAGCAGACAGACCGGTCCCACCCTCAACTGAGAGCGCCCCCTTCTTGAGGACCACTATCAGACCTGGCTCCTCCGCCCGCCAATGGGAGGCCAGGCCCCGCCCAGGTGGCTCCGCCGGCCAATCGCAGGAGAGCCTGTTGGGCGCTGCCCGCGGAGGGGCGGGGCTTGGTCTCCATCAGGTGCGGAGAGACCGCCCGCCTGGACCCGGGCTGGGACCCGGGCTGGGGCGCGCGCCGTACCTTGTCTTTGGGGTTCCTCCTTGTGGGGCCGGTTCTTGCCGAGCTTCATGGCAGAGAACACGCTTCTCCCGGCTCTGTGAGGGGCCCGCCAGGATGAGGGGGAAGACATACAAACATAGAAGAGCAAAACCCGAGAGAACCCGTAAGAGAGAGATCCAAACCCCAGCCCCTCACCTGCTGGTCCCGAGAGAGATTATTGGGGGGCGAACTTCCTAACTTGGGAGCCATGAGGAAGAATTCGGGCAGAGGAAACCCTACCACTCCCTCCTTCCCCATGCCCTCACAACACCGAGGAGTAGGCCGAGCCCCAGCGACCAGAGAAGGTGGCATTCAACTGGAAAGAACCGTTTAACTGGAGCCCCTCGGGGTCTTGGACTGATCTCAGCCCCCTCAGTCCAGTCTTAGAGCTCCAAGCTGCGTCCGTGCCCCCGAGCTCATCCTCTCTGTCCCTGCACCCCACTCAGCTGGTTGGAAAGAAACCAGAGGACCCGAGACAAAGCATCAGAACAGAAGGGCAGGAACAGGACTCAGAGGGGCAGAGGCCGAGGAGGAGGTGGAGATGTGGTTGAAACTAGCTGGTCACTTCCCACATGGCTGTGGTGCGCAAAGCCTGCCTTGTCTTTCCCCAGTCTCGCTTCTTCCTGGGATCCTCCTTGGTCCTCACTGAAAAGGAGGAAATGGTCCTTTTCTGTCTATCTTTGGTCCTGGCTTTGCCCCTTCTGTCTGTCCCCTCTCACTGCAGAATCCCCCGTCCACCAACACCCAGGAATGTATGGCAGGCTCTGTAGTTCCTACCTCTTCCTCTGGCTTGGTGTGGCCTTGTGCCCCCAGGTGAAGGGACTTGCAGTCAGGGGTGCTGAGGGAAGGGGGCAGGGGTCCTCACTGTCCCTTCAGTGATGTCCCTGCAGCGGAGCCTGTGGTCCCTGGCGCCAGGAGGGACCAGGAGTAGGATCAGCAGGGGGTAAAGTGCAATATTCCATTACCCCATGAATATTGCATGGGCCGGATACCTGACTCCCTCCACTTCCCATTCTCCCTCCTCCTGGGTGTGGCCCTGTCATCCTGTAGGCCCAGGTGGGGCGAGCTGCAGACTCCAACCCTGAGCACACCCACAGCAGAGCCCACCCATCTTTGGGTCACGCATCTCCCTGTGGAGGCTTGACTATGGTTCCCAGGACCCACTCTTCTTTATGCTGGGCAATGTGAGATTGGGGAAAACCTCTCTGGCCTTGTAGAGATGGCCTAGAAACCTCAAGCCCCTCTACCGGGGTTGGGGAGCCAATTTCATCCCTCCAAACCTGGCCCTATCCTAGCCCCACACTTTTTCGTGACTCTTCATGTGCCAGGCAAGACATGAAGGGATGTGTGTTGGTATCCCAGTGAGAGAGCAACCAGGAGCCACCCATTTCATGTGGCACCAACTCAGTTCAGGAAACACTAGTATGTTCGTAATTTCCTAAAAAGGCATGAGGTGGGTGAAAGAACGCTGGGGTAACACTGATGTGTCTGCACTAGCCGGCATCATGTTGTCTGGGATGGAGCAACGGGAAGAAAGTGAAAAAAAGGTACTCTAAAAAAGGAAAACTGATGCCTTTAGAATTGTTTAAAAAAATTTCCCCTCTTAATAAGGGATGATGCTATATATGTATGCCATATACATATGGAGCAACTACTGGGGGCCAAAGGCGTTTCCAGATATTTGCTCATTTTATCTTCAGAGCAATGCTGGGAGGGACATATGCTTCTCCTCATTCATTGCAAGGAGGACTGAGGCTCAGAGAGTTGAGGTTGAAGCATACAGCTTCTGTCTCCATTGTGCCCATGTTTACAGAGAAGGGGCTCATTCAAAAATAACCTATGAGCATCAACACATTTTGGAAGAGATTGCTATGAACGTTAAATGACTGGTGACATAACATTGAACAGGTCAATGAACCATTAGAAACCATCGTGTGGTGGTGAGAAAGGGACCATTCTGCCTGGCTTAGGCTGAACCATCCTGTGGGATTGCTCTCTGCCTGGTGGCCTTAAGAGCAGGGGTACTGGCTGGACTCTGACCCCTGCAACAGGAAGCGTGCCTAGTGTGGATCCTCATGCCACTCCCCGTGTCAGTGTTTGGGATTCCTCACTGCTCTGACTGCCACTCTCCTGGATTACCCAGGAGTCTCCTGGAGGGCCCTGGCCCTGTGTTTGATTTATACAATCACTTCTTGGCCATTCCTGCGCTGTGCCATCCTTAGAGTCCCAAGCCCCACTTCATGGGGGTCTGTCCCCGGGATGCTGTCGCATGCAGCCTTCTCCGACACAGCCTTGCCCTCACATCATCCCCCTTTGCCCTGCTGACCCCGAGAAAAGTGCTCTGAGATGGCAGGTCAAAGTGATGTGTCTGGTCAGAAGCAAGCCTAGCCTGGAGAAGCCTGCCCCTAGGCATCCTGGGACAGGATCTGGCCCTGCTACCTGAGGCCCAGAGAAGGTTCAGGTAGCAGGGAATCATGGCTTTCTGATGCTGGTTCCAAGGGCCTACTCAAGTGGAAAAGAGCTTCCCCTTGAGCAGACATGGCCCTTGAATTCCAAAGCCACCTTATTCCTTAAAACAAACATATTTGGAAGTGAAGATTGAGACTTTTTAAAAACTATACTTATCCATCCATTCTGTACCATACCCTGATGCAATTCAAAGGAGAAACCCCTCTCCCCAACCCTGCATGATTTTAACCATCTCAAGTAGATAGGTTCACTGCTGGAACTCTCGTGTGTCTGGGGGTATCTCTAAATGATGATTCGCCCCTTTAGGAAAAATACAGAATATGTAGGTTAAATGCAATTTCCAGAATTCTTACTATAGGCTCTGTGCCTCTGTCTGTTCCTCCTAGGCTCACTCTTCAATTCATCTGAACTGTGGGCAGTAGAGCGTGATGTCATCGGCTATCATTGCCCTTTGTCATTTTCTGATGGATGACACATCAGAAGTTCACTATGGAAGAAACCTTTTCTTCCCATCACAGCACTGGCTCCTGGAAAGCACTGTGCCTGCTTCTCTTGGCAAAGGGTACAGGTCATTTTTGAAATACGTGTTAACTTCATCAGGGAATTTTGAAGATTATCTACTTGCATTAAAGAGTTAGATTTCAAAAAAATGCAATTTGTTGATTAGGTTACTGGTGTACTGAGCATTTTCTTTTAAATGAAGTTCTACATTTGGTCTAGTTGGGCTCCCCAATTACTGAAGATATAATTCGATGAGAAATAGACAAAGAAAACAAACCAATAATCAACTCAGTGAAAAACTACTTTGCAACCAAGTGGCTCCTTATTCACGGATGACATGAGGAGCCAGCGGAGGTGGGCCTTGCGGACTCTCTGAGGATTAGTCATCACCTCTGGGCTTGCCCATTGCTGGGTTCAATGCCATCAGAATGATACGCACTTACAATTTAGACTGCTACTTCTCTCTAGAGAAAAGATTTTAAAGTTAGTTCACTCACTGTAAACTTTTTCATTTACGGGTCTGATGATTTCTTTGCTAGTTCCTTGGCTCAGAGCTAGAAGGACGTCGTTGTGGTTGGGTGATGTACTCAAGGTCCTAGGGGAGAGCTCGGCATTCATAATGACCTGGGAACATTGGCCAAGCTAAATTTAGTGAGCTGGGTGTTTCATGAATGTGGATCTATGTATTATTCTGGAGGTAGTGACTTAGAGCAATGTGGCTTCTCCCCCCTGACTGCCTTCAGTCAGAACTGTCTGGGCTCACGAGCTCAGGCCTCAGGCAATTGGGAGAAACAAACTCCTGCCTAAGAGAAACACAGTCTGTGGTACTTCTCTGCATTGTTTAAATGGCCAAATTTTCAAAACTTGGGGAATAGTCTCCAAGGGCCTGTGATGGGTTTATTTCTCCTGTTTTCCATGCCCCAAGTACAGGTAATTTCATAATTGCAGCCTTTACAGTCATCTTTCAAAGTGTGTTGAATTTCAGACGTGTTAGTTTAAGATATCTTCCTACATCTGGGCAGGACAGGTTGACCCTTCATACAGAACCTGTCTCCAAACGGGCCTGTTTGCTCATGCATCCTTGTCACACCAGCCGGCTTGAGAGACCCTCGTGTACTTAGCCCCAGATTTGCCAGGGAAGCTGGCTCCTCAGCTCTCCCTGGTGGCCCAACCCCTTGCAAGGCTCAAGCCAACAGCATCATGGAGATAGGTTTTCCCATCTCCCCAGGTGAACCTGTCCCTGAATCTCAAGTCCTCATAGGGAGCATGAGCTTTTTCATGGCCTGAATCTTAAGTTTTCCCAACTGCAACTTACACCTGTCTCCACGTATGCCTCCTCAGTGGAGAGAGAAACCAGCCAGCTTTGCCACATGCTAACCTTTCAGAGATGTAAAACTGTTTCCACAGTTTTTATTCTCCAGGGTATAGAGTTTCAACTTGTTGAATCTCTTCTTAGAAATCCCATTTTCCTACCCTTTCCATCATCCTAAGGCTCTACACATTAAAATAAGAATAATAAATGCTAGTTTACTTTATTTCATATGTTAATTGGCGATGGCAAGACGTTAGGATGGGGTCGTGCTAGGGAACCAGCATTTACTGTGGGCCTACTGTGTGCTCGCACTCTGAGGCAGCTCTTAGTCTGCCTGTGGCCAGTCTGAATCCCTGGGGTCTAGCCCAGGACAGACTGGGGAGCTGGAAATCAAGAAGGGCTTTACAGCCTCACTGCTCTCAGACAAGGAGCCCGGGGGATGGACAGGTTATCCGTGTCTCATCTAGGCCTTTTTTTTTTTAGTGTCCACGCAGAAACCTGACCCCTTGAAACCATTCCCTAAAGAGGGACCCGCAGCTCAGCATCTGCCATCATTTCCCACACCCTCGAGGATGCGACTCCCTGGCTTCCTCTCCAAGCTGGGCACATGGTCTGCCTGAGGCTTCTTTTCTTGCTCAGAACCCGGCAAACTCCTTGACCCTTCAGGTCTCCGTGCCTGAGCTCTCCCCATGCCATACCAGTGCCGTGGTATCATGCTTTTGCTCGTGTGTAACAAGTGGGAGTTGGAACTCGATATGCTCTTGTTAAAGCAATGAGGCTGTGAGCCCCTGGGATCTTAACGCGAGCAGATACCCCAAGTCCATGCCACTGTTGCTTACTTCAGACCCCTATACACACAGTCCTGCTGTCCCCATGATGTCCTCGTATCAACTAATTTTTAACTTCCGGGACCCCGGTTTTGGGCAAACCTCTCATCATCTCTGGGGCTCAGTTTCCATACCTGGAAAATAAAGAGCACATTCCTGGCTTTTCAGCTCTACTGGTGTGTTTGGAAAATTAAATTAAATTTAGACTACCGTCAAGTGCTCTAAAGTCCAGGGCCTATTGTAAACTCTGGGTAGGAAGTTAGATTCCCTGTGTTTTAGTCCCAGCTCTGCCCCTATTCTGGGACAGGTCACTTTCCCTCTCTGGGACGCAGATTTGTCATTTGTAAAAAAGGGCATTGGACCAGAGGCCCCTTCCAGCGTGGTCAGCTTGACTACCACTGCCCTTGTGAATTCCCCGTGATGCTAGAGAGTCCTTGAGATGACCTGTGCTTCTGGGGGAGTCTGTGAGACCTCCTCATCAGCCCAGGCCTTAAGCCTTTACAACTCCTTGTGGCCGGCCCCCTCATCTGCTGCCCCCTCTTCCTCTCCTCTCCCAGACAACGCCTGATTGCTCCACCCCCTAGGAGGCCTTTGGGGGAATGCAGATGGTGAAGACCACCAGAGAGGGGTCACCTCTCCTTAGCTTTCTGGGGCTTCATGCTCTGGCCACCCACTGTGGTCACTCCATGCTCAGAGTTTGTCCTCCTTGGGCCTCCAGGGCTGCATGTCCACCTGCCCAGCCCTGCCTTGACTCTGTGGGGGCAGGTGGCTTCTTGGGCCTCCCCCACTCCTTTGCCTTCAGTCACACCCTCCCTCACAGGGAAGCCTGAGGGCCTGACCCACGGGAGAGGGGAGCAGAACAGGGGAGTGGAGGAGGATTAAGACACTGAAAGGAGGGAAGAGGGAGTGGAAACCAGAAGGCCCGGCCACCTGCCCACCCCCACCCTAACACCTCGCTGTCCCTCACCCCCCATGGCCAGATGGAGAGACCTCCCTCGCCGTGCCATCCCTCGGTGCTGGCTCCAGCAGGACAGCCCATGCCTAAGCCCTCCGAGTTGGGCCATCCCGACATCCACACCCTGTGGTGAGGAGCCTTTGAGCCCCATGGGCTCCGCCCTGGCCTGGGACACCTACTTGTGCTCGCCATCTCTGCCTCCCTTGGTCTTCTCTCTGCCTTTGCTGAGTAGGGGAAGAAATGAGGAGACAAGGGGATGTGTGTGAGAGGCTGTGGACCAGAGACACTCACAGACTTAGCCCCTGGCCCTGCTGACCCCACACTTCCCAGGGTCCTCCTTCTCCCAGGGACCCCTTGCTCCCATAGCCTCTCACTTCAGCATGCCTAGGCCTGCTGGGCAGGGATCAAGGGCCCAGGGCTCTGCCCTGGGGAGAGAAGGGAGGGGCTCACACGGTGGGGCTGGGTGGCGACTATCCCAATCTCAAGGCCAGGTCTGGTGATTTCTGAATGTGGGTCACAGGTGCTTCAGGGAACACAAGGTTAGATGAGCGTGGAGGGTGCCCCTCCAGTGGGCAGCTCCCAGGCTCTGAGGGCCCCTCAGAAGAAAGGTGGGCCAAGGAGGTTCTGGGCATGTGGTGGTAGGTGAGCTACTGCTCTAGGGCTCAGAGCATGGCAGGAACTGTGCTCCTCTCCCTCTTTAGAAAGGCTCCTGGAAAACCCTTCTGGAAATTTCTCTCAATGCTTGCCTGGTGCTGTGGCCATGAGGATGAAGAAGAGAAAGCAAATGACAATTAGAGATTTTGTTCCCCTGCTCACATTCTGTCCCGGCACCAACCTTGCCCAGGTAGATGACTCCATGCCCTGACAGCTCAGGACCCGAAGGCCTAGATAGATCACAGCTGAAGTCCAGCTTTGGCCAGCTCTCCTTTCCATTAGGCAAGCTGGTCAGTTCGCAATTCTTTTCAAACAGGTTAACATCAGCCAGGACTCTGGCTGCTGAAATTGGCTGAGACCATGGAGCAGAGAACAGCTGGCTGCAGAGAAGGGGAGACTGTCTCCGCAGCCCTGCTCTGGCCCCAGGCCCTGCTGGTCCATGGGCCGCCAGTGACACCCACTGGCAGCTTCATGGGGCTTGCTCCAATGGAGCAGGGGCACCAATGAGCTTTCGAGAATGAGGGCCAAACGGATGTGCTGGCCCCACCCCGACATTAATCCAAGCAGGGCTGCCTTTCTCTGAATCATCAATCCAGGTTTTTAGGGAAATTAGTTGGTTAGTTAGTTAGTTAATTTATTAATTATTATTATTATTATTTTTTTAAAGATTGGCACCTGGGCTAACAACTCTTGCCAATCTTTTTTTTTTTTTCTGCTTTATCTCCCCAAACCCCCCCTGTACACAGTTGTATATCTTAGTTGCATGTCCTTCTGGTTGTGGGATGTGGGACACTGCCTCAACATGGCCTGACAAGCAGTGCCATGTCCGCGCCCAGGATCCGAACCCTGGGCCGCCGCAGCGGAGTGCACGAACTTAACCACTTGGCCATGGATCCGGCCCCAATTATTATTTTTTAAAGAGCTCTATGACCCTGAAAAATTTGAAAATCCTTGCAATTGAGGAACCAGAAGGGGAAGTGTATCACCTGCGAGCAGGTAGACGTGGGGCGAGAAGGTGGAATTTGTACACCTGAACGTAAAAGGTGATACTTTTTCTGTTTCCCTTTGTGGTTAGGCCTGAAATTGCAGAGATGTGTCAGGCTGGCCCAGTGGGGACTTTCAGGCACACAGCAGGCCAGAGCATGTACTGTAACCCGGGCACACAGCACGCACCACTGGCACATGCCCAGCTTGCCCCCTCCACACACACTCCAGGCTTCCAGGCCGACAAGGGGTCCACATAGGCCCACACTCTGAGTGCAGACATGGAGAAGGGAAAAGGATACTCTTTCTGTGAAAAAATATTATTCTGGTGATTTTACTACAACCACGATTACGACAACTACCAGCATGAATAATAACTGTGAGGCCATGTGCTGAGAACTCTAACACGCCTTGACATACTGCATCCATCATCTCACGAGGTGGCTGTCGTCATTATCCTATTTTCCAAACGAGGGATTGAGGCTCAGCCTGCCCTCAGTCACTCAGCTGCAAGAGGTGGGGTGGGGGTTGACCTTGTGGAGTCCTTCCTCCTAGGGGACCTTTCCGCAAAGCCCTGGATGGGCCTGACTTTCCTCCCAGGGTCCACATTGTGTTTCCAGTGTTCCAGCCTGGCCGGGTAGCTTCTGTTCCTCAATCAGCGTTTGCTCTCTATGAGCCCTTGTCTCTTGGCCTTGGCTTCACGCCACCTCTTCCTCAAGCTCCCACTTCCGTGGCTCCCTGTCACCCGTAAAAGCTGTCACAGGGTGGAGGATCAATATGGCGGCCTGCTGGGGAGCTCCAGGGTTTGCTGGGACCTAAGTGCTTCATGGCACCAGGCCTCACTTGGGCAGTCAGCCCTGGGTGGGGAGTGGGAGGGAACCCCAACCTCAGGTGAAGCAGCAGCTGGGTTGAGAGGAGTCTCCTGAGCACCATTTCACCCAAATCCCAGCTTGGCCCTGACCCTGGCTCCTTGGAGCTGCTGCACCTCTGGAGCTCAGCCTGATGGAGGGCAGTGGGGGAGGGGCCACTGGACCTGATAAAGCAGTACTCTGTGGGTGAGGCTGGGTGTCCCGAGCCCATCCACATAGGCTTGTGCACACTGCTCGGGCCCCAGGCAGAGGAGGGAGCTACCCGGCTTCCACGGTTCTCTCCTGGCGAGGAAGAATGATCCATAAGGAGAACAAGAAAAATGGCCCGCACTCCTACCTACCGCCAGATGAGACCTGGCAGAGAGGAGCCCTGCAGGACCCCCTACATTCCCAGGGACACCAGGAGGGGAGGCTGGGCAGCAGAAGGAGGTGGGGCCATGGAGGGCAGGAGGGCCAGGCAGGTGGCGAAAAGGAGGAGAGAGAGTCTCAGAACGCAAGGAGTTGGTGGGAAAACCCGGGTCTCAGCAGGGCAGCCGTGGGATGAAAGCTGTGGGATGAAAGCCGGGGCTCCTTTCTCTGTTCTTCCCGAGATGTGGCTCCGAGAGCCGCCGCCGCAGAACCCAGAAACCAGCAGCGTGTGCCGCTCCCCAGCCTCATGCAGGGGGAGCGGGTGTGTGCATGTGAGTGTGTGCAAACACCCAGGCACTTGTGTGTGTGTGTGTGAGAGAGCACGTGTGTTTAGGGCCAAAGTCTCCTCTCTTCAGAGACTGCAGCAGATGTATACTGACATACAAGGGCCCAGAACCCTGATTTTGTGCTTCTGAGAGCAGAGCACCCCTGGAGTTAGTAATTCATTCCTTCTCTGCAGCACTGACAGCTGGCAGAGGTGAGGGGAACGCTGTGACGCTCCAGCTGTGGGCAGCGTTTGTGGGCAGGGCCCTTGGTATAGGGGTGGCCAGAGCTGAGAGGGAGCTTGGCAACAGGGCCTGGGTCAAAAGGTCAAATACTGCTCAGGGTAGAAAATGTTGGGGGTGGGTAATATGGTGACTGGGAAGAGGGAGGAGGAAGGAAACAGACATCTGCTGAGCACGGACCACAAGCCAGGCACTGCGCTGGGCGACTCATATGTAGTATCTCATTTAATCCCAACACTCCTGTGAGGCGTCAGGGACCCCCATCCTACAGATGGGAAAGTGGGGCTCCAAAGAGCAGTGCTGGGACTTGAGCCCTGTGCTCTCCATGGCGCCACATGGCTCCTGGCACATTCCTGGGGGTATTTTGCAGAGAGTTGTCAAATGAGAGGTCTCTGCTTTGGGGATAGGGACTGGAGAAATAGGCAGAGTAGCTCAGAGGACATGCAGCTACCAGGGCCTGTGAGGGATGAACCATGGGAGGAAAGGCTAATAGTGGTGCAGGGTTGGGGGTGGGGCTCCTCATGCAGAGCTGCCAGCAGACAGCCCCTGAGGTGGAATGGGCGCAACTTGGGCAGATACTTAAGGCCTTGGGAGTGAGTGCCCTTAAGGAGAGGAGCCTATGCAAAGGTCCCTTCCCGGGGGGTGGTGAAGGCAGATGTCAGGAGCACAGCTAGGGGGGACCCAGGCCCTGGAGGGAGAGGCGTGGGGTCACCAGAGGACCTCCCCACATCAGCCTCCTTTGCCATTCATGGAAGAGTCCCTGCCAGTGCCGCTCAGGGACTGGCTGCTCGGAGGCTGTTTCCTGCCCACTTACTCCACCAGGACGCCATCCCCCTTAGAAGCACTCCACGGAGCCACGTCAGGCAGGAGGACCGGGTCCTCACGCCACACCCCTGTAGTCCAGAGGACCAGGTGAGACAGCTGCTTGTCCGCAAAGAGGTTTTCCTCTGGCTGGTTATGGGCTGAAGGAGAGACAAGAGGGGCACCCTGTAGATGGAGCACCTTGATCTACAAAGGCCTGGGCCTTCCCAGGAGGGGTGGAGGGCGGGGAGCAGATGTGAGGGAAGGGGGACTGACTGGGGGTCAGAAGGTGGGCACAGACACCCCTTCCCTCTCCTTGTCCCTTTGTTGGCCAAGTCCCTTCTGGAGGGCTCTCTGGCCCAGAAGACAGTGACTTCCTCCCAGACCCCAGGGCTGATGGGCCTGGCCGGCCAGGCTCTTAGGTGATGAGGGTGAGACTTACCACCTGGGGCTTTGAGGCCAACCACCAGGTTCCCCTCAGAACCTCAGCACTCCTTGACCCAGATCTCACTGGCCCCGTATAGGCAGCCAGAATCAAACTGCAAGAAAAGCCCAAATTCTCTAAACCATTCACTTTCTCCTCACCAGCAAATGGCCCATCCATCCCTCCCTCTTGCTGCATGCTGGCTGCATGGCTTAGCCTGGCAATGGCACCCACCCCCAGGGTGCTCGCAGGGTCTGGACTGGCAGCCGGGAAACTGTGCACGCAGCCCCGCCAACGCAGGGCAGTGGAAGACAAGCAGGACAAGGAGCTCTGGTGGGGGTTGTCTCCCTCTCCCAATTCCTGGTCCCGGGGTAAAACCCCTTCTCCTGCCCCTGCTTCCTGCTGCTGCCCCGGGAGAACCATAGGAAGGTTAGGAGAGGTGGGAAAGCCAGGCCACAGCTGTGAGGAAGGATGGGAGGAGCCCTCTGCATCTCCATGTTCCTGGTGCCCAGGACCCTCTGGGGGTCCAGGGACCAAAGATCCTCATCTTGCTTTACTGCATCCTCTCACCGCTCCCTCCATCAACGTCCTGGCCCACTCTTGTAGGACAGAGAGAAATTGGCTGGGCATTGCCTGAGTTACAGCCAGCCCAGAGAGGGCCACCCTCTTGGCTGTCAAGAGCTCCCAGGGAGTAGTTTCCTGTGGGTGCTACCCACGGGATCCAGAGCATCCCTGGGTCGGAGTTGGAGGGGAGACAGGATGCTCAAGCCATTCCTGTCGCTGACCCAGAGGGCTTAGTGACTTGCCCAAAGTCACTCAGCTAGTTAGTGGCAGTCAGAATGGCACTTAACAGAACTTAGTTCTTCTGATTCAGAGGCAGCACTCCTTTCCTTGCAGTTGCTGGCCCTCACCTGACTTCCAATCTTGTCCCCAGAAACCCTTCCTTAGAGCCCCACCTGCAGTCTCGGACGGCCCGCAGCCAAGCTCTTTGCTATGTGGGGACAGAGGATGGGGAGCAGGTACCAGATGGCGCCCTTTGTGTCAGCATCTCCTGGCTGCCCACTGGGTCCCTGCTCCTCCTCTCATCATTTCCAGCCTGACTCCTTATCCTTTGCACTGTCCAGCTGCCAAGAACCTGTTTGTCAGCAGCCCTTACATGGGGCAAAGCTCACACCCCAGTTACGACCTGTCCCTCCGTCATCCCTTTGGCTCTCCCAACAACAAGGTGGGGGTTCTCATTGTTCTGGGCCCCATTGTACAGGTTAGGAGAGATGGTAAAGAGTCACAAGGCTGGTAAGAGGCAGAGCTGGAACTCATGCCTAGAGCTCCTGAGGCCAAATTGCATGCTCTTTCCACCCTACCTAGCCCGGAGTGTAAGGAGGACAAGCTCCACGCTGGCCTGGGCAATGCTGCCCGACCCATGGACAGCCTGAAGTCAAAGGTCCAGTCATATTTGCCACAGGCCTGGTTCCTTTGACCTTATTGCTATTAGTCCCTACCTGGTTCCCAAGGCCTAAAGCCTGTATCTGTGTGTGTGTTTGTGTGTGTGTGTGTATGTGTGTGTGTGAGTGTGTAGTGGTTCAAATACAAAGAAGGAAAACATATTCGTCTAATAAAAGTATAAAATTCAGTTACACTAATTTAGAATCTGTGTTTTTTCAGAACAGGGACTGAATACCTCTTACTTGGGACGGAAAGGTGGAAGGAGATGGGAGGAGATGATTCTGATGGGAGGGGAGCATGCCCAACTCTCACAGCCCGCCCCCTCCTCTACACACACTTGACTTACCTGCGCCTTACACATTATTCCCAGTGAGCTAGGAACCTATGGTCCACGTTTTACCAGCCTAGAGCCTGCCTCTTTGGGCCCTTAGAGTAGTACAATCGCATTCCCTTTTTTTGTAAAAAAGTGCATTTGGAACGAGCAGGCCTGGACATAGCTTCCTGACATCTGTGTGTGGCAGGACACCTGCAGGTGTGAATCCTGGACATTGAGGGTAACTGGGTGTGTTCTTCTCAACAGAAGAGAGGCCAGGTCCCGACCAGGACCTTTGGCTTCACTCTGGCAGGAAGAGGCCCCCCTCCCCTGCTTGCACTAGGCCAGAGTGGAGGCCAGGCTGCCTGGGGCTGGTCTGGCACTGCTGGGTCTCGGAAAAGGGAGGCCAGGGCCTCCTCCATCTGCTTCTCCTCTCTCTGAGGAGGCAGGAGGTCCCGGAACTTTGTGTCCCTCAGGGCAGGGGGAGGATCCTCCCCAGTGAGTTCCGGGGTGGGGAGCGGGCGGGGGAGTGCCGCAGAAATGTCCTCCTACCTCTTGCATATCTCTCCAGCACCTCAGCCCTGTTCTCTGAGCCCAGTCAGGTCTAGGGGGGCCTTTCTGGGGCACCAGGCCCCAGGCATCCTCCCTGTGTCTTTGGGGGCAGTGGGCAGCCAGAGGGCCTGTCCTGTTACCTCCGGAAGCTCTTCTCGCCTGGTGGCCGGGAGCTGGAACAGGAGCCGGGGAGCAGTCCATCTGTCTCTTGGCTGTCCTTCTCTTCTTCTTGAAGGGACTCATCCCCCAGGAAGTCCCCATCGTCCCAGGAGCCCACTGTTCCATCTGTGGCCTGGTACCGGACCTCCACGCACAGGCTGGTCTGGAGGGAGGGAGGCGGGTGGTGAGTAGCTGGGATAGCAAAAACAATCATACTCTGGTACCCTCTCCTGCTTTGTGATGTTTACAAAGTGCTTTCACACCCTTAACTCACTGGAGGAAGGCAAGCTGGGTATTACCCTCACCTCACTCTCCCATTTTGCAGGTGAGAAAATAGAGGCTCAGAAAGACAGACAAGCACAGACTCAGTCAACTTCATGGGCTCTGACTCCAGAGCCCAGATCCTGCTGCACTTGGCTCTACTCCTCCCTGAGGGCGAGCCCGCCCGGCCAGCTGCAGGCTGGGGGTGGGCTCTCTGAGTCCACTGTACACGTAAGCAAGAGGATCATTCAGGGTCCCCAGTGAGTAGGTCACCCCCTCGTCCTCAGAATCAGGGTGCCCTGCAGGGGAGAGGGGTGGTCTGCCTGAAACCAGCTGACCGCCCCTTGCTCCTGATCCTCATGAGAGATGTGATGACAGGAGCTGAGTGTGGCCTCCAGGAGCGGAGCCCAGGCCCTGGACGACCTCCAGAGACAGGGGGTCAGCACTTCTTCCTGCTCCTCTGACACCCACCCTCCTACCCTGGGGAGGAAGGGAACTGGGGGTGCCCTGAGCTTTTCTCTGGGAGAAAGTGGAGCTCCAAACCTGGCCACAGGCCATGCACTTGAGAATCTTGATTCAGCTCTTGCTCTGTGTCCTTGGGCCACTTACCTCCTTTCGGCTCTAGTTTCTCACCAGTGCACAGGGAAGACTCATTCTAGTCCCTTCCTCAGACCACAGGGGTGCAGGGAGGGCTCCCAGATGCACTTGCCCTTCCTCACAGGTCTGGGGATGACTTGCTCCTGTGACCCACACAGGCAGCCTTTACTCAGTCCATGGGCCAATGAATGCCCACGCTTAGATTTCCCCAGGGAAGGAAAAGGTGCACATACTTTCTGAACCCTCACTGTGCTAGACATCATGCTGAAATGCTTTAATGTAAACTCATTTGACCTTCTTAACACTTCAACCTACCCTACCTAACATATCAGAGAGGTTAAGTTAGTTGCACAAAGTCACACAGCTAGGAAGTGCTTGAGCTGAGATTTGAGTCCAGGATGGCCCTCTCCAAGTCCCATGTCCTTTCCACTGAGTCAATGTGGCCCTTTGATGTGACTAAGTATGTTGTGGTGGGAAAATGGTGGCCTGGAATTGGAAGCCCTTGGTCCCAGTGGTGGCTTTGCTGTGGACCACATGTCTGACCTTGACCAAATCCATTCCCTGTCCAGGACTTCAGGGTTCCCTTCCGAAAAATGGGCAGAAGTTGGGCAGGCTAGAAGATCTGTAAGTCTTCTCCTCAGCTGAATTGCTAGGTCTGATTCTAGAAACACAGGTCACGAGCTGACTGGCTGTTCATCCCTGCCCACTTGCCCAGTTCTCTCTCATCTCACTTCCTATTCTTATCTCACACTCTGTTCCTCCAGGCGTCTATGTTCTCCTCCAAGTGCTTCGTTCCCACTGATGTTCGTAGCATCCCCTCTTGTTCTGCGTCCCCTCTCCCCTTGCTAAGGTGGCTGAGGCCCCAGCCCCGCTGACTTCCAGAAGCCTCTCCTGCCCGCACCTGTCCATGGAGAGAATAACCCAGCTGGGGCCAAGCTGAGAAGCCCCAGATGCTCTCCTTGTTCTCAGCAAGGAAGTGTCTTGAGACACCAAGGCACCATGGGAATTTCCGCCCTACCCTTGGCACTCCTCAGAGGGGGTTCTTCCCATTCTGGCTCCGTGTGGCTGCAGTCCTGCCCTCTGAGGCTACTCTGCTGACTATTATGTAGAGCCATACATTACACAGGACCCGGGTGGAAGACCCACGGTACAGCTCCATTTTACACATGGGTAAATTGAGGTCAGGAAATAATGCTAACAATATTATTTTGTATATTTATTGAGCACTTACTATGTGCTTAACTGTTCTAAGCACTTTCTGTGTATTCTTTTAATCTTCAGAACAATCCCATGAAGCAGATGCTATAATTTTGCTCACTTTGCAGATTACATGTAACCTGCTCAAGTCACACAGTGAGTGAGTGGCCTGACTAAGGTTTGTACCCTGGAGCTGTGTTCCTCAACACCGTACCATACTGCCCCTGAGTGAACTGAATGAGCTCGAGGGGACAGGTGCCTCACAGCAGGGCCTGGGCCTGGGCCCCTGGGTTGGTTTATTTCCTTCCACTGTGAGGACAGGCATTGGGTGCCTACGGACTGTGCATCACTAGTATGTGTGCTCACGTTGGAAGTGCTGGGATGAGATGTGACAAATGGAATAGAAAGGGAGGTCCCTGCCCTCCCGGAATGGCTCGTCTTAGAGAGGAGCCCAGACAGGCAGGCAGAGCGAAGATTGTGCCCTGAAGTGGCCAGCAGCGCTCAGTGTGACCTTCAGATGACCAGAGAGGCCTCTTTAGTGACCCCTGAGCTGAGTCCAAATGGCAGGCCCCCTCAGTGGAGAAGGGAGGGCATCCCCCAGCCACCCTTCTCTTGCACTCTCACTGTAGGAAGGGCTGCGACATCTGCCTTGGGGCAGCAGACCCTGCCATGCCCTAAGGCTCTGGCCATGGCCACCGGGCTCCTCCTCCTGCCTCACCTCACCATCTATGAGGGGCACTCCCCAGACCACGCCATGTTGGGGGGTGAAGCAGGCCCCCAGGTGACCCCATAATGGGCAAGGCCAGGGACTCTCTGGGGCACACCCACTTTGATGATAGCATTGTTGTCATCAATCAGCGTGTCGGTCACCTCCACGTGGTTCTCCTCCACCACCTTCTGCAGCACCATGCGGAAGGTCCCGATTAGCCTGTGAAGAGCAGAGAGGGCATGGCAGTTTCTCGTGAAGAGGCCCGAGGGAAGAGCAAGGCTGACATCCCAGGAGGCTGTGACTGGCTGGAAAGGAGATGAATGGGCTGGAGAGAGGGAGGGCTTGCTCAGGCTCCGGGCCGGGCTTGGAGAAGGTGGCCCAGGACCAGGGATGGTCCTGGCCAGGGTAGCATGTCCAGGAGCGTATGTGACCCCTGACAACTGCGGGGTTGTGTGTACGGGATCCGTTTCTCTGGGAGAGCTTGAGAGCAGTGAGCACCCTGGGGAAATGCTCCTAGACTGGGGTCAGGGTAGAGTGGTGGAGCCTTGTGTTCCCTGGGGACGTGGAATCGGGGTTCGGCTGAGCCCCTGCAGAGCTACTCCCAGATGCCCAGGGTGGAGGCTGCTGGGGGAGGATCAGAGGCTCCTGGACACAAGAGCAGCTCCTCCCCTTTCCACCTCCCTAACCACGACCAAGGTCTCTACCAACACCACGGGCTCATTCATCCCCATTTAGTCCGTAGTGACGCCCACACCTGCATTCTGCAATCTCCTTGAGGGCAAAGAGCCACGCGATTGTGGGACCCCCACATTCCCAGCTGCATAGCAGGGGAAAGGCAGCGCGGTTTGGGAAGAGCACAGTCTTAGAGTCAGAGAGACGGGGATTTGAAACCCAGCTCTGACACTTACTAAGCAAGTTACTGCTTCCTGGGCAACTTACTCAGCCTCTCACAGTTCCAGTTTTCTCCTTAGAGGAGCTAATAACCCCCACTTTCCAGAGTTGTTGTTTATAGGACGAACTGAGATCTCTGTGCCCAGTTCTCATCAGAGTGCCTAGCACATAGTCAGCACTCTGAAAGAAATTGGGTGGTTATCAAGGGGAGCCGCCACACTGTGAGCCTCGCCTGGGCAGGGGCTGCGTCCTATTTCCAGTACACAGGACATCTCGATATCTGCCAGTTGAATCAATGAACACAGTGGGCGCCCAATCAATGCTGACCGAGGCGCCTCGAGCCCCATTTCACCCTGTGGGCTGAAGGTTACTGCTCTGGGGGAGAAGAGGGTCCTCAGAGAGGTGTTCTCACATGGGGCACATGAAAACACACTGTTTCTGGTTGAAGGGACAAAGGCTGAGGCGGGCAGCCACAGTGTGTGAGAGGTGGAGGGGCCTTGGAATCTTCTGGTGCTGACCTGGATTCATAGAAGAGGAAGTGAGGCGGAGGAAGTGGGAAGGGACACAGCTAATTAATGGCAAATCTGGGCAAGGTGAGGTATCAGGTGAATTCTGACTTTAGGATCATGTTCGATGTGTGCACCCTTCTGAATGCCACGGAGGGTGCCTCCGTCTGCGTGAGGGGAGGAAGCGGGGGGATGAACACGAAGTGCTTCCCTCTCGAGCCTGGAGCCCCATCTGCCGGCTCGCCCCACCTTCCCTGTGGGTGAAACTGCTTACCATTCCCCGACTCTAAAGACTGACTAGGTTTCTAGGCGCTTCTCAGACCTAGTCCCTGGGGAGCCTCCTCCCCTGGCTGCCTCCTGGCCTTTCCCCAGTTTGGGTGGTGCATGGAGAGAAGAAGCGCCCAGTTGGGGTCAGGAGACCTGAGTCTCAATTTTGTCTTTATAAAGTGAGCGGGGTGGGGGGTTGTGTTTGTAGCTTCTGTACAGTGTAGGCATTCCAACAACAGACTGTAGGCATGAAAGAGACACTAGCCTTTTCGCAGCCTTACTCGTTTTTGTTCTAAATCAGTGGTTCTCCCATTTCAGCATGAACAGAATCTTCTGGAGGGCTTGCTAAGACACAAATGACTTGCAGCCACCTACCCAAGGTTGTGCTGGCAACTGTTTACCGACCGGATGGGGAGAGGAAAGGCAGTCCTGACTTGTAGCTCTTGTCCATTTCCATGGTGTCAATACTCCCTCTGTGGCCAATTTCAAGCTTCCAAAGTGAAGTCGCTGAACTCGGCGGTGGGAGAGACGTGCACCGTCTGCTCTTGGGAACCAGTAAGAACCAGCTCCAGCTCACCACTGGCCCCACCCCCGGGGTCTGATTCAGAAGATGGGTGGGCCCGGAATGTGTGTTTCTCCCAAGCTGCCAGGTGATGCTGCTGGTGCTGCTGGGGAGGTCACTCTGAGAGCCCGGGTCTACTGCACTTCACCCACTGGAGCTTCAGGCCATTTCAGTTCCACTAGGCCCCGGTGGGTGCCTGCTGAGTGCTGGACGCTCACGCATATCTTTCCCTAGAGGATGCCCCAGACCTCAGAGGCAGGCCCAAGGATCAGCAGAGATGCTGCAACGTGACAAGACATCCCCAGGGGGCAGGATGGAGCTAGTCCCCTGCAAGTCCTAACTAAGGCCAGAGTCTGGGACCTCAGACTTGGGAGGGGCCTGGGAGGAGAGCTGGTCCAGCACAAGTGAGGAGGAGTCCCCTCCACACCCTCCCTGACATAAGCTCTCAAGCCCCTGCACACACCAGGTGACAGGGATCTCACTGCTCCACAGCTGCTCTCACTGCTCGTCCATTCTGCCGCTGCTTCAGTCACACGGTGAGCCGAGGCCCACCTCCTGGCAAACCCCCTGCTCCTCACACCCTGGTCCAAGCCCTGTCCACATGCAGACTACATGCCATTCCTCACGGAAGGCAGTGTAGACAGTGGAAAGAGCCCGGGCTCTGAGTCAGACAGAGGTTGGGTTTGCCCAGCAGGGTCTAAGGGGGATTCTACTACTTGGCAGCTGTGTGACTTTTGCTAGTTCTCCAACCTCTCTGAGCTTTGCTTTTTTTCCATCTCCCCAAAGGAAATAATACCACCCTTTTCACTGGGAGGTGCGGAGAACACGCACGTGATGTTGGCCCCTCCTCTCCTCCTTAATGTGGGAGGTTTGCCATCTGGAGGGCCCAACACAGCGCTGGGCTCTTTTGCAGATGCACAGCCTCACACAGCCAGTGCCTGTCTGTGGCCCAGAGGGCGGGGCTGGGACCCTGAGAGCTGGCACGCCCAAAGAAATCGGCTTTCCACAGCCCCGGGGGCAGCTGGGGGGCTTTAACTCTTCACAGTTCCCTCCGACCTCCCGCAAACAAAGATAAAAATAGTATTCTTTCAAATGGACAATTGATATTGTCTCAGTCTTATGTAAAGTAAGAAGAAAAGCATTTTTATAAAACTTTGCTCTTTTTACGCGTCTGTAATGTACCATCGAAGCAAAACCAGGGTGCTTGCTCTGGAAACACAGCTTCCAAGCCAGTGCTCTAAGGCTGCTTCTGCCCGAACACAGCCCCTGGCCCCCTCCATGGACATCCTCTGGGGAGGGGTCTGGTGCAGGGACGAAGCCCCAGCTCTGCCCTGCGTGGTGACCCCTGGAGATCACCCTGCCCAGGCTGGCGACCCTTTGTCCAGCCTGGCTGCAAACTCAGCAGGGTCTGCCTATGGCCTCTGCTCCTCAGGGTGGGTCGGCAGGGGAGGAGCTGCCTGGGAGGGTGGGCTTACATGCCCCTTGGGCAGCTGGGTCCTCTCCCTGGAAAGCGGAGGTGCAAGGCCATTTGTTCTGCCAGGAGGAGCCCTGGCCCAGGGGGACAGAAGGTCTGGGTTGAAAATCTGCTCTGCCTGACCCTCCTGGGTGACCCTGGGCAAGAGCTCTCTCTGGGTCTCAGTTTTCCCCAGGCTGTTAGGTGAAGGAGCTGGGAGCCAACCCTCTGTCCTCTGACAACATCCCTTAGGAAGCCCATCCAGGTTACTCATTGCAAAGAGGACACCCCCCACGGGGGCCCACAGCTGGCCCATGAGGCCCGGTTGGCCCCACAGAGTGGCTGGGCAGGCTGGGCAGGGCCAGGATCCCCAGGTAATTAGCCAGCAGGGAGGGGGCCCCAGACACTGACGGGCCTGCAGACTGACCACAATAGAGCCAATAGAGACGCAACCAAGCCTCGGGACCTGTCAATAATACATCACTTTCCCCTGGGAGCCGGTGTCAAGTGCCCGGCCAGGCTTCCACTGCGCTCCTGGTTCCTGAATTATTCAGAAGCTCCAGGAGACTGGCGCCTGGGCCAGGCCATCCCCCCTCAAGGGTCCTGGATAGTCTGAAGGGGACACGCAAGGTTCCTGGACCCAATACCTTGTCCTCACTGGGACGTCCAAGGTTCCTGAAGAAGGACCTATTCAAGGCGGGGCCGAGCAGACCTGGGGCCTCCTGGTCCCTGACTAGGATACTTTCGTCTTCACACGGGGTCTCTTCCTCCCGGCAGCCCCTAGAACCACTGGGTGAGGGGCCAGTTTCCAAGCTGCCTTCTGCTTCAAGGACAAGTCCGTGTCTCTGCGATGGCTTGTGATGGGAGGAGGCCCATAGGCATCCTTTTCTCACACCAGCCTCCTTTACCTCGCTTTCCCCAAATGCATCGGTCACATGACTTGGCTCTCACCCTGGGGTGTCCTGGACTCTTCAGAGAAGAAGGGCTACTCTGATTCCTGCCCCCAGACCCTCCCACCCTGTACACCCTCTGCCTCCTGACCCCACGGGGCATTTTTTCATTCACTCATCCACAAGGTACTCAGGGGCCTGCCAGGTGCCCAGCAGCGGGTGTGGCTTCGCTGGTTGGTAAGTCCAGTGCACACCCTGCAGGCTTCCCCTCAGCTCAGCTGACCCATGAGAAGAAGCCTGTTGACTGAACTGGGCCACAGTGGGGACAGAGGGCTGTCACATTCACAGCCCCTCTGCCCTTATTCGGGCAAACACCAGGTGGGCCTTTTCTTTGGCTCTGGGAAACAGAGCCCTGATTCCAGGGTGGGGAGACCTGAGCCCCACCTGCCTCCAAGCACCCCGCCCTCCCACTCCGACCCCTCAAGCTGGCCTGTGTCAGGATGGGCCCCGTGCGCCCCTCAAGACGGCCAGTCCATCTCCCCACCCCAGCTCTGCAGCCAGCAGCGCCCTGGACATTCTTCAGGCTTCCGAGGGGCTGGCGGGACACTCTCCCACCAGGCCCAGGCCTCCCCTTGGGGGGTTTCCTGCCTTCCCTTGGGTTGGGGCAGGGGAGGTGAGGAGAGAGGAAGAAGAGGAGAATCAGGAGAGAAACTCTCCCCTTCTGTCTCCCTCTTGTTGGCATTTTAGAACAACTAACGGAAGGCTTAAATTTCAGCATATTCGCTGTTATGGTTGCCAATTTCTCAAACACTTCTGATTTGTTTATAGCAGGAGTTTTGATGTTTTCAAGGGTTCCTAGCATTTCAGTGATTGGTCCAGCAGATTTCATCATAAACAATTTACCAGTCTCTTCCGTGTGCTTGGTTTCCACCCTCACTGCTCACACACCCTGCGAGTTGGAGGATCAGGAAGGTGAGGAAGAAGACATCCACCCCAGCCCCAGCCCCACCACTGTCTGCCCACATGGCCTCCGTACCGTCTCAGAGACTCAGTTTCCCCATCCGCACAGTGAGGCTTGCACTGGCTGAGCTCTAATGCTCCTGGCTGCTCTGACCCCTATGTATGGGTCCCTGCTAGGGTGTCTGGATGCCCTTCCTGGCTCTCAGCTTGTGATTCTGCTTCCTCTTCCACATCCACTTTGGTCTGTGTGTGGCCCTTCTCCTGTTCCTGTTTCTCCTGTCCTCACAGGTCACCCAGTCTCTCACCCCAGGGAAGAAGGTTGTGCTCTATTTTGGGGGCTCCTGGCAGGGTGTTTCACCAGCTCTTCTTGCGGGTGTCAGAGGCAGCTGCCTGAATGACGTGATACCCTGAGAGGCCAAAGGGAGGCCTCTCTGCCCTAAACATCTTCCCCTGTGGCCCTGCCAGCAGGCCTGAAACGACCACACTGCACGCTCAGCTGAGATCTTGTGGGCTCCCACTAAAAATGGCAGAATCCTGGGAGCCCATGTAGTTCAGCTTGTCCTGATTCAGAAATCGCCTCTACAACATTGTGGTCCACTCTCTGCTCAGCTTCGCGCAGCACAGGGAGCTCACTACTTCCCAAGACAGCTCATTGGTTGGAGATCTCTGTCCATCTTCTAGCCGTCTGCTCTCTTCTAGCAATGTAGCCTGGTCCTGGTCCTGGTTCTAGGCGCACATCTCTCTTTCCTCTTCCACGTGGCAGGAAACCTTCTTGGGATGCAGGGAGGGTGACTTAATCCCTCAGCTTAGTATCTCCAGTGACTAGCACAGTGTCTGCCTGGTACAGAGGATTTGCTCAGTAAATGTTTGATGAGTGACTGGAAGAGTGGATGGATGGATGGGTGG